>NC_052509.1:39808126-40124505 GCF_014356525.2 Nilaparvata lugens | reverse complement strand
GAAGTACACTGTAGAGAAGCCAGCCAGCCGCCGTCGGATTAATGCTGGCTCATGAAATATGCAGAGCCACTCTAAGATTTCAGCGTCTCTATGCTCATCAGACGAGTGTTGGTGCTCTTTTAGCGTTTGTTGTCGTCTCGTCGTCAAGAGCGCAGTTGGCTCTCTTGAGTTTTGCTTGTCATTCTGCTGTAGCAAATGATATTACTTGTAAGGGGAGTTTGTTATGATCTTGTTTGAGTCGTGATGCTGACTGATGTGAAAAGCGCGACAAAAGATTGAAGGAAGAGTGAGTGAGAGAGTGATTGTGCAATCACAACAATGCTACGGTCAAATTTTTGGATATACATATTTTATTTGATAATTATCGTAACAATGATATCAATTTTTTTATTAATTCAAGTGTGTTTGGTTCTGAATTATGTTTTATTTCTTGGCTCACACATTGGGTTTTCATGAAAAAATAGTGCAATGGGTAGCTGTCCATGGAATACGTTTATGGAACAATTTCGCTGATAATCCAAAATGATTCACTGAACAGATAAGAATGAGAATTATGTATGATTTGAAGCAGATTACTCATAAGTTGATCGATCAATGAAATAAATCACTCCCAATATAGTATCTCGAGCTATAGATTGTGGAGTATAATATGTTCTGGCATGAATATATGGAACATGAAACTTTGACGTGAAAGTAGAATTTCCAATAGAGCTCCTTCGGGCTGTTGAACTCGCATTAAAAGCCAGGTGAGTGAGCAAACAGCATCATATTGTAGAGTCCAAACGTTTGATTGAGGAATTGTTATAAAACTTTATAAAGCGATTTGTCAAACCTTCAAAGCTCGACACAAAACTCTCGCACCTGCAATAAAGTTTCGCTTTGTGCTTTGTTCTCTGGGCCACATACCACTCACCATTCCCACCAACAAATCTCAATGTAACGCTGGAAAAAATTACATTTCTATCACTTTGTTCCCTATCCCTCTTTCATCTGTCTTTCTGTCTCATTCTCTACCTCTCTCTTTATTACTCTCATACTGTGTTCAATCATCATGCTCGAACCTTCTCTCTTTCTAACGCACCCTTCCTTTCTCTCCCACAAACTCCCACTATTACACACTCGCAAACACACTAACACCATACCTCACCTTCCTTTCTCATTCTCTTTTCATTTTGTGTATTTCACTGTTCCACTTCCCAAATTTCAACAATCCCCGGAAATGGTGACGACCGGATGTCCTGTGTCATTTCAGCGGAACTTTCATTATTGAAACTGAAATAATGTCCTCAGTTCTCTCACTCTTGATTGTTGACCTTAACAAATTTCTCGCCTCAATTCTTCTCCTTCTCTGCCTTCTACATTCCATCTCCATTCTGGGATTTTCCCTCCTCCTCTCCATTCTCCACCTTTTTCCCAATTCATCATTCTTCTTCACCTCTTTCTTCTCTTTCTTTTCCTTCTTTTTTCCTTCTCCTTCTCCCCCTCCTTCTGCTGTTCCTCATTCTCCTCTACCTCCTCCTTCTCCTCCCCAGGCTTTTTCCTTCTATCATCTTCTCGTCACCATTGTCATTCTCCAAATCCATTATCTTATTCTGCTGAGACGAATCATACAAATTCCTATTATGGTTTTAAATGCAATTCATAATCATCATTGGTAATTGGAAATACACAACGCCTTTTTACATTTACAATGTTGAGCAGCAGCAGAGCAATATTGTATCATAAGTAGTAGCAGCAGCAATAGCAGCAGCAACCCTAGCATCTGTATCGATAGCATAATGAGCAGTATAAGTATCATAAGTATCAGTAGCAGGATCATCAGCATAAGTATCAGTAGCAGTATCATCAGCATAAGTATCAGTAGCAGCATCAACAGCATAAGTATCAGTAGCAGAAACATCATCATGAGTATCAGTTGCAGCACCATCAGCATAATAATTATCAGTAGCAGTATAAGTATCATAAGTATCAGTAGCAGCAACATCAGCATAATTATCAGAAGCAGCATCATGAGCATAGTATGAGTAGCAGCGTCATCAGCACAAGTATCAGTAGCAGCATCTTCAAACGAGCACACCGTCCGTTGCCAGATTTGAGCGCTGTGATGGCAGCACACCAAATAGACGCCATATGAAGCGATCGACCGTGTCAAGGCATGGCGCGGGGGTTTAGATGGTGGTGTTAGGGGGAGTGTTACTAATGTAGTCATGCACTCGATGGCATCGCATCCCATCGCATAGCATAGAGTGGCAAGACGACATCGTATCTGTGTTGTCATGCAGAGCCGCAGTCATTTGCCATTTCTACCATCAGCACAAACTGAGGCTTCTCAAGCTCCGAACAATTAGGCTTGCTGGCATGTTTTATAGCCGAGATAAGGGCAAATGACTGCGCGCTCTCGTGTCCTCGTGCACTTTTTACCCAACCATTCTATGCTTCTACTACTCTATGCTACCACTACCACTCTATGCATCTTGGCATTGACGCTATCCTTACTCGCTCAGTGCGTCTTGGCCCACTGCATAAGACCAGCCGCGTTTTTAAGTACATCAGGCCTACTTACGTACTTGTGCTTCCTGTTGTAATAAATGTGCGGTCTTCTCTTCTCTCTCCTGCGCTCCATTACACTCCTTGGCCTGGAAAGCGTCTTGAAAGCCTCGGCTTCAAATGATATATTGACAAACTCAGGGATTTGAAGCCTACCAGTAGGCTAGACAATTAATTTACTTGATGGATTTCGTGAGATGATTCTTCTATTATGTAATGTAACCGTCGATTTAATTGCAAAGGTGAGTGCGAAGAAAAATAAGGAGAAAAGGAAACAGAAGAGAGGAATAAAGGAAGACAAGAAAACAAAAGTAAGGTGCAGGAGAAGACCAAGTGGAAGTGAAATAAGTCTGTGGACAACATAAAATGTGAATTCCAATGGAAGGAGGAAAGAGCGAAGAGTTCAGTTAATAAAGGTATTGAGAATGAGAGCTGATAAAGAATTAATTTTTGATTGAGAAAAATTTATACAAACAAGGAGTTAGAGAGACAAATTTAGTCGTTGAGTGTGGGAGTGCAGCAAGTGGAAAAGTAAAGAAACATCAGTGTTGGAGAGCATGGGAATGAAGAGAATCAAAAAAAGAAAAATTAAGAGGTAGAATGGAAGAGAAATGATAACTGGGAAAAGAGGAAATGAGCGAGCAGGAAAATTTGATGGCTGTGACAAGAAATAAAAAGAGAGAAGTGGTATAAAGAAGCAATGTATGAAGGATGATTGGGACAAATAATAAGGACAAAGGACATATTAAAATTATCTTACAGATCAATATTTTTCACAGAAATTGAATAGGAATGCAATTAGCTATAATGTAATACACTCTAAGTCCGTATCTGATTTGAAACATAAGTTTGTTATCGTTGTCTGTCATTAGACAAAGCATATAACTATCATTTTCCAACGCAGCACCAATGCCAAATTTTTGTGCAAGGTATGTAGAAATATGATAAATAGATAATCTGGATGAGCTGAATTGATGTGGATGAACACTGCTGACGGAAGCCAACACTCTGCGTCACACTCTCCTTACTTATTAACGTCGTTTAATTAGTTTCAATCAGCGGCAGTGATATACTGATTAATTATATCGGGCAGAGTAATCATTGCGGAGCCCAAATATTGCCTTGTTAATTAATTTCTACTGTCTACTTCATTTGCCAGTAGAATTGAATTCAGGTTGGTAATTCAAGCTGTCAGCATGGGTTAAATGGAAAAATCATTGATTTATTCATAGGGAATGGTGACAGTTGAAAGTGAATCACATTATAGTAGTGAACGTACAATTCGATTTGAGGAACAAAATTTGTTTCATTCTCTCTGCAAATAAGCTTCAATTCAATTTAAATTGGGAATTTGGCGCAAGATCGTGAGTTGTTTATTCGTTTGTCGGAATGGTTGGATTTATTGAACTTTTTCAATATTACCGACGACTCACCGATTCCGGGAATTGTATTTTCCTTGTTTTAATCCGTTTTACTGCTTTGAGACATGATACCGTGAACCTGAATGATTTAAAATTGCAAAAGTCAATAATATTGAATAAAAGTGCTTCTCCACAGATCGTGTTTTCGGGTATCATGGATAATTTCAATGATGAAAATTGTTGAAAGATTTTATTTTTATTCCATTCATTCATTGTAAATTTATTCATTGAATATTCTATTCACTATTATAATAATATAATCATAACCATGAAGGAGAAACTATTCATTTGAAATAAATATTTCAGACAGATTAACTGTTAGGCTATACTATACTACTGTATAGAGATTGACTATTATAATTTATGAAGTCATAGATGGTCCTACATATTTCAATGTTTCAGTTGTTCAATATTGTTCCAAGTTGATATCATACCAAGAGCCTCGATGATTCAAAGAGATAAAAATCTTGCCAAATGAAAATATATGCCCCACAAATTGAATTGTTAGGTCTTGAAGGAACAATAGGGATATGGAATCACATGCCTTTTCAGACGAAATAGTGTGTATTTATTAGAATCATTAGTACCTAGGATAATAGTATTCTGGAATGAAATTCGTTGAATAAAGGCAGGAATAGATGAGTTTTATTCACACCCATTGATCGTATTAACTTTTGAACATTTCAATGCTTGTTAATTTTGCCAGAGGAGATCAGAGAGGGAGAAATTAGTGGAGGTTATTTGACTCGAAATTACAGCTAGAGTCTCTTACAGATCAAGAGAGGTATTGAAGCAATGAGAAAAAAGTTGGCACAATAGAGGATCGTTATCACTTGGTTCTAAGGAGAGAGCAACTAAAGAGTGAATGATTTGTTGGATTGATCTAAACAGAAATACGTGGAAAAGGAAGCATAATTTGACATTCTCAATCTGAAGTTAGAAAAACTTAGCTCATCCGTCAATAGAATATTATCTTGCAAGTGTTGTCCTGATAGTAGTGTTTTAATATAAATCATTGTTGTTCAGTTTCTCAAAGTTCATTCCTGTCAATTTATGATTAAATTGAAGCTTAATTAAGAATTCCTGACAAAAATTTGAACTACATTATTTATCAGAAGTGTTATTTTTACTCCTCTCAGGAAATGATAATCTTCTGCTCACTCTATTTCTCGATATCTTTCTGAAACATATCTTATTTCAGAGAATTTATCAGCATCTCCTTCATCTTTCTCTATCAGTATTATTCATTTGAAGGCTGACGACTATTTTTCCCAGCTAATACAAATATTTATTCCCCAGAAATTACATCAATTTCATACAGTGGAATACACGTCGGTTGATAAGTTCCATCTACACATGATACCTTGATTATCTGATCAATGTGAATAATCTGACTTCCATAATTGAGTAATTTCTCCGAGAACTTCCGATAAAATTTCTAAACGCTACAGTGGTTCGTCATCCTTCCACCCAATGGACTGAAAGTAGACGCTTCGCATTATTTGAGTGCGTGCGTGATGTGCACGATTACCTGTCGTTACATGAATCCAAGTTTCTGTTTACAAGCGCCCCAGTCATTCACAGATTTTTGCCCTAATACTGTAGTTCATGTGAGTGGCATGACACCAGCTCCTGACCTATCACAAGATAAACTAAATCCCACTTTTATGCTTGATACAACAAACGGCATCAGTCGGCGATATTTATAGTAATGGGGGTAGGAAACTCATTTGTTAGGGAGTCGAGGGCTCCTTACCAGAATCTTCGAATTCGTAGTTCTTCAATAAAGTTTTTCTCATAGCCTCTGGAATACGAAATAAACATCTTTGCATATTATTCCATAATGATAATAATAATTATTGTCACTCACAAGAAGTCGATTCAAAAGAGACTTAGACCCAATTGGAACTCCATACTGCAGTAAACCAGAAATATATATCTTATCTGGTGACTCTTACTTGGAGATCATATATAATATTCTTATATTCTAATATTCACTATATTCCAATATCTTGACTCCACATTGTTGAATTTCTATAATATGATGAATAAAAAAACTGGTGTGGTACACTCACACAACTTTCCTTGCTCATTGAACTGCGAGCCTCATTCTTAAACGAGAATAATCTAGAGGAATAACATAATGATTATTATATAATTATAATAATTATTATATATACACATATACAGTAGTCTGATCGTAGTATCAAATATGTTGCCGCCAATCGTCATTATGTTATTCCTCTAGATTATTCTCGTTTAAGAATGAGGCTCAATCATTGTTTTCAGAGTACATTTTCCTTCGTGTGAATTGTGAAATTCGATGTGTTTTTCAAAAGTCGTCAAAACAGCTGTTCTACAGATGAAAATCTCGACTATGTGTTCTTTTTATAAACTGCTCTACCTACCTACTTCATGCACGAGAAGGAGTTTACAAAGTCCATTTCTCAAGGATGGGGTGGACCCCATTACTTTCCAAGGAAAAAGACTCATGCCAGTTGATAGAGTTGATAAATAACTATACAGGGTGTGAATTTGAAAAAAAAATAATCATTCAATTTCTAAGAAAATCGTGAAAAACATGGTTTTTTAGTAATTATCCGCCATTTTTCCCGCCATCTTGGATTGAATTTTATTGAATTTCTTATTGTTGGGTCCTCATGGTATAAGGACCTCAAGTTTAAAATTTCAAGTCAATCGGTTAATTAGGAATGGAGTTATCGTGTTCACAGACATACACACATACACACATACACACACACACAGACCAACACCCAAAAATCATGTTTTTGGACTCAGGGGACCTTGAAACGTATAGAAAACTTGGAATGGGGGTACCTTAATTTTTTTTGGAAAGCAATACTTTCCTTACTTATGGTAGTAGGGCAAGGAAAGTAAAGAGTTTAAACGAGTGTTACTTTGATTTTATTTATTTTTTAATACTACCCTTCTCAAAAAATCCTGATCGTTCACTATGATTAGATTTTGTATTCAAATAAAATTTTTTTCAACATAAGAACATTCATGGAATTGAGCATTATAATACAATGAAAACTAGGAGTATCATATGAGTGAAAACCATAATGTATAAGATGACTCTTGCTTGTCAGAGCAGAAGAATGAACATCACTATCATAAGAAAATGAATTACATTGGGAAAATACTTACAATACATCAATAAGATACCAAAAGATATCACAATGATACTATTTCTCTTCGTCACCTCCGTTTTCGGTTATTGCGGTAAATAATACTCAAATTATTGATCTGATGTATTTCAATTTAAATATTTTAGAAACAACATTCAATTTGTTGGCTTTCATTGGCTCATTTCGTATCAGGATGTTTCGAGTTTCAATGATTGAAATATATCGAATAAATGTATAAGATGCATATGTTCATGAATATTATAAATTATATATTGACTTGTATCGTAAAAGCTATAGAAATAGAGATTTATCATTTTTTTCATTCAACTGTAAAACTGATAATAGAATTATGCTTTCTTTTCTCTTTGATTATGCACTATGATTTTCATTATGAACACATTTATTTATTCATTGATAATTCGTGATTTTCTAGCATTCAGATCTTGACTCCCTCCAAACGTCACCGCTCGAGGCACTCACCCAATCACAGTGTGCGCAAATGTGTGTGTGCGTGCACATCCGATAGACCGTGCGCTAATTAGCAGCGGCTGTTTCTAATCTGCGGCATGCAGTTTAGTCTCAAGCGTCACGATGCCTTGTGACGTCACAAACAAAGCGCTATCTCCAGCCCTTCAGTGAAACTCACTTCAAACTGTCAGCATTACTTACGAATAGCACTAATGCCTCCCGTCCAATCAATGCTGACAGTTCGGGAAGTAAATTTCACCATATCACCGCCATTGATTGCCAATTAGCCCCTCTATTTCTTTTGCAAGCGTTGGTAAACCCTCCCCCCCCAAACCGATTAAACCCCAACTGGTGATTTTTCAAAGCACCCACCATCATTTCCCCAGTCACACCGGAACTTAACCCATTCAGATCCCTGTCCCTCTAAACAATAGTCGCTTGAAACCAAATTTCCCACCAAAAATCAGGTGAGCTCCTGAAAAGAATGGGTATACCAAAAGTTAATTTTGAAAATCAGGAGTTACAGACTAGACTATCAAAATTAAGGCGTTCTGAATACATTTCAATGTATTTCAATTGCCTCTCTCACAATCAAACTAGGTGGCAATGTGAGATCATACACATATCATCTGGTTCTTGCAAGTGGAATCTTTCGTACTTTGAGAAAGGATCGAGAACGAATAATAATCAGTAGAATACTTGTTTGTACCGTAGTATCCAATGAGTTCACATATATTAAAAGAATGTTCATGAACACTGATCTGCCAATTGAGTAGAATAATTATCTTATAATAATTATTATCATCATTATCTGCCAATAATAATGAGTAGAATACTTGTTTGCACCGTAGTATCTAATGAGTTGACATATATCAAAAGCATGTTTATGAACACTGATCTGCCAATTGAGTAGAATAATAATCTTATAATAATTATAATTATTATCTGCCAATGATAATGAGTAGAATACTTGTTTGTACCATAGTATCTAATGAGTTCACATCTATTGAAAAAATGTTTATGTACACTGATCTGCCACTTGAGTGGAATAATTATCTTATAATAATTATCATCATTATCTGCCAATAATAATGAGTAGAATACTTGTTTGTACCGTAGTATCTATGAGTTCACATATATCAAAAGCATGTTTATGAACACTGATCAGCCAATTGAGTAGAATAATTATCTTATAATAATTATCATTATTATCTGCCAATAATAATGAGTAGAATACTTGTTTGTACCATAGTGTAATAAATAGAGACCATTGAAGAGCTAGAATAATGGCTTTTATTGACTAAAATAAACTGAGATAAAATAACAAACTTTCTGATGATTTAGAATAATTCAAACAACTGATTCATGACATATGATTATCATATCATTCTTCCCTCCCAGTAGTGGAACCTACCGGGGCCAATCTAAGAATGTTGACAGAAACTTCTCTTCCATCAGAAAGTCTTACTTGAGCGACATGAGGGTTCAAATGAATAATTTCTACCTTTTCAACTTCAGGATCATGCTTACTGCGTCTTACAAAGGTTTTCATCCATGCCTCCTTGGCGTTGATCAGCCAGGATGGCAAGTTTGTCATAGACGTGGGATTACGAGGATGAATGAACATTCGCTCGTGAGGTGTGCAATTGATGGTCGTGCAGAGAAGCGAGCGAATGCTGCTTAGTGATTCTAAGAGTACCTTTTCCCAGTGAGAAGTATCCATGTTCCTGGACCGTAGGGCTAAACGGATTGTCTTCCAAATTATTCCATTGTAGCGTTCCACCTGTCCATTACCTTGAGGGTTGTAAGGTGTTGTGGAACTGGTAGCTACACCCTTGGACATTAAGTAATCTTTGACATCTTTTGATAGAAAACTGGTCCCTCTATCAGTGTGTGTGTATGAAGGATAGCCGTATGTGGTGAATAAGTCATTGAGATTTTGAATTACTGTTTCTGATGACATGTCTCGACAGGGATAGGCAAAAGGGAAATCTCGAATATTCATCCACAATAGTGAGGATGTACTTGTTTCTAGTTGATGATGGCAGGGGTCCTTTGAAGTCAATGTTGATCCTTTCAAAAGGCCGAGTTGCTTTTATCAATTTTCCTATGAAACAGTTGAATCTTGGCTTCAGCTCTGAGCAGATCTTGCATTCCATGCAGACTTCTCTGATGTCATCTACCGAGTATGGAAGGTTATGAGCTTCAGTCCAGTGAAAAAATCTTGTGATGCCGGGGTGGCAGAGGTCTTGATGATATTTTATCAAGTCTTGTTTTGATGTGATACATCCCATTATCACACATGCTCGAGAAAGAGCGTCAGCAGTTATGTTCTCTTCTCCAGGTCGGTAAATGATCTCATAGGTGTATTGAGATAGCTCAAGGCGCCACCTCATGATTTTTCCGTTCTTCACCTTGCCTCTTGCCGCGCTACTGAACATGAATGAAACAGATTTTTGATCAGTAATAAGTTGAAAGAAACGACCAGATAAGTAATGACGCCACTTCCTAATAGATTCTGCAATGGCATATGCCTCTTTTTCAACTGATGAGTGTCGTTTTTCACTTTCGTTTAGCATTCGTGAAAAGTATGCAACAGGACGTTCATTGTAAGATAGTGTTGCTGCTATGCAGAAATCTGAGGCATCAGTCTCTACAGTGAGAATGCCTCCTCCATCAAAAACATGTATTACAGCTGCAGCTACTTCTTTTTTAAGATCTTCAAAAGCTGCAAGGGCCTTTCCTTGAAGAGGAATAAAATTGTAATAAATAGAGACCATTGAAGAGCTAGAATAATGGCTTTTATTGACTAAAATAAACTGAGATAAAATAACAAACTTTCTGATGATTTAGAATAATTCAAACAACTGATTCATGACATATGATTATCATATCACATAGTATCTAATGAGTTCACATATATTAAAAGAATGTTCATGAACACTGATCTGCCAATTGAGTAGAATAATTATCTTATAATAATTATTATCATCATTATCTGCCAATAATAATGAGTAGAATACTTGTTTGCACCGTAGTATCTAATGAGTTCACATATATCAAAAGCATGTTCATGAACACTGATCTGCCATTGTATTCTAAAAGATACATTGGCAGATTCTGTACATCTTATTTGGTTTATCGATCCACAATGGAAATCACCTGAAATACTAAAAATATAACACGGATATTGCACGTGAGCGGTGTTATGCTATATTTATGCCAACTAAATGCCAGTAGCTACCACAGGTCTGTGTCGCAACTCTTCTACCTCAGTGTTGGCTTGTACCATGAGGTTCGTTTCATAAGTTGCCAACAACCTTCTCCTGTTCTGATTCGACACCAGGATATAACATGGTCAAAATTGATCAAATAATTATTACCACTCGAAAGCGACAAGCCGCCTTGGTTCTCAGCATTACAAGCGACACAAGATTGCACAAGCAGCAACCTAGGCCCTTGAATACATGTCGCTTGATTCAAGACTCAGATATATAAATGATGCTTGATGTATTCACAAGCCATTACTTTTAAATAACAGTGCTGTTTGCGAAATGAGAGGACGGCTTTTTAAGACGTTGGTCGCGGTAGGCCATTACACTTAACGCTTGAAAAATGAAGGAGCTCTTTTTAGAATCACCTACCCTCTTGATTCTTTCCACTTTTCCTCCTCTTTTACTTCTTTCGTTATTCCTGTTTTTCTCCCTCTCCTTCACTGTATCATCCTCATCCTTCTCCTTCTTCTCCTCCTTCTCCCCCTTCTCCTCATTCTCCTCCTTCTCCTCGCATTCAGTTTTTCACATAGTTTAATAGGATATTTTCAAAATTTTGATTTTCATTGTAATTACGCAGTAATTACCGTGTAACGGTACCAGTGTCAACGACCCCTCCCTGTCAAGACACAACGCAACTGGCCGACGAAATTCTGCAGAGGATAAACAAGGAAATTAACCAAGCTGTCGCAGAGGCTTTCTCCTTCTTCCAAACTGAATTGGATCGACTACAGGGTAAGAACAATGAACTTCGGCAGAGGATGCCAGGAATTGAGAAGGAGACGGAACTAAAAATCGACGATCTTGAACAATATGGTCGCCGTACCTGCCTTCGATTCTTCGGAATCCCTGAAACCAAAGGGGAGTCCACCGACCAAATTGTTCTGCGAGTCTGCAAGGAGAAGGTGAACGTGGAGTTGAAGATCGACGACATTCCACGTTCGCATCGAGTGGGACCAATCCAGCAGCCAGGTCAGGACACGGGCAGAGCAGCCGGCAAGGAGCGTCATCGTCCCATCATTGTGAGGTTCGACGGCTACCGGACGAGGCAGAGGGTGTTCGCAGCCAAGCGGATGCTGAAGAACACTGGCATCACCGTGAGGGAGGACTTGAAACACCGACTGGCAATTTTGAACGCAGCGGCCAACAAGTACGGGATAAGAAACACGTGGACAGTCGATGGCCGCATCTAGTACGCCGTCGGAGAGGGACCTGGACGCCGCATCTACACCGCCGAGCGTCTTGCCGACCTCCAGTAAACACTTCACGGTGTTGGCACATGATATCTTCCTACTAAAGGTGAGCTGTCATTATTCCAATTGTACCACTTCATGTAATCATCGCTCTTCTCCCTTTTCTATTTTCAGTCTTTTATTTTTCGTTAGTCAATTGCCCTATAAATATCATTTTTACTAACTTCTATGTATACGAATCTTGGAATTAATTTCTGCATTTTTGAACATATATTATACTTTTTTTATGGGAAAAATATAATTGGAATAGAGCTAAATCAGTTTAGTTATAGCAATGCATCCAGTATCCTGAAACTCTTTTACTGATTGAATCATCCAATACTCAATCAGGAAACTAGTATTCAATTAGACATAACCGAATGATGTTTCCAGCTAATCCAATGTAACACTTTTCATCTAACGATAGCATAGTCCAAAAATAGAAGCTTTTCCACTGTTGATAAAATTATGATAATTGCTCCGAAGCCAAACTTCACTTTAATAATACATTTATAACCTATTTCGAATTGCTGAGTATATACCGCTTCTTCCTCATCACAGGTCATTGTCAATCCGTAATGTTATAATTTATTTATGTTTATCAACAAAGCCTGAATCCCATTTCCACATGTATATTACTAGTGCGTATAGTAAACTTGCAGCAGGATTCAAGTTGACTTTTCGTGGAATTGACAATAACAGAAATAACAGTCATCGTAATAATGACGGTAAACTTATGATGGGCACTTCTATTGTGATTTTCATCATGGTCACATTCCAACCTTCTATTCGCGTATTCTATTTATATATTCGTTATTCTGTTTTCTCATATGCAGTATGACCTGTCTGCAACTTATATTATTATTTCTTCTCTTCCTTCCTCTTCTCATTCTGACCTCCCTCCAAATTAGCTCATTTCATGCACAAAACTAGTTATACTGTATATTTTTATAATTTAGGCATGCTTACTTCATTTCTATACCACATTATTAACACTGTACTCTATGCTATCTTTATCAATCCTTTCGCTCTCTCTTACTCACTCCCTCTCTCTCCTTCGATTTTTCTCATCCCTCCAATTTCATTTTCTTATTATCCACCTCATTTTATGCACCGGATTTTTACTACTTTCTTCTAATATCTCTCTCTTCATCCACCTTTTTAGACAATAATCTTACATAATCTATGTGTATTCTCACACAGCTTAGTCCTCTCTGCACATTCTTCTCTCTTATAACCGCCAAATGCAATTTGAAATCAATCTGCTGATTCATATTTCTCGTTCTTATTTTCCATCTCTCTGTACACTCTCTTTTAATTGTCTATCCTGTTAATGACTTCCATATACTTTCTGTACTTTTTCTGCTGTGTTTCTGCTGAATTTTTCTTCCTGTTTTCAGACCTGGTTCCTGTGACTTCTCGCTCGCGCTCTCTCTTGCCGCCGCCCTGGCTCTCTCTCGATCCCCCACCTGCTTGCTCACATCAGCATCTACCACTGCAAACTGCCCACCACATTGAATTATCTGCTGGACTCTGATAAGTTTTATAATAGTGCACTGCAGATTTGGACTTGAATTTCTATTTTTCCAACGGACGCCGAACTATCTGATGCATTCATGACTATTCTTGTATTTGAGATTTTCTTAGTTATAAGCCTTTCTAGTTTTAGTGTTACCTTATACTTTAATTCGTCTGTCACAGGCATAATATTATCTAACAAACTTCACACTCTTAAGAAACTTTATAAAGCCGCTCATCTCAATGTTCAATCCCTCAGCTGCCACATCGATGAACTGAGAGCAATTTTCAGATCTCAAGACTTCAATGTAATAGGTATTTCACAATCATTTCTCAAGCCTAGTATTCATCCTAGCCAAGTTGCATTGCCCGGATATAATATTTTCCGAAACGATAGGCTTAATAAGGCTTGTGGAGGGGTTGCAGTCTTTGTGAAAGATTATATAAAAACAAAAATATCAATCTCATCAGAGCAGGAGTATTCTGCCAAACCTGAATTCATGTTACTTGAATTATCTCCATCTAGCTCTAATAAACTACTTGTTGGTATCTGCTATCGCCCACCAGAAATTGGCCACTTCAGTGACTTCGAAAATGCCTAACTTTCTTTCATGCCTCATTATAATCGAATACTAGTTATGGGTGATATGAACACTGACCTAAATATGACAAATCGTAACTTTGACTACTTTCAACTGACCAGAATATTCCAATGCCTTAATATGACTATCTTACCACTCGACCCAACTCATCATACGAATGACTCTGACACATTCATTGACTTACTAATAGTTAGTGATCCAAATGAGGTTGTTGAAACTGATCAAATCTCTGTGCCAGCCATTTCAGGACATGACTTGATTTACTGTGTACTCTCTCATGAGACACCTAAACCAGCTCAGAAATTTATTACTTACAGAGACTTCAAACACATTGACGAAGACGCTTTTTTGACTGACGTAGCTCAAACCCCCTGGCATCAGATTGAAACCTCACCCACTGTTAATGCAATGGTTCAAACTTTTGAAAATTGGACACTGAATCTGTATGATAAATATGCACCCTATGTGACAAGAGGATAAACAGAAAACGACGTGTACCATGGATGACTCCTAGAATACTCAAAATGATGTGACAAAGAGACAAAGCTCACAGAAAATCTAAAAAGACATTTGACTTGGACAGTTTAATTTGGACAGTTTGAGGAATAAAGTAAAACAACAGCTACGGAATTCGAAGACTAGGTACTTGAACTCATTCATGACAGACAATAGACAAGACTCCAGATCACTATGGCGCGGAATAAAATAATTTATTTTGCCTTGGTAAACAGAAATCTCAAACTGAAATTGACTTACCTTTGGATGATATCAACAAACATTTCGTTTCTCATCCGACACATTGTGACGATACAGTCATCAATAATCATATTAATAATCTCAAACATCAGGTGACCAATCTAAATGTACCATTTGAAAACAAATTCAACTTCCAACTAATATCTGAACTGGACAACGCAGTCACAGCAATGCAATGGGGGTGGATAACATATCAATTGAATTTATTAAAAAAAATGTTGTTTGCAGTGTTGCCCACCATAACATTTATTTTTAACAAGTCCCTTGAAAACAACGAATTTCCTGAAAATTGGAAGCTTGCTCTAGTACATCCACTAAACAAAGTCACCTCTCCCAATAAAGTTGAAGATTTCAGACAAACCAGTATTTAACCCGCTTTGTCCAAAATATTTGGAAGAATTATTTATTCACAAGTTGTAGAGTTTCTCGAAGCAAATAGGATACTACATAATTTCCAATCTGGATTTAGAAAATCTTTTTCTACTGAAACCGCTCTCTTGCGTGTCACCGATGATATTAGGTTAGCTATGGATCAAAGAAAGTGTACTGTCCTCTGTCTGTTTGACTTCTCAAAAGCATTCGACACTGTAGATCATGAAATTCTGTTGAACAAACTAGCTATTCTTGGGTTTAGTTATCAAACCCTCGCATGGTTCAAATCCTATCTCTCAGGTAGAAAGCAATGTATCTCTGTTAAGAATAATAGGTCTAATTGGTTGTATGTTAACCATAGCGTCCCTCAAGGTTCTATCTTAGACCCCCTACTCTTCACTCTTCATGCAAACGACCTACCCTCTGTCATCAAATTTTCTAGTTTCCATACTTATGCTGATGACCTTCAAATTTATGCAAGCTGCCCAATCACTAAAATTAATGAAACAGTAAATAAAATGAATCACGATATAGTTTCAATAGTAGAATGGACAAGGAAAAACGGAATAAAACTCAACCCTATAAAAACTCAGCCCATAATAATTGGATATTCAAGACTAGTAAACAACATCGATTCAAACTCACTTAACAAAATTAATGTTGATGCTGTCGAAGTAGCTTACTGTGATTCAGTTAAAAGCCTTGGAATTATTATGAACAAAAATCTTGACTGGTCTGATCAAATTAATTTGTATTCTCTGCCGTGCATTCATTGAAGAAGATGCAAGATATTCTTCCCAGAAAAATTACATTGTTACTAGTCAAATCGCTCATATTCCCACATCTTATATATTGTAATTCTGTGCTCAATGATATGCAAGTAACCTTAAACGATAAACTTCAACGATGTCAATACTATTGCCTCAGGTTTGTTTACTCTCTCCAACGCCATGAACGAATCACTCATGCCCATATTGATAGTTCTACTTTAAAGTTACCTGATCAGAGAATGCTCCGTATAATCAAGCTTGTTAGGGACATTTTAAAATATGGTGAACCAATCTATTTCAAAAACGATTTAAGACTTGTAAATTTATATTCTCTGCCATGCATTCATTGAAGAAGATGCAAGATATTCTTCCCAGAAAAATTAGATTGTAACTAGTCAAATCGCTCATATTCTCACATCGTCGACATGAATGTTGGACCTCACTTCGCTCTGTCAATAATTTTTAATTCTTTTATTTCGGCCGCTCACTTGAACTTGGAAGATTTGTAGTGTGAGTGTGTGAGTGTGATTACAGTAGTGTAAGTGTTGTAAACATTTAAACATATAACATTTAAACATTTAAGCATTTAAACATTTAAGCATTTAAACATTTAAGCATTTAAACATTTAAACATTAACATTTAAACATTTGAACATTTAAACATTAATCATTTAAACATTTAAACATATAACATTTAAACATTTGAACATTTAAACATTTGAACATTTAAACATTTGAACATTTAAACATTTAACATTTAAACATTTGAACATTTAAAACATTTAAACATTTAAACATTTGAACATTTAAACATTTGAACATTTAAACATTTAAACATTCAAACATTTAAACATTTGAACATTTAAACATTTAAGCATTTAAACATTTAATCATTTAAACATTTAAACTTTAAACATTTAAACATTAATCATTTAAACATTTAAGCATTTAAACATTTAAGTGCTGAAGGGGAGGGTATCCTTGATACCCTCTCTGAGAATGGACTTCTTAAGGTCCAAACTTCACCGTTTCATGTGAAACATTACAGTAGTACCTTAACTTTTGCATTTTTATCATTTTTCCTGTTCAATATTATTGTAGAAATCATTAGTTTGATATGATTCACCATGTCATCTTACCGCTACTGGCATTCATTCTTAACGCTAGAACGTAAGTTGAATCATGTTTTGTTAAACACATGAATAAAGGAATCTGAATCTGAATCTGAATCCTCCTTATCATCCTTCTCCTCCTTCTCCTCCTTCTCCTCCTTCTCCTCCTTCTCCTCCTTCTCCTCCTTCTCCTCCTTCTCCTCCTCTCCTCCTTCTCCTCCTTCTCCTCCTTCTCCTCCTTCTCCTCCTCTCCTCCTTCTCCTCCTTCTCCTCCTCTCCTCCTTCTCCTCCTTCTCCTCCTTCTCCTCCTTCTTCTCCACAACCACCTTCTTCTCCTCTTTCTCCTTCTTCTACTACATTCCCTCCTTGTCCTAATCCATCCTCGTTCCCCTCTCCTCCTTTTCCCACTTCTAGTAGTCAATTAGTCTTACTCCACTCCACTTTCTCCTACTTCTTCCCACCGCCAAATTTTCCGTTTCCTTCTCCCTATTCTGATATTTCTCAACATCTTACTTCTGTTATCTTTACCTATTTCTACCATACCAATATTTCCTTCATAACTGTTCTATCGGTGAAGGAAAACAGTTGGCATATCTTTCTCAGAGGCTGATGTTGATGCGCATGTGCATGACTGTGGTGGTGGTGCTTGTGCAGCTGATCTAATTGAAGCTCAACGAGTGTGGGAAAGCTGAGGGTGTTGGGTGGAGATTAGCGCATTAGGCTCTACTCTACCCGTGGCAGCTGCATTCCAAATGGTAAGACTTGCTATGCAATGCAAGCCTGGACGGACGGCTGATGGTGCTTGCGGTCCCAAACCCAACCCACTCAACTGCAGTGCCAATCACATCGTTAGACTACAACACTTACACTACTGTAATCACACTCACACACGACCACTACAAATCTTCCAAGTTCAAGTGAGCGGCCGAAATAAAAGAATTAAAAATTATTGACAGAGCGGAGTGAGGTCCAATATTCATGTCGACGGTTTGGCATTTCTCTTAATGTTAAAATGTTTAAATGTTTGAATGTTTGAATGTTTGAATGTTTGAATGTTTGAATGTTTGAATGTTTGAATGTTTGAATGTTTGAATGTTTGAATGTTTGAATGTTTGAATGTTTGAATGTTTGAATGTTTGAATGTTTGAATGTTTAAATGTTTAAATGTTTAAATGTTTAAATGTTTAAATGTTTAAATGTTTAAATGTTTAAATGTTTAAATGTTTAAATGTTTAAATGTTTAAATGTTTAAATGTTTAAACATTTTAACATTAAACATTTAAACATTTAAACATTAAACATTAAACATTTAAACATTTAAACATTTAAACATTTAAACATTTAAACATTTAAACATTTAAACATTTAAACATTTAAACATTTAAACATTTAAACATTTAAACATTTAAACATTTAAACATTTAAACATTTAAACATTTAAACATTTAAACATTTAAACATTTAAACATTAAACATTTAAACATTTAAACATTTAAACATTTAAACATTCAAACATTTAAACATTTGAACATTTAAACATTTAAACATTCAAACATTTAAACATTTAAACATTTAAACATTTAAACATTTAAACATTTAAACATACAAACATTTAAACATTTAAACATACAAACATTTAAACATTTAAACATTTAAACATTCAAACATTTAAACATTTAAACATTTAAACATTTAAACATTTAAACATTTAAACATTTAAACATTTAAACATTTAAACATTTAAACATTTAAACATTTAAACATTTAAACATTTAAACATTTAAACATTTAAACATTTAAACATTTAAACATTAAGCATTTAAACATTTAAACATTTGAACATTAAACATTTAAACTCCCAAACATTTAAACATTTAAACATTTTAACATTTAAACATTTAAACATTCAAACATTCAAACATTTAAACATTTAAACATTTGAACATTTAAACATTTAAACATTTAAACATTCAAACATTTAAACATTTAAACATTTGAACATTCAAACATTTAACATTTAAACATTTAAACATTCAAACATTTAAACATTTAAACATTTAAACATTCAAACATTCAAACATTCAAACATTCAAACATTCAAACATTCAAACATTCAAACATTCAAACATTCAAACATTCAAACATTCAAACATTTAAACATTTTAACATTAAGAGAAATGCCAAAACGTCGACATGAATGTTGGACCTCACTTCGCTCTGTCAATAATTTTTAATTCTTTTATTTCGGCCGCTCACTTGAACTTGGAAGATTTGTAGTGTGAGTGTGTGAGTGTGATTACAGTAGTGTAAGTGTTGTAGTCTAACGATGTGATTGGCACTGCAGTTGAGTGGGTTGGGTTTGGGACCGCAAGCACCATCAGCCGTCCGTCCAGGCTTGCATTGCATAGCAAGTCTTACCATTTGGAATGCAGCTGCCACGGGTAGAGTAGAGCCTAATGCGCTAATCTCCTCCCAACACCCTCCACTTTCCCACACTCGTTGAGCTTCAATTAGATCAGCTGCACAAGCACCACCACCACAGTCATGCACATGCGCATCAACATCAGCCTCTGAGAAAGATATGCCAACTGTTTTCCTTCACCGATAGAACAGTTATGAAGGAAATATTGGTATGGTAGAAATAGGTAAAGATAACAGAAGTAAGATGTTGAGAAATATCAGAATAGGGAGAAGGAAACGGAAAATTTGGTGGTGGGGAAGAAGTAGGAGAAAGTGGAGTGGAGTAAGACTAATTGACTACTAGAAGTGGGAAAAGGAGGAGAGGGGAACGAGGATGGATTAGGACAAGGAGGGAATGTAGTAGAAGAAGGAGAAAGAGGAGAAGAAGGTGGTTGTGGAGAAGAAGGAGGAGAAGGAGGAGAAGGAGGAGAAGGAGGAGAAGGAGTGGAAGGGTGAGAAGGAGGTGAAGGAGGAGAAGGAGGAGAAGGAGTAGAAGGAGGAGAAGGAGAGAAGGAGGAGAAGGAGGAGAAGGAGAGAAGGAGGAGAAGGAGGAGAAGGAGGAGAAGGAGGAGAAGGAGGAGAAGGAGGAGAAGGAGGAGAAGGAGGAGAAGGAGGAGAAGGAGGAGAAGGAGGAGAAGGAGGAGAAGGAGGAGAAGGAGGAGAAGGAGGAGAAGGAGGAGAAGGATGATAAGGAGGATTCAGATTCAGATTCAGATTCCTTTATTCATGTGTTTAACAAAACATGATTCAACTTACGTTCTAGCGTTAAGAATGAATGCCAGTAGCGGTAAGATGACATGGTGAATCATATCAAACTAATGATTTCTACAATAATATTGAACAGGAAAAATGATAAAAATGCAAAAGTTAAGGTACTACTGTAATGTTTTCACATGAAACGGTGAAGTTTGGACCTTAAGAAGTCCATTCTCAGAGAGGGTATCAAGGATACCCTCCTCTTCAGCACTTAACCGTGAAAAAAATAAAGTTAAAAATTCAAACGAAATATTATGTCTGAGCGAAAAAAAATTAAGACTGAGAATATCAATAAGTAAAAACCAAATCATAGAAACGATAAATCATTCAGAGTTAAATCAATTAACAGAGAAGAGTAAATAATAATTATAAGGATAAAAAAAAGAAAAAGTTAATTCCCAATAATTAGAAAATCGATATGATATAATAATTGGAATAATGAGGGAGTGAAAGTTATTATTAGAAGAGAGATTTGTTGATTTAAATCCAAAAATAATGTTAATAACAAAGGGAAATTATTGTACAAAAGAGATTAGTTTATGTTTATAACAATATAATATGATTATGAAAGTTCATGAAGAAATAATAATAATTCTAATTAGGGAATTATGGGGAAATTATAATACAAAAAAGAGGGTTAGGGATATAGAATGAGGTGACCAAGATCCACTCGAGGAAGAGTTTGAATAAGAAACAATCTTATGATAAATTTATGCACTAAACTCATGCACATTTCTCATGCTTAATTTACATGAATGAAATAAGAAGAGAAAACCCATCATTTTTACTTGTGAGTGGAGGGAAATGATAATAAAGGATAAGGATAGGGATTAAGGAAGGTTTAATTGAAGGTCATGCTGCTCTAGGGTTGGACAGTCTCAGCCATTTTTTCTAAAAAAAATGTCTCAATGTACGGGTGAAGCCCGATCGACTCTCTATGGACCTAATTTGATTTGGGAGTGCATTCCATGCACGACAACCGCTAACAAGGAAGGATTTTGTATAAATAGTAGTTGTTCGATGATTTGGAATTTTTAGAGTATTTACACCTGTTCTAGTGTGGGAAGCATCAATTATTCTCCTACCTTCAGAGATGAATTTAAAATCGTTCTTGAAATAGATTGGTTCACCATATTTTAAAATGTCCCTAACAAGCTTGATTATACGAAGCATTCTCTGATCAGGTAACTTCAAAGTTGAACTGTCAATATGGGCTTGAGTGATTCGTACATGGCGTTGAAGATAGTAAACAAACCTCAGGCAATAGTTTTGACATCGCTGAAGTTTATCGTTTAAGGTTACTTGCATATCATTGAGCACAGAATTACAATAGATAAGATGTGAGAATATGAGCGATTTGACTAGTTACAATCTAATTTTTCTGGGAAGAATATCTTGCATCTTCTTCAATGAATGCATGGCAGAGAATATAAATTTACAAGTCTTATTAATTTGATCAGACCAGTCAAGATTTTTGTTCATAATAATTCCAAGGTTTTTAACTGAATCACAGTAAGCTACTTTGACACCATCAACATTAATTTTGTTAAGTGAGTTTGAATCAATGTTGTTTACTAGTCTTTAATATCCAATTATTATGGGTTGAGTTTTTATAGGGTTGAGTTTTAGTCCGTTATTCTTCGTCCATTCTACTATTGAAACTATATCGTGATTCATTTTATTTACTGTTTCATTAATTTTAGTGATTACTAGTAGTGATCTACAGTGATCTACACTCATGATCAACAGCTTTCTAGACCGGAACAGTTGATAAATTGGGAATATTCAGTAAAATCATCGAGGCTCACACATTCGTTAACCACAGTCGAGAATCCCATGCCATCCTCATCATCAAATCTATTGTTTATAATTGTAGTGAGCGCCAAAAACCAAGGCATCTAGCCGAAACCGGCCAACCAAAAAGCTTTCAATACTCATAATGGTTTTAAGTAGCAGTTGAGAATTTAGTCCAGTGATAAACAAAGATAAAAGAATACATGAGAATGTGTATGGAAGTTATGTGAAGAAAAAATTAAAATTTTTTTTATGCATGTGAAAGATAATGTAAAAGTATAGAATAACAAGAACTCAGACGCTCAATAGTGATCAAAAGTGGATTAATGACCAATCTTCATCAATTATTGACAATATCACAACCTCATCATTAATATCATTGATTTATAATTATTATAACATTAAACTATTACCGTTTATCAATTATAATTCAGACCTTAATTTTTTTAAACAGAGACTTATTTAAAAATAATTCATATTTATTTAGGATATCAGAATCGAGTGGGCTATAAGATTATTATAAATATTATAATAATATAAGATTAAAAATTAAGGAAATAAAATGAGAGAACAAAGTTACTTATGTGATAAATTTTTCAATATATATTCTTCAAGAACTTCACAGAAGCAGCGGTAGGAATTATTAATCACCAGTCATTGAATTTTGTGGTGATTAATAATATTTGGAAAATTCATGTATCTACCACTGAGCTAGAGCTGCGGTTTGAACCCAGCAATTTTGCGAGCCGGACGGCCCTAACTATTTGCGAATTTATTCGCAAATTAGGGACTTTAGCAACTGCTCTTATATATACTAAATCTACCATTTCACATAATGACTTCACAACGTGGGACTCTATCATAAGAGATGAACCCCCAGGAAGTACGTTTTCATAACATTAATTGTAGAGATTCTCATGGTCAATCTTTTCCACTCGAAATTTTCCGTTCAAATTGTATCTGAAGCCTGATAATTGGGAATCTAAAATCAAACTTTGCATAGATGGGGCGGCGCTCCTAGAATTTTCACAGATATGGGACTTATGGCAGTTGATAGAGCTTATCAATAACTATTTTATGTATGAATTTAATCGAAATCGTTGGAGCCGTTTTTGAGAAAATCGCGAAAAACCCTGTTTTTGACAACATTTTCTCCATTTTAGCCGCCATATTGAATTGCATTTGATCGAAATTGTTCGTGTCAGATCCTTATATTGTAAGGACCTTAAGTTCCAATTTTCAAGTCATTCCGTCAATTGGGAGATGAGATATCGTGTACACAGACACACATACACTCCTAAGCTGCTTCCACATGTATAATAACCCCAACCCCTGGTTGACACTGTCTCTTAATTTCAAAAAATATCTTTGTTAAAGTGGAGAAAAATATTAACTTTTTATAATGAAAAATACTCTTCAAACATTGCAGAATACAATAAAAAATATTGCAAGAGATTTTTTGCAACTCCAGTATTGATTGCAAACGGTTTGAAATCTCTACTACCCAAAAGTGGGACAAAGTCATCCCGGTTAACCGGTAGCCTATTATTCTTCTATCAAGGTTTTTGTCAACATGTCTTCGGAAATAACTGCACAAGACACATACAATATAAACTACCGTCAAATCGGCTAACTTGGGACAGTAGTCTAACTTGGGACAGTTTAACCCCTTCCCACCAATTCCAAATTACCAGCTGTCTGTGCAATTCATTCCGAGTTCTGCATTGTGGATTTGTTGGGAACACGTCATTGAAAATATTTAATAACGTTTTGAACATTTGATTAATAGCTAAGATACTTTTTTAACAGCCATAACAATCTACATTGCTAAACTAGAAATTGAGCCTTTAATAACTTCTATTGTGGAAACTCAATTATTTTACAGTTAAAGTATTTTTATTATGAATGTGAAACATATTATTCAAAATCTAATGTCCAAAGTTAGCCTTCAACCACTCAATTGTCTAATTACAGGCAAATCATATTTGTGTCCCAAGTTACCCAACCTCTGCGGGTAACTTGGGTCACCATATTTTTTTTCAGAACAGGTTAGAATAATAATGAAATTGAATGTGTATATTTGAAGTATTATTGAAACCTGAGTTTTGAGCACAGGAGAAATAAACTATTGAAACAATAATGGAACTGAATTTCAAGTCAAAGTTGAAAACTGTCCCAAGTTAGCCGGTTTGACGGTACTCATCTATGTAATCCGTTCCATGGATTTTATTTTTTCAAATGTGCCAGCATAAGTCACAAATACAGCAAAATATTTTGATTATATTTAGAACTGGACATCTGAAAGTATTTTAATATAGGTAATATGAAAAAAGTGGAGATAACTTTAGGTGAGTCGGCGAGTACAAATAAAAAATGTAATAATGCGGCTGCCTTAATCCTTATTTGAAGATGTTGATGCCCTAACTCAAACACAGTCTCTAATTATCTCAATGGTGTGTTCACACACACACACACACACACACACAGTAGAGGTCAGGAAGATATAGATATCCTCTCAAGACCGCTGGAACTTGGAACGCCTGGTCGCTCTGTGTGTACATTTATATGAGTACTATAGTCTGAATTACCCCAAAGGATAAAAATTATTTATACTCTACTCATCTACACCTTTTCCAACTGTAACTGAGAAAGTATCAATAGTAATTGCATGAGATATGACAATGACTGCGACAACGCCCCGTTCTGGAAAGCCAATTTTCTGACTCCAGCTGTTTAAAGTCTAGGACTTTGCCAAATCCCGAGCTCGGAAACCGGCCCATAATGTTAATTTGAGAAAAGCGGCGAGGCTTGGGCTTTATGAGTTTGAGACTGCAAAGCCGACTCGCTCGGAAACTGGTGGCAGAGTGTAATACGAGTAATACACCTTTTCCAATTTTATTTGAGAAAATATCAAGTTAATTTGAGAAATTATCAATTGTATTTGAGAATAGTCACTTGTAATTGAGAGAATGTCCGATGTAGATGCGAATATTAAATTGTATTTTGGAAGTCATCACATGTAATTGAGAATAGTGAATTTTATTTGAGAAATCGTCAAATTTAAATGAGAAGATATCAATTGAAAATGAGAATATCCTTCAATTGACATGTCGTGACTCTTCTGTAGCCTACAGTACATTTGAGCAGGAAAGGATACTGTACCGTACCACACAGTATTCCAATTATTACCATAGGAATATAAAGAAAATAATTAAAAATCTCAGTACCCTTTTTTAAAAATATATATTTTTAAAAAAGGGTACTGAGATTTTTAATTATTTTCTTTATATTTATATTACAAGTAGCCCTATACAGGAAAGAGATATTACCATAGGCTTTGCATGGGGGCAAATTAATATTTTCAATGGTAAAAGTATTATTTTCCACTGTACTATTTACGAATGATTGATGAAAATTATTTCTATGTATGTATTGGCAACGCGACTTTGTCTCCAAACATTTTGTGAAAAATTGCACTTGCTGATTAAGATCAAATTCTCTATGTTTATGACGCAATTGAACTTCATCATCAATCAATTGAATCTCTTGATCAAACAATTCGTCAATGGATTTTAGGGCTTGAAAATAATGTTTTATCCAAAAAATAAAAGTTTTATTGGAATAATAAAAAAATGATAATATTTTATATATGAGTACAGTTATGAAAAATATATTAAGTTACCTACTGGAAGTACTGGTTTTTTAAAATCATTTCCTAATTAATTACAATTGACAACTTCTCGATTTCAAATCGTATGTTCTCAAATTGAAATGATACTTTCTCAAATAAAATTCACTATTCTCAATAAGTAATGACTTCTCAAATACAATTGACTATCCTAATTTACATCTGACGTTTTCTCAAATACAAATGACTATTAGTCACGTTTGAATTAAATTTCAAAAAACTAGAAAATTAAACACGAAATAAAATAAAGAGAAAATAGTGTAAATTTTCGGCTATTTTGAATTATTTAGAAATGTTAAATTTCGTCAAGGTTTCCAATTATTACAGAAATGAGAAAATAAAAATTGCGACTACTGTATAAAAACTACGATTACGCCCCGTTTTGGAAATCTAATTTTCTGACTCCAGCTGTTTAAAGTCTAGGACTTAGTGCCGGTTGCACAACAGCCGGTTAAATTTTAACCGTGATTAATTCCACGAGAACCAATCAGAGATGCTGTCTTTTCAAAAACGCCTTCTCTGATTGGTTCTCGTGAAATTAATCACGGTTAAAATTTAACCGGCTGTTGTGCAACCGGGCCTTAGCCAATTGTTGAGGGAGTGGTTGGGGACCCCCGTTTGACTCCCCCCACCCGGAAAATTGTTGATGTTTTCAATCGGAAACAGCACTTGACAGCTTGAATTTTTAATATTAATTAAATTTTTGGATTTGTTTAATCAAAAGCCAAGGTCATATTTATTTCTGCACCCTCAACATTTTTTCAAGTAGGTACCTACTTTTGGAAAAAAACGGGGCGATCGCCTACCACCCCTGTATCCACGCCTGCCTTGGAGAAGGCTAATTCCTAATAATTGTTTTGTAAATACCCAGGATTCATATAATTATCCGGTCAGCAATTACCGGTACGGATAGAGATTCTATTATGCTTGTAAATTTTTAGCTGAGTTTAACTTTATAAGCGCTCCAACTATAGTTGTAGTCTGATGAGTGATGATTGTGTATGTGTATGTAAAGAGACGCAGGGATAATGCATATTATTGGAGAAAAAGCAAGATTTCGTACTATATTTTTGGGCAAATGAGCAAGTGGTGCAGCAACGGCCGTGAGGCCTATGACGTATGCTATCCCGTTTCCCAATCTGGGGAATTTTTCTCTTTCATTTTGGCACTGGTGTAAATGACCAATCCTTCTGCTTCTTGACAGAGATTTCAAAATGGCCGCCACGATGTAGATTTGTTTACGTAGCAGATTACTTTTACGCCTATTTTTGGTTTTTAACAATTTTTCTCGTTTTTTAAATGATCTTTTGGTGTTATCTTTAATTGAATTCCACATTCCAGAAATGACGGATCTATGTAAAGAAAACTTTGACCAAATTTGTCGACTGTGCTCATCCTCTATCAGTAGTGTCAAACATCAAATTTACGGAAAATTGGAGATATTCACTACAATTACGGAATGCCTACAAATTAAGGTAAAGCATTCTTATATGTTTATAATGTTAACACTAGTTTTATTGAAATCAAGTCAAATTAATAATATTTTTCACAAAATCAATTTATGTTGACATTGGTTCGCCTATCATGTTTTGGAAGAAATTTACAAAATCCTGTGACCTAGAAAAATATTCATAATTTATATTGATTGTATATGAACCAAGTTGGTTGATATATCTATAAATTTATTTATTAATCTTCTGGCCCTGTTCGGTATTGTGTTTTGGAGATATCCTGTTATTTTTCTTAAGTTTGCATAAAATTTGGCCTTGGCCTATTGAGGAAGTTGGCCAAGGCTCTGTTGATGTACAAATTCTCATTACTATCACAGCAATACAACTTTCATTTGTGTCCTCTTCATTGCTCATATTCAATAAAGTTTATTTCTATAGATTAGATATGCTAAAATTTGGTAATAATTTCTTTAATTATTTGAGGTTAGAAATGTAAATTTCTTAACATGGAGCCCAGATTAAAAAGTAGATAATAAATGTTATTACAAAATTCTGTTGTGATGATTAGTTAAGTAGGTACTCTTCGTAGCATATTAGCTTTGATAAAAACCTTGTTTTTTTTTGTGCTGCAAACGAAAACAATTTTATTCATTTTAAAATGTTATCAATGTTAGATGGTACTTGCTCTAATCAGCCCTAATTATTTTTATTATTATTCCTCAAACAGTATTGATTAAATTAATTAAAGGTTTAAAAGATCAATTACAGCAGGCTCTAAAAATTATAGGTTTGAAAAATTGTAAGTAAACTTGAATACCAGATAGTGAACATGAAAAAGAATTTGATAATACGATAAGAGAATGACAACAACGTTGAGCTTATATAAGAATCTATTAAAGTCCACCACCAACACACAAATTTGAATACCTTCTTCTTTATCCTTTACCCTCAGTGCCACACTTGTGGATCGATGGCGTCATAATACAATGCCTGAACTCTTAAAAAATGAAAAATGCCTACTTCAGTGCCTTATACCATAGAGAAACGATAGCGTGAGTAGATATCCCATGGTATAGGGCTTTTAGGTCGCAACTTTTACTGTTATCCCATGCCGATAGTTCACGTAGTTCTTTCCTATGCAGCTGTGTGACGCTGGTAGTCTCTCAAATTGTGCCGTTCATACACTCTTACCCCAACAAAACAGTAAAAATTGACAATAATCGACAGTAATCGGCTTGAGATAACAGTAAAAGTTGCGACATAAACGCCCTATACCACGGGATATCTACTTACGCTATTGTTTCTCTATGCTTATACTAAGTATAAGTCTTCATTGTGTGGTTTGCTGAAATAGGGGAGGATTGTTAGGCTTTCCAACTACGGTTAATCATTATAATAGGAGTCAGGAAACATTAATAGAATGTAGGTATGAAAGAATGGGTCACATTTTTACAGTGCTGTAGACTATGCAATGCAAATACATTTATAGTAGCCAATCTATCATTTTAAATGAAATTACGATTTACTACGGTTTTGAACATTCACTTTTCTGTTAAAATATAGAAGTATGGGGAGCAGAGCAGCCTATGACACTCATTGAAAAAAAAATACTTTTTATACAAAATCATATTATTAGAGCTGCGCTTGGAAGACCCAGACTCTATCTCAGCAGACTAATATTTGAAGAGATAGATCTACCAACGTGACGGCAAACTTATGCGACAAAATTAATTACCTATTTTTATTAATAAAAATACACATCAATTTACCCATCGCACAATCCCTTATAATATACGTTCAACTATAGTAAGTGCTTTCAATATTAATTTTACTTCATTAACATCTAGTAAACATAAATTTGAATAGCAGAGTAATAAACTAATACATGAAATTCCAGAAGACTATTAAGGATAAGAAAACAAAAACCAAATTGAGATTAATAAAATCGTGGGTAAAACAACTATTATTTTAAAATTGAGAATGAGTTTGCTTGATCACCAATTTTGGCATTATTAATTGTGTAAAAATTATTAAAACTCCACAACTATTATATTATTTTCTGTGCATTTATATTTTGTTTTATCAAGTAGCTTACTGGGATTATTGAATTTCAACATCCATCAACAGAATTGTTTCATTTGTACTGCTATTATTAGATTAAAAAATGTATTTCTAATTTTTAGAAATCCTGGCTGGAGCTCAAGGCTCCTTTTTCCAGTCACGCCAAAAACTATTGTATTTTAATGATTATTTTTATTTGTAAAAATATTTCTTGTATTTGGCAATAAATTCATTATTCATTAAATCACTTTATTAACGTAACGTGAAGTTAACTTCAAATGTGCTCTAATAGAATGATTGGAATAGAATTTTTCATTAATAAGTATCGCACATCTTTATAAGTTTCTTAAGAAACTTAGTTTATGTCTTGACAGTCAATTTCAGTTAGCATAATTGACAAATCAAAGTTATACATCAGAAACAAAATGGCATTTCTCCTAGACCGGTACTGCAATTTCATATAAAATCCTTTTTGAGTGTAGATATCACTCTGCAGAGTATACTAACTTGGACACCTATGGTCCGTCAACTCAGAGGTATTTATATCTATATCTTAGGGAGCGATCTAAGATGAAGATATAGAAGCCTATATGATCGATTGATCGCATATAGCTCTTCATGTGGCCGGTCCTTCAATCCGGGATCACACCTGTGATCCTACTTATGTTGGATATTCGTGGTGTGGATAGATGGTGGTAGAACATGTGAGGCATGCACCATTCTAGGCCGTTGTCATCTGTGATCGGAACTCTGCTTGGTAGGTGTGTCCTCAGCTTTATGCAGCTACTATCACTACCTACTCATTCATTGATTATTGTAGGTAGCCTACTAGATAAAAATCATCTCCCGTCTAGTATACTTGTTTTAAATATAATACTCACATGACATAAGGTCATTCATTAATCAATGTAATCACATTTAGTTACCGTATACCATTTAGGTAACAGGGGGGACGATGTGGGCTCCGAACCACCAAAAACTAACTCAATTAAATAAGTCAGCGCTGCTGACAAGGACCATTCTTTTTTAATTTTCGACAATTTCTATCATATAGCGTAACTCTTTTTCTAATTGACTAATTTTCTCATTGTTCAACTTATAGATTGGGTAAAAAAATGCAAATACTTCACATTGCAGTATTTTGAAAATGTATCATTTTTATGTCAATAATAATTATTAACTACGGTATTGGCTTTTGAGTAAAAATAAGTGAAATTATCGGATTTTGAAAAATTGTGTTTAGCAAGTAGAATGCATTGCTCATTGAACACGTGCAATTTAGTAACAAATTTCAGGCCCAAGTCTTTAACAATACTTTACTGATTTTAAAAATCCGTATTTTACAAAATACGTGTGTTTTGTAAAATTAAATTAGGTAACGTAGCATTTGTTACTGAATTAGGTTATTATATATTGATCAACAGTTCGAATAGAATCTTTGAAACTAATTTTTAGTTATAAGGAAATACCTACCAAATTGTAAAATTAAATGATAAAGACTAAGAAATTGTCAAAAAACCACAGATATATTGATACTTAGAAAGACCGTTGGGATATTTATTTATCAATAAATCTGTGGTTTTTTTGACAATTTCTTAGCCTTTTTCATTTAATATGGAAATAACCACAATATCAACTTCTCAACTACACAAAAAGCAAATTGTAAAATCAAGCCTTAAAGAAGTTTTTGAAAACATAATTGAAATCGTCATTTACCAATAATAATGATTTGAGATTTTTGAAACTGGCAATATAAACTTTTGTCTAATTATTTATTGCATCTTAGGAAGAAGCCTTATAAATTCGGCTAAATAGTATAAAGCTTATTGCTAGCGTAAAGTATTTAATTAGTCTATATATATATTACAAAAATAAAAAATAGAGTATCTTTAGATGCAAATGCTACTAAGTTATAACTCAAGTGATTATAATTGTGGATAAAATTTTGAATGTGAATTTAAAAGTTGAAGAATGCAGGAGTTGACATATTATGAGGATTGTATTGATTGTTGAGTTGAGGGGCTGCTTACAGAGCCCAAGAAGCCATTTGTATGTCAGCTCAACTTTCCCTTCCCCTGAGGGCATTACAGTTACCCTTGTCACTAGTCACATTCCCGTGCGGCTGTTAATAGGCATTCTGCTAATAACCTTATTTTCTCTTTGTTGGTAGAGAGGAATTCTCGGCGGCCCTCTTTCTGACTTTCATATTTTAAAAATCCGTACCTTGTGGAAGTCAATTGATTCTTAATTGCCCGATGACAATGACAGTCATTAATGATCATGAGCTGTCTTGAATGACAATAGGCTACTCGAAGTAGTTTGTTGCCTAATTTGTATTGTTAGATAGATTGAAGTTGAATATATTACTTATTGTTTCTCCTTCTCCAAAAGTTTGGAAACGACAAATTAATTAAAATACTCATCTGACTTTCAATTCAACCCAATCGATTGAATTTTGTATGTAAATAAATAAATAATTTAAAAATATTATCAATGTGTACAATAGTTCTCATTTGTCACCAATATCAATGATTAATCACCGATAAATGAACATTGAATTAAATTTTACCAAGATCAGAAATATTCAGTGAGAATCGTATATTTTTTTGTGAAGTAATAATATAATTCGCTTAAAAGACGCTATATAAGACGCTTCTGATACGAATATCCTCGAAGTTTTTACACTCGGCTGCAGTGTATAGAATAATGCTTCAACTATTTATTCGTATTCTGTTACTTATTGATTTATTCCATATTTTCTTCTCTGTAATCCAGCTCAGTTATCCAGAAGCTGAAATAAATTTGATAGTATTTTTAACATTTTGATAAATCTGTCTGTTGTGTGAATCAAATTTTTGTGCTTATGCACCTCAATGTTTTAACTCTGTTATTATTTTTTATTTTATTTCATCGTGAAATGCAATATGTTTTATTAGACCTAATATTCAAATACCTATCAATCATCAAATCAATCTCACTCTATTAACTCTATTTTTATTTGAATGTACCTAAATTAAAAAATCTCTAGCTTTCATTATTTTTTCATATTAATATCCTTATTATCATTCCATCCATCCAATTCCTTACATAATCACGATATAATAAGAAAATTCTGATGAACTTTACTTTCAAATTACATGGAGATGTAGTAATATTATCACTGTTTCATTCCTTTGACAGACTGAGAACGACGATGGCTTGCCATCTAATATATGCGATACATGCCTAACATCATTGCAAAACTTGAAACAATTTCGAGCCATGTGCTACAGCACCCAGACCAAACTCCTTACCTGCATAGGCGTCAATGGAGAACAAGTACACAAAAAACAGGTGAGTATTTCAGGCTATCCTCGAGGACTGTTTTGTTAAGTTTTGTGTTTGCTTCCACTGTTTCATTCAAAACGGTTATTGCACTTAAAAAATACTTCCAGCATTGGAAAAGTTATCTCCATAGTTCAATAGAAGGCTAATTGTTGTTATTTTGTAAAATGGCAATTTCCAGTTAGGATTTTTTGAATTCCTTTCCTCTCATTACTTGAGTTGCATCGAAAAATGCATCTCATTTGAAAAGGAAAATTATTTTTTGATCTATAGTATACTTGAAAACTTCAGTATTACACTTATTGTAACTTATGCTTGTCTTATTATTTTTAATCAGGTAAAAAATGATAGTATGGATGAGTCTGAAAATGCCGATCCCGACCCACAATCAACCCTCTCTAGTGATAATGAAGATATGGGTAAGTATTTTTTATCCTTTCAAATTTTAATTACGATACTATAGTAAATTCTAATTGTCCTTACATCATCCTGAAACTAACTAGGCCTACTTGTTTTATCAGGAATGAAAATCGTAGATGACTGATTAAAAAAGAAAAAAAGATGATCTGTTAATGTTGGGCGGGGTTCATACTGGCGCAATTTTTCCCAGGAGATGAATTGCCGAGGAAATATCGACAATAAAAATCGCACAGGGGTTCGTACAGCAAGCGATAAATCGGCAGAGAAGTAATGTGCAGGAGAACAATGAGTCATCATTTTACGATTCTGAATAGGTTTGCGACTCAAGTCACAAGTATGAGCTCAAGTCAGCATTCTTTGAGCATGGATGTTATTTATAGATGATGCTGACAGTTCATGATGAAAAAATCGCGAACATATTAACTAGGACCGATAGCAAGCAGCACTCTAGGTGATTTTTCCTGTTCTGAGGAGCTGAAAATCGCATCGGTGTGAACCATTTTTATCGCCTCACTTGTATTTGTCAGTGCTCATCACGCGGGTGATATCGCCGTGATGATTTGCATAGGAAATATCGCGCCGGTGTGATCCCCGTCTTATGATGAAAGATGAGTGGACCTACAACTTTATGTGTATTCCAAACCACCGGGAAGCGGTTTTTAAAACTCGTAAATTATATCTAGACTAGTCGGCTTCTAAAGCTCAAGTTGCACCCATTCAACATGAGTAGCAGGCGGCGCAATCTCATTACTATAAGATGCCACCAATGATTTTCGAATTTTGCATAGATTTACCTAGTAGTTGTCTTGGCTGACACATTCGTCCAATCTCACAGATTAGATAAGCGTTGTGCTATGGGTTATCATGTTGGAAGAAGCTCTGCTGGCCTCTCATTACCCATGCTTATGTGAATTATCAATGAACTCATGTATGTTTCTACTAGGTTCACAAGTCACCAATTCATTTAACTTGAACCTTATTTCTCTTCGTTTTCTAGAAATTAAAGAAAATGGACTTGAAGAGTCATTGAGGTTACCAGAACTATCAGAGCCGGGCCCTGAAGATTATGTGCTGATGAAAGAAGAAACCTTTAGTCTGGACGCATCTCGTGATGGAAACTAAATTGGTTTCTACTAAGTAGCAGATTTTTTTTCAATTAGAAAGCATAGAGAAAAATTAGTATTAGAGATTGAAATATTAGTATTTAAAAATTAAGTTAGTATTTAAATTAAATACCAACTTGATTTATATTCTATAATTAATAAATGAACGGCCTAAACGAGCCACTCTATTGCACGCAAACAAGACTTGAGTATTATCAACAGCCATTTGGCGATATGTGATTGAACAAACGGGTTGGCTTTAATAGGAGAAGTGGAGGTCTACATTCATTATTTTGATAATAATTGATTGAATCAATAAACAATTTCGAGCGATGTCGTTTAAGTCTCAAGTTTATTTGAGGTTGTAATTGAGAATTCTCAATATCGATTAAATTTTTAACAATCTTAAATCTTATGTCCATAACACTGTTCAAATAAATAGGCGGGGCTATCCGTAATAGTATATTTCGCACCTAGGGCCGAAAATGAGATATTTCCGGCTCGAAATCGGTTTTTAAGTCCGAGGCCGTAGGCCGAGATTGAGAAAAGATTGAGAGCCGGAAATACATTTTTGCCCATGGTGCGAACGCTATTTTTCGCCACACCAAAAAAAACTTCCCAATATATAAGAAATTAAAAAATAAATAAAATTCAAACAGCCTATTTTGATAGTTTGAATCTTGGTTATGACAACTTTCACTGTCAATTAATTTCAATATTACTAATTAATGATTTACAATAGTGACAATATTTTTATACTATTAATATTTCGAATAATTGTTTGAATTTTTATAGCTCGCGCTTTGCGCCTGGTGCAATATCTCATGGATAGATGGATGAATAGAATTTTCATTACTATTGTGAAATAATGTGATTAAAAAATTAATATAATTGCATATTTCACAGTTTTGTCTCAAAATATATCTAAAAAATTGATTGAAATTTAAATTACGGTAACTAATATAAAAAATAGCTAATAAAAGTCGAAATTCATCGACAAAAAAAAATGTCACTGACCGAGGTTCGAACCTAGATCATGTTTGTAATTCACTGAGCTTAGAGCTTTTGAGTACACGCCTTTACACTCTCGGCCATTGCTCCTTTTGATCGAACTGGCCTGTAAGTCAGGTAACGTATGTAGGCTACTATAATATAGTGTAGCCTATAGCGGCAAACTTTAAGCCGGTTTGCCGGCATTTTCACAACAAAATATTGCTCTGAAAATAGTTAAATCATAGAGAAAACATTCGAAGATTCAATCTTGAGTGGGCCTAATGTTTTCTCTATATGGTTTGATATTGAAGAAAAATTATCTAAAAGTTTTAATAATGAATTACGGAAAAATTACTAGGAATTTTTTAGTCAAGGCTGAGTTTCACCAGTAGGCTTACCTTAAACTTTAGATCTCTGCTGTATTTTCCTATTATTATTGTTGATTGTATTGCATTAAGAAGTGGAATTCGATAATAAAAAAGAAACAATTATTACTCTACCTCACTTTTAAATATCGATACAATTATTGTACTTTGATTTCAAATTCGATTCTTCACTTTTAAAGACTTGCGATACGTACCTTTCTGACAATGGACAATGTAGCGAACATTATATTGTTGAGGCTATGGATATATCATCGTATTCTATTGTTTGATATCAAAAACACAATAATAAATATTAAATTATGAAACAGTAATTTATAAAATATATTATTATAGACATAATACCGCGATTCACGATACATAATTATATAGATTATTACAGTCATTATGAGATTATTTCTCCATGATTTTTGTGAGATCGGACACGATCAGCTGTTATTCAAGGTCATTTTACAGCCCTAGGGCTGTAAAGTTTTACCGGCCTGGTCGGAAAACAATCACTTTCGGCCTCCATATGACGCACGTAAACCAGCTCATTACATCCAAGTGTGGCGAAAAATTATTTTTAGCTCTACTAGTTTTATCAAAATCCAAAATTCATTCCATTCAATATCTGTACTTTTGCCATGAACCATAGCTTGATCGCTTTACTAATCTCTATCAATCAATGGCCATTTTTCGGAAAATGGATTCGATAGTGTCGACATGTCAATGTCAATATAGTAGAGCCAACCTTTTTTCAGGTTTCTACATTCTTCTAAATTCTTCTTTTTACGATCATTTTACTCAATATAAACTATTCCATTGTGCTTGATAGTTTCAATAATTTCTAACTTGAAAGATTTTAGCAATCAAAACACTTGTTTCCTACTTACAATTAATTCCTAGACTGGCCACGAACGGTAGAACAAGCATGTGATACACATGAATGTTTATTATGCACTCACGCTTGTTAATCATGCATGTTTTGTCATCAGCGAGAGGCTTCAAACATGAAATAAACAACAAATAACAATAAATAAACCACTGGAAAATTACAAATTATAATGCTAGAAAAATAATTCAACCTCATATAGAGCAGCGAAGAAAAAATAAACAACAAAAAATCGGAGATTCAAAAACCGAACATGAAACCATTTTGCTGGACGACTTTCGCTGTGAAGACGCAACAATGCATGATGTCATGTATATCATGAATGTTTATCATGCATGTTCTATAGTCAGTAGCCAGCCTAACGTTTTAAAAATGGACTAAGATATTTCAAATGTCGCAGCTCTAGATCGAGCCTTGGAGCAATTCTGGCCGACCACCTGATCGAGTTCAACAACAATAACAACAACAGCAGCGCGACCAACAACAACAGCAGTGGCACAAATGGAGCAGCAACAACAGCAGGCGGCAGCAGCAGTCCGCCACCGCCATTGGACAAGGACAGAGACCTGGTCGACGGACAGAAACTGCGAAAAGACGTGCTGGCGCCCATGTGGGACGTATTCGAAAAGATATGGCCGCGCAAAGACTCTACTAATGGTTTGTATATATCCCTCACTTATTCATTAACTCATTAATTCATTAATTCCATTTGTATTTTACCTAAGGCGAAGTTAGGGCACAGCAGAAACTGTCCATACTCATATTTACTCAATCCTCCAATGCAATAGACCAACCCACCAACCACAGAGCAAATGATCAAAATATAGAGAAAACGTTAATGCTATGCTACTATTGGAACTGAAAACAATGGAAGAGTATGCTAGAAGAAAATGTAGCGCATAAACGAAAATAAATGGAAATATAAGAATATTCTAGAAGAAAATATAGCTAATAAAAGATAACAAATGATAGAGAAAAAGCTAATTATAGCCACTTTTGTAACTAAAAACATTACAAGAATATACAAGAAGAAAATATAGCTACTTAAATAAAATATACTTGATAGGAAGATGAGTCTCTAGGCTATATTGTGAGACAGTAAAAGAAACTATGTAAAGGTGCATTTGTGCATTCCATTCTCTCCTTATCTAATGACAATCTGAAATAGCCTCACAATATACCTACACCTTGAGCTGGGTTTTCGTTTGTGCCTAAACTTTTGCAGTCGACGACGACAAGCATTGTTGACATTGATATTGAACAACGCGGGTTAACTATGAGGGGTTTACAAAATACTGAGGACCGAGGAAAATACATGAAATGCGGATTGACTTACTTGATGCGGTTGTAACGATGCGGTTTCAACGACGACAGGGGTCTCACTCTGCTCTGCCGGGGAAAAGCACCCTTCTCCTCCTCCTCGGAGATAAACAGAGCTAGGTAGATTGATTGAGTACTTTATTTATGTAGATTACAATATATACTGGCTTATACACTTATATACAATATAGCTTATACAATACTTATAGCTTATATACAATACAGCAAAATTATAGATGAATTTACATAATATAGACTAAGAAAATAATTATTAAACTTTATATGATATGAAAAAGCAATTTGTAATATAATAACCATAGATAATTATATTGCTATGCATCTACATAAATTGGCGAAGCTTTGGACATATCAATGTCCATTCTTCGGAAATAATATTAAAAATATCCTTCCCACTAACTCTCTACCAAAACGTTAATTTCATTGATTAAACTAAGGATTTATTTATGAATGGAATTATTGTAAAAGTTTTTATTAATATAAATATTTAAGAGAAAGAAAAACCGAAAAATAATAAAGTAAAATAATTATATAGGTAGATAATCAAATTATTGATTAATAAAATGGAGTAGGCTGAAAGTAGATCAGGGTAATCAACTTTCAGTAATATTCAGCAGTATGCAGTGGATAATTAAAATAACATGAGTTTATATGATATATATATATGCAATTCATTCTATAAAAGGTTTATAGGTTTATATTGGTGGGATGGGTGAGGGATGGTTGTCATGTGATCGTTCTAGGGCCGGACGGTTTCAGTCATTTGAAGTTTCAAGTTTCAAGTTTTTATTGGACCAGTTGAACATAGAAGTTACATATAGCCAAGTCACAATTCACATTAAAGAAACATACAATAAATTGCACAGATACAATACATACAATAGACAATAATAAATAAAATAAAACAGATCAGTAAAAGCAAATTTACAATTAGATCAGATAATTTAGTCTCCTGTACTTGGGTATCAATAGACAAAAAAATCATTATATTAAATTGACTAGGGTGTTGTGATCAGCAGTAATGAATTCCTCTACTGAGTAAAATTGATTCACAATCAACCAGGATCTAAGTACTTGGAGAAAACGTTCATTTGGCAAGGATCTAACTTGAGTTGGTAGCAAATTATGAAATTTGTAGCCTATCACAGGGTAGCTCGACTTGGACTTTTCAAGTCTGCATCTTGGTATATATATATACTCTCACGGTTTCTTGTGAAGTGACTGTGAATGTCATTGCTCTTTGGTAGCCTATCCTGCATCTGATGTATATCCTTCAAACATTGATAGATGAACTCATTAATGACGGATAGAATGCCATTTTTAGAAAGAAGGGTCTTACAGTGATCTAGATAGCCCGCCCCAGAAATCACCCGGACCGCTCTTTTCTGAATTAACAGAACTTTAGAAGTGCTAGATGCATGACCCCACAATTTCAAACCATAACTCATCCTCGAATGAAAAAAAGCAAAATAGGCCTGTCTGACCACCGAAATTGGCAGTTCAGATATCAGCCTTCTCAGTAGATAGACAATGCTGCTGAGACTGGAGCACACCATGTCTATATGAGGTTCACAGAGTAACTTGGCATCAAGAGTGAACCCCAATAATCGGACCGGCTGCAAATACTCACTGACATCTGATAGAGAGAACAATATACTTTGGGTTTTTGCCTCATTCAGAGACAATCTGTTTAGTGAGAACCAATCACGAGCTTTATCATACAGCTCCATCACATCTGCTTTAGCCTGGGTGACACTCTTATTTGCAGAGAACAAGGAAGTGTCATCCGCATAGAACAGAACATTTCCCTCTAGATAGTAGTGCAAATCATTTATTGCTACAAGAAAGAGTAATGGGCCCAACAATGAGCCCTGTGGCACACCCCGTTTTACCAGAAGAGGAATTGAGCACTGATCATTCCAATGTACAATCTGTTTTCTCTCAGAAAGGTAAGACTCAAACACCCGAATTGCGCATTCCTGTAAGCCATAAAGCTCCAATTTCTTTGAAAGAACTGTATGAGGAATACAGTCAAATGCTCGTGAGATATCACATAGCATTGAAAAAGTTGATTTCCGCTCCTCAAAAGAATTGATAATCGATTCTAACATTGATTCCACAGCCATGACAGTAGATTTTCCCTTCCTGAAACCAAACTGAGAAGGAGCCAGGAGGTCATGCTCCTCAAGGTATTTATACAGTTGGGCAAATATGATTGCCTCAAATATCTTAGCAAAAACAGGAATTATTGAAATTGGTCTGAAACTTGAGGTGTCACACAATATGGACCCTTCTTGTAGACTGGGACTGTTCTGGAGATTTTGAGTTGTTCAGGGAAAGTACCGCTAGCTAAACAGTTGTTTGTACACAATGCTAATATGGGTGCAATAATAACTATCATCTGCTTGAGCAAATTTGGGGTCATGCCATAAATATCCTTACAATTGGAACTCCTGAAACCTAAAACCGCTTCAATTACATCTTGAGCACATACAGGACTCCAGGTGAATTCAGAAACTATGGCAGGCATGTGAGTAAACTGAATAGGTTCACCGTCATTTGGAATATCATTCACAATCTCCTCAACTGACTCAAGAAAATAATTGTTGAAGTCATCTGCTGTGGCAAATGAGTTGTTGTTCTTTTTTGATGATGGTCTTATTTTGTTTATAAGGGTCCAGGCAGCTTTTATTTTATTACTAGACTCCATAATGAGTTTTGCGTTTGCTTCCAATTTTGTTTCCCTAATTTTAATGCGATACCCATGTCTAAGATTCTTCAATACAATGTTCAGATTAGGGTTTGTTTTACACATGTCACTTACCAACAGAATAAGCTCTCTCAGATCTTCAAGTTCTGGAGTGAACCAAACGCAACTTGGACGGGTTGGACCACCCCCCAGTCGACCAGCATCCCTCCCCGATGATGAGAAAACCCTCTTAGTCTTCACAGGAAACAAAGAATCAAAAAGTTCCTTAAAACTACAAAAGAAAAATGTAAACCCCTCCCTTGCTGACAACGTTGAAATCATATTAAACCAGGGCTCAATTCGATCCTGTAGTGAAGCACAAAAAATCTGAAGACAATTCTCATTAAATGATCGATACTGGATAGTTTTGAGTGTTTTACCATAGATGAAGGATAAGTAAGGAGATAACCCATGGTATAGGGGCAATAGGTCTTAATTTTGCTGTTACCCGGAGCCGAAGCTCCACGTAGTTCCTGCCGTCCCAAGCTAGATGGCGCTGCCTGTCTTTCTTCAGCTTGCCGCTCAAAATTCAAAGTTCTCACACACACACTCTCCCATTCACAGCTTTCGTACGAACATCCACTTAAGTCTCACAGACTTTGCTCAAGGCCACGCGCTCTACTCAGCTGCGTATCCAGCAAAAAGTGCTACATCAACAGATGCATTGTTTGAAATTGTTTAGTTGCTCCATGCAAGGAAAGATCATTTCAGATTTCCAAGCAAATTGCCTTCTATTCAACAATAGAAAAATACTCAATTACTTGTGATTGCAGGATTGAATAAATGATTATTCAATTGATGATGCAGAATGTGAAATGGATACACTCTAGCTTATGAGAAAGGTTCTTTTAGAATGATTATAACACTTCTGAAAAGAATTTTCAAATCCATTTATACAGTTTCTCAAAAGTACAATAATATTCCTATAATACCTATATAATTTCTAAGAAATTCTCTTGGAAATGTATGAGTTTGCATTAATTTGTAGAAGGTATAATAACTATTTATGAAAAATTAAGAAATGGATAGGAGAATAATAATAATAATTATTGTATTTTTAAATTGAAACTTCATAAGAAACAAATTATTTCTATATACAGTAGTATGAATGAATCGTACACAATTTAACAATATGATAAATGAAAACTCTACAGCATTCTTGTATGAATAGGCATATTAACAATTTATGGCCAATACATTTATTCTGACGGAACAACCGAACTGAGGGGTTCCTTTCAAATCTGTAAATGTCAAATGTCTTTAGTCAATGTTTGATACTGATGCTGGTTCATTTGAAACATTATGCAAACTGGAAATAATCAGCAAATATATCAATCATTCTATTTATCACTTGAATCTTTTCAGATTAAAAAAAAAATCTTTTAAGTTAGAACCCATCTTTCCTCATCTGTTCATATAGTGCTGGAAATTTGTATCTGCAAGATTACAAAATTCGATTACAATACAACACTTTATGAACATGTCTTAACCAAACCTGTTTGTGTAACTGGAGCTATAATTATTGACCTTATTTGCGAGTCAGATGCGCTTGCGCTTACAAAAATGTTGTGAATCAATTATTTAATCCAATAAAGATAATAATAATTGATAGTTCTGCGAAAAGAAGGAAGGAGAAGAAGAAGAAGAAGTATAGGAAGAATTTCGCGATTTCCTCAAGATAATATAATGATAATAAAGATAATAATAATTAATAGTTCTGCGAAGAAGAGAGAATGGAGAACAATAGGAAAAAGAAGAAGAAAAAGAAGAAGAAGAAGGAGAAGATGAAAAGGAGGAAGGAGGAGAAGAAGAAGAAGAAGAAGAATAGGAAGAATTAAGTTTGAAATTTCAAGTCAATCGGTTAATTAGGAATGGAGTTATCGTGTTCACAGACATACACACATACACACACACACACACACACAGACCAACACCCAAAAATATTATGTTTTGAGACTCAGGGGACCTTAAAACGTATAGAAAACTTGAAATTGGGGTACCTTAATTTTTTTTGGAAAGCAATACTTTCCTTACCTATGGTAGTAGGGCAAGGAAAGTGAAAAGATTATCTGAAAGTTTATCTTTTTACTGAAGATGTCAGTGGAGCAAGGCTGCACTTTCCACTCCTTCAATCTGTTTGTAAGAGCAATGAGAACATTGACATCACTGAGTTCACTGATTGAGTATCTAGTGGGATTGTCTTTGAACTCCTTTCAGGAATTTGTTCATTGGTGATTATGTTTGGCATTTGCATTGATTTGAACCATTTATAAAATAGATCTAGTATGAATGAATTGTACACAATATAAGCTAACATTATGTTGAATGAAAAAAATAAAGTAAATATCCTTATACAGTATTTCATGATTATCCTTGTATGTATAAGTACTTTGGCTCTTAGATGTAGGACATCAGATTTTATAGCACAAAATTACGCCCAGAGGGATTTTTAATTATACATTGAAATGGTAACAATCGGAAAATGTTGTTGATCAAAAACTGAAATTCATCAAAGTTTATATCTCTTAAAATTTGATTCATCTTTGAAAAATTGAAACTCACTACTCATTGACGTTAGAGAGTTCCGAATTATCTCATTTTATTAAGAAATTTTATAGTCTAAAAAAAGGTTGGAGCAAACTTCTCTGTCCCAATCTTGCTCAGTATGAAGTCCCTGTGGCTGTAACATTTTGTGTCAACATTCATCCAATTTGAATTGATTTTAAAAATGCGTCGCTTGGCTTTTATCAAAACATTTCTTTTGAACATGGAAGCATGCACACTTCTTTTTAAACATTTGTCGAAAACTGACAAAAGTGCATCTACCACCTCTACTGTCTCGTCCAAAGGGTAGAGCAGATTTGAATTTTCACTGTAAGAAGAAGAAGAAGAAGAAGAAGAAGAAAAAGAAGAAGAAGGAGAAGAAGAAGGAGAAGATGAAAAGGAGGAAGGAGAAGAAGAAGGAGAAGAAAAAGAAGAAGAAGAAGGAGAAGATGAAAAGGAGGAAGGAGAACAAGAAGAAGAAGAATAGGAAGAATTTCGCGATTTTCTCAAAAACGGCTCCAACGATGTTGATCCAATTTATACCTATATACAAATAGTCATTGATAAGCTCTAACAACTGCCACAAGTCTCACATCTGTAAAAATTTCTGGAGCTCAACCTCATCCATGCAAAGTTTGATTTTAGATTTCCAATTAACAGGCTTCAGATACAGTTCGAACTAAAAATTTTAAATGGAAAAGTTTTAGCTTGGAAATCTCTACAAATTAATGTCCAGTATCATTTTTAACTTATATTGAAAATAAGCTCGAAATTCGAGAAAATGTGATTATTCAAATAATGCAAACTTAATGAGAGAGGCAACAACTGTTGATTCCAATGTACCTAGAATGTATTCTAGGTAACTTGGTTGATTCTATTAAATTAAATCATTCAGTGGAAGAGATAGCAGAATTGATCTCGTCAGCTGATTGATTTTAAGAATATATTGGAAATTTTCATAACGGCAAGGACAGATGTGTGAGTGCGCCACACCAGATGTTTCCCTATTTCAATTATCATCGATTTCATCCTATTATGGAAACACTTACCTCATAGCTAGAGCTTGTGTCTTTTCACCTTCTGTCCATGTACTATTTTTTTTATCTGCATGTGACAGTTGCACACAAAATCCGACATCTTCTCAGGTGTCGGAATATTTTTTTGACAGCTTCCATGATAATATTATTGTTAATCGCCCTTGGTTTGCTTGCAATATTTCTCAGTTTTCGTTGAAGCTGCTGGTTCAGCTTTCTCGCTGACAATAGCTTCATTTGCAATCTCTTTTTTGCAGGTGTAAGTATTTTTGATTCCCTAAATGGAGTCAACTTACGACCTTTAATACTCCTGAGAGTATTTTTTTTATCGGGGGTTGGGAACAATGCCCTACAAGAGTTGCTTTCTGTTGTATATAGATAGTTGATAGATAGATAGATAGATAGATGACCCCTCAAGCAAAGTATCACAATCTGGGAACTTGACGTAGTGGAAATGTTTATTGTCCACTTGACAAACTGAAAACTTGATGGGTACTGAAATCGTGAAGAACTGAAACAGGCCTATGACCATCTTCGATGAACTGAGATCCTATATGGAAAATGTCAAGTTAAGTAGTTCAGAAGTGATGACACGTGATTCATGAATATTTTTTCCCATATTTGTATAAGCCAATTCTTTTCATCATAATATTACAGATAACGGAGAGAATGTCTACTTCCTATTGGTATTTTAATTAATAATTATCTTTATCAATGTCAAGATATTCAGAGCAGAACACCCAATAAAGTGATATTCAAGAGAAAAACTGATTTTTGCAATGTTTTCAATTTCATAGAAAAAAATCCTTTTTATTCTTCAATTCTAAATTTTTCTCAGCACTACCTGAATATCAAGGATGATATTCTACAAGCAGTTATGTGGTTCAATTGAAAACTTATAACTTATATACAATATATATATATATAATGTTATTTCCATTCAAAGTCATAGAATCAAATTCTGGCTCATAATTCTATATAGCATCCTAAAAGTAGTAATTTTGTGGAGCTTGTAACAAATTTGAAGGTTTGTAATTCATATTACTGTAATATACAGTATTTCATCATATTGACAGTCCATCTTTGGAGAGTTTACAAAGAAAAAATGTTGTCAATTTTGTTGAGTGAGCCTCTACAATAATTAATATTGGATTGAATAATTCTAATTACTAGCATCTTATTACTCATAGCAATAGAAGGTTATCAATAGTTTTTTTTTCAATAATTAATATTATTTTAAATTGAATAATAATTCTCATTACTAGCACCTTAGAACTCAAAGAGAATAGAAAATGAAACATGTGATGGCAATAGGTTATCAATTTGATATTTTTTCCAAATAGCAATGTTAACTTAATTTGTTCGTAATTAAATATTATAAACACGTTTACTTATCAAGAATAGAAAAGAGGTTTACAACGGACGGTGACAGAAGTTAAATAATCTCCAATCTTTCAATCAGTACGAAATAGAATAACGCGCGCACACTGAAACACTGCTGGTTTACTCGGAGCACAGACTCTGGTCTGTGTTTTGAAAAAAATGATTGGTGCCGGCAGAAATGAAATATGAGCGAGCAATAAAACAACAATTCATTCTCAGCGGTAGTGCTGAGAAAGCATAAAGTTTTCTCACTCTCTCCCTATTCAGACACAAAAACCCTGACCAACCTCACAACGCTTAAAAACCAGTTGCTATTTCCCAAGTACACAACTTTTCCGCTACAAACGCCACTAACTAGCCTGAGTAATAATTCAATTTACATAAGGCTCCGACAGATCTCGCTAGCAAAATTTGCAACCAGAAATTACCATTGCATGGTATGTCTCCTATATTATTCTTGTCTCTGGTTTTACCCCGTCTATAGCAAGCCAACCGAGCTCTCAGAAGGATATGTTTGTGGTCTGATATTTGATCCTTGCTAACATTCACAGTGAAACAATCCGGATCTAAGTTTGTTACAACTGAGTCAAGAGCTGAGCATCCTCTTGTTGCCTCACTTATTAAACTTGTCAGCCCAAACCCCTGAAAAACATTCAGAAACACCCTGACATCCCTTGGTGAATAAATGGCATTGAAATTATGGTCAGTTTCAATCAACACATAATGACCCACAGACAATGCATAAGGCATACAAAGCTCCAACTTATTAAAAAACAGGTTTGCATCCCCTCTAGGAGACCTATACATCGATATCACTATGAGTGATAGCTCAACAATATAAAAACCTGCAAATTCCGCCGAAACTTCCACACAGTAAGTTGACAAGTCAATTGGTTTAATAGTAAAATCATTCCTATTGTTAAAATATACAGCTACACCGCCCCAAGGTGACTGTCTACAGAAACTGCCAGTGAGTGCCAGCCTATCAATATTCTGGTAGAATAGTAACTCTGTTCAACCAGCCAATACTCTATGATACACAATATGTCAACATTCAGTGATTTACATAAGATTTCAAGTTCATTCAATTTGTTTCTTAAAGACTGCACATTTATGGAGCATAAATTCAATCGGAATTTTTTATTATTTTTACTAGAAGACTCTAAATAATTAGGGCTTGACTCATTTACATGCATATCAAAACTTAGATCACTCTTAGGGGCGCCAGGTCGAATCCTAAAAAAGGCTGACTCGAATCAGACAATGATTGCTGACCTCCAGGAACATTCAGACAATCCCTTCCATCCTCAAGCAGAGTGTCCACACTTACTTTTTGTTCCAAAAGATGTTTTTTTTTAAAGTCAGGATGAAGCTCGCTCGGCTCTCGATGGACCTGATAGAAACAGGAAGTGCATTATACTTGTACATTATCTTTGCACGACAGGCACTGACTAAAAAAGATTTTGTGAAAATAGTGGTTCGATGGTTGGGTATCCTTAACGTACTTTCTCCGGTTCTAGTATGTGAAGCATCTGACCTCCTACCTTCAGAAACAAATTTGAAATCATCTTTGAAATAGTTCGGATTTCCGTATTTCAAGATATCTCTAACAAGCTTGACTATTCGAAAACGTCTTTGATCGGGAAGCTTCAATGTTGAACTGGCAATGTAGGCAGGGGTGATATGTTCATGACGTTGAAGAGAGTAGATGTAACATAGACAATAATTTTGGCAACGCTGTAGTTTATCATTCAGAGTGACTTGCATATCGTTGAGAACAGAATTACAATACATTAAATGTGGGAAGATAAGAGATTGAACCAATAACAATTTCATGTTTCTAGGGAGGATGTCGTGCATTTTCTTCAATGAATGCATTGCTGAAAATACCTTTTTACATGTTTTGTTCACTTGTTCTGACCAGTCAAGAGTATTATTCATAATAATTCCTAAATTCTTCACTGAGCTACAGTAAGGAATGTCATTACCATCTACACTAATTTTGTGAATCGATTAAAGGTCAATATTGTTTATAAGACGAGAATATCCAATTATAATGGGTTGTGTTTTGATGGGATTAAGCTTAAGGCCATTTTTCTTTGTCCATTCAACTATAGAATTGATATCCTGATTCATTATTCCAACTGTTTCATTAATTTTTGTTATGGAACAGCTTAAATAAATTTGAAGGTCGTCTGCATAAGTATGGAAGCTGGAGAACTTGATAATGGAGGAAAGGTCATAAGCATACAAAGTGAATAGGAGAGGGCCTAAAATTGAACCTTGTGGTACTCCATGCATAACATTTTTCCAATTTGACTTGTCACCAACAGAAACACATTGTTTCCTACCTAAGAGATAGGTTTGAACCAAACTAGGGAGTTGTGACTAAAACCAAGAATAGCTAACCTATTTAAAAGAACTTATGATCAACAGTGTCAAATGCTTTAGAAAAATCAAATAGGGTGAGGATGGTGCATTTTCTTTGGTCCATAGCTGACCTTATATCATCAGGGACACGAAGGAGAGCTGTCTCAGTTGAATGGAATTTCCTAAAGCCTGATTGAAAGTTATGAAGCTTTCTATTGTTGTCTAGAAATTTTACAACTTGAGCATGAATAAGTCTTTCTAGCACTTTGGACAATGCAGGTAAAATACTGATTGGTCTAAAATCCTCAACATTATTGGGTGATGCAACTTTATTTAGAGGGCGAACCAGAGCAAACTTCCAGTTTTCAGGGAAATTGTCTTCTTCAAGTGACTTGTTGAAAATGTATGTAATGGTTGGTAAAACAGCAAATAACATCTTCTTGATAAATTTAATAGGAATTTTGTCTACACCCTCAGCATCACTATGAATACGTTGAATTGCTTTGAAAGTGTCTTCTTCTGAGATTGGATGAAGATTGGATTGAAATTGATCAATAAGTGGTATATCTAAGTTTGTAACCTGCTCTTCAAGATCATTGATATGATTACCAATGACAACTTCGTCACGTTGGTTGGAATGTCAAACGAAATGGTCATTTATATTATCCAATGGTAAATCAATTTGGGGATTTGATCTCTGTTTGCCAAGCCCGAATTCTTTTATTCCCTGCCAAAGTTATTGAGAGTCTTGTCTATTGTTTGTCATGAACGAATTCAAGTACCTAATCTTTGCCTGAGTCATCGAATGCTGAAATGATTCAGTTTACCTTTAGATTTTGGAGGTCGGTCATCCTCTCGACTGTGTGGACCCTCTTGGATCCTCCCTCGCCGATACAGATCTTGATCCTCCCGTCAGATGACCAGACATTCTTATGCCCATGACGATCGGCCGCAGCGTTGAGGATCTTGAGACGCTCCGTAGTCAGATCCTCGCGAATCGTGACGCCGGAACCCTTCAGCTTCCTCTTCGCGTCGAAGATCATCTTCCTGGTCCGGTAGCTGCAGAGTCGAACTATGATGGGTCGGTCCTTGGGTTTCGCTTGCCCTTGTTGAGGTGGTTGACGCCTTCCTACTCGATGAGAGCGGTTTACATCCGCCAGAGTCACGGGCAAGTTGAGCTTTTTGTTGAAGATATCAAGTGCCAGCAGGTCCGCGTATCTTTTTTGTCGCTTTCCGGGATGCCGAATATACGGATAGTGTCGGCGACCATATTGCTCCAGATCGTCGACTTTAAGGTGACAATTCACCTCGACCTCCCGAATTTTTTCATGCAGCGATTGATTCTCAACTTTCATCACCTGGACTTCTTCAAGAATGTTCTTCATTGCCATTGTGACAGCATTTTAAACGGACTCTTCAATTTGCAGTCGCGTTATGCGAAGAGCCTCCTCAGACAATGAGGATTCAGAAATAGCTGGGGAACTCCCTAGCGTTGACCCCATTTTTCGGCGTGCCTCTAGGTCTAACCATGATGTACCGTTAGGTGGATCACAGGCAAACAGGTATACTGAAGACTAGGAACGTTTTTTGATGATAAATAAAAAGAGAGTGAGGTAATTGAAAAGATAATTTCACAATGAAATGAAGCTCAGAAATCTGGTGTGGCGCACTCACAACTTTCCTTGCCGTTATGAAAATTGATCACCTGACGCTAGTGTTCACGCGCATCTCAAGTCTACTTATAAACAAAGATCTGAGCCAGCTGGTGACAGGACAATAACGCTGGAGACATACGAGGTCTGCTATCTCTTCATAGTGAATCATTTAATAGAATCAACAGTTGCCAACAGTTTGCAATTGGATAATCACATTTTCTCGAATTTCAAGCTTATTTTCAATTTTAGGTGAAAATGTTACTGAACATTAATTGTAGAGATTCTCATGATGAATCTTTTCCACTCGAATTTTTTTGTTTAAATTGTATCTGAAGCCTGATAATTGAGAATCTGAAATCAAACTTTGCATAGATGGGGTGGAGCTCCTGAAATTTTTACAGATATGGGACTTGAGGCAGTTGATAGAGCTTATCGATGACTATTTCAGGTATAACTTTAATCAAAATCGTTGGAACCGTTTTCGAGAAAATCGCGAAAAACCCTGTTTTTGACAACATTTTCGTCATTTTAGCCGCCATCTTAAATCGCATTTGATCGAAATTGTTCGTGTCGGATCCTTATATTGTAAGGGCCTTACGTTCCAAATTTCAAGTCATTCCGTTAATTGGGAGATGAGATATCGTGTACACAGACGCACATACACACACATACACACACACACACACACACACACACACAACACACACACACACACACACACACACACACACACACACACACACACACATACACATACAGACCAATACCCAAAAACCACTTTTTTGGACTCAGGGGACCTTGAAACGTATAGAAATTTAGAAATTGGGCTACCTTAATTTTTTCGGAAAACAATACTTTCCTTACCTATGGTAATAGGGCAAGGAAAGTAAAAAACTGAATAAATTGATGTATAATTTGTGGTGAATTGAACTGTATAACCCTATGAAATATGTATTCGAATGCGGAGCCGAACTGAGACACGTTTACTCACTCGACATAGCACAGAGAGAGCTAGGTAGAGAGAGAGAGGGAGAGAGGGGAACTAAAAGCGATAAGACGCCCTGTACTGTTTGCGTTCTAACCAGATATTGTCCAAATTTCAAGTGTGCTAAAACAGCTGATCAAACAAATTTTTATTATTTGTGTTTATTATTCAAGAATCAAAACATTTCTAATATTATTATTATTATAATTTTATGGCCTTCATTGGACCACTGTAGTCAGTATCTTCCACCTTTCCTCGTCTGAAATCACTCTTCCCATTCTGTGTCTGACTTTGATCTGCAGTCTGGTCTGTTTGTCCTTCAGGATTCTGATGTTGTCCAACTTGTTCTTCAAATCTTCGAATGTTATATTCAACTCTCTCATATCCTCCTTGAGTTCGTCAATCCATTTTATATTTGTTTTACTTTTCCACAACTTTTCAATAATTCTTCTGCTTAGTCTGTCCTCCGAAGCTCTAATCAGGTGACCGAAGAAAGATATTCGCTTTTTTTTTATTGTACTTGTGACAGGTTCAATTTCTTTGTAAACAGTTTCGTTGGAAGCTAATCTCCAGTGTCCATCTACTTGATAGTTCTGTTCTTGATTGTACTGTTTGCGTTCTAACCAGATATTGTCCAAATTTCAAGTGTGCTAAAACAGCTGATCAAACAAATTTTTATTATTTGTGTTTATTATTCAAGAATCAAAACATTTCTAATATTATTATTATTATAATTTTATGGCCTTCATTGGACCACTGTAGTCAGTATCTTCCACCTTTCCTCGTCTGAAATCACTCTTCCCATTCTGTGTCTGACTTTGATCTGCAGTCTGGTCTGTTTGTCCTTCAGGATTCTGATGTTGTCCAACTTGTTCTTCAAATCTTCGAATGTTATATTCAACTCTCTCATATCCTCCTTGAGTTCGTCAATCCATTTTATATTTGTTTTACTTTTCCACAACTTTTCAATAATTCTTCTGCTTAGTCTGTCCTCCGAAGCTCTAATCAGGTGACCGAAGAAAGATATTCGCTTTTTTTTTATTGTACTTGTGACAGGTTCAATTTCTTTGTAAACAGTTTCGTTGGAAGCTAATCTCCAGTGTCCATCTACTTGATAGTTCTTGTTAATACAGGTTCTGATGATTCTTCTTTCGATTTTTAGTAATTTGTCTATTGCGATGGTATTGGTAGTTTTAAAGATGGTTTCACTTGCGTAAGTTATTACCGGTTGAGTGACTGTCTTGTAATGCTTCAATTTTGTGGCTATTGATAGTGATTTCTTGTTGTAAGTGTTCTTTGTGGCATACTGTGCTCTTCTCAACTTATTCAGTCTACTGTCCCACGTTCGATTCTCATTGAGATTGTAGGTTATGATTTCACCTAGATATTTGAAACTGTCTACAATCTTTATTTCTTGATCTCCTATACGGATTTTCTTTGCAAGAGGTGGATCAGTTAGCATGAGTTCTGTTTTTCAAAATATATTTTAAGGCCAATCTTCTGAGAAATAGTCTGTAGTGTATTTATTTGTTTCTTTGTTTCTTGAATATTGTTAGCAAGCAGTGCAAGGTCATCAGCAAATCCCAAGCAGTTCAAATTTATATTATCTCTAGAAGTTCCAACTTTGATATTTTTGGATTAATTTTATACCATTCTCTCATTATATATTCCAGGGCACAATTGAACAACAGTGGCGACAGGCCATCTCCTTGCCTCAAACCTGTTTCTACTACAAAAGATCTGGACAGTTCCCCTCTGAATTTGATCTTGGACGTTGCATTCGTCAGTGTTAGCTCTATCATTTTTATAAGTTTTGGATGGAGTCCTAAGTGTCTCAAAATTTTTAACATTGATCTTCTGTGGATGCAGTCGTATGCTTTTTTAAAATCTATGAATGCAATTGAAAGAGGCTTATTTCGTCTTCTGTAGTACGCCATGATTAGTTTGAGCGTGATTATTTGTTCTGAACAGCTTCTCCATGGTCTGAAGCCACCTTGATATTCACCAAGTTCCTCATCCAGTTGAACTTTAATCCTGTTATATATGATCTTTGAAAAAATTTTGTAGGTGCAGTCAAGGAGAGAAATTCCTCGATAGTTGTCTGGGTTGCTCTTGTCCCCTTTTTTGTGTAGCGGATTGATTACTGCTTCAGTCCATTGTTCTGGGAGTGTTTCAGTAATCCAGATCTTTGTGAGTGCCATATGTAGAGAGGTTCGCGTTGAAACACTAGCATGCTTCCATATTTCCGCACTTACTTGATTTTCTCCACACACTTTGTAGTTTCTCATTTCATTTATTGCTCTCTCCACTTCTTGAAAGGTCGGTGGATTTATGTTCTCAGCTTTTGTTTTTATCGGGGTGTTTGTGTTGATCTGCAGGAGGCTCTTTGGTTCCTCACAGTTTAAGAGCTTATGAAATGCTTCCGCCATTATTTCTGCGTTTTCCTTATTATTATGTGCCACTTTTCCATTTTTATCCTTCAGTATCAATGTAGGAGGATCGTATTTATGTAGCTGCCTACTGAATGTCTTATAATAGTCTCTTGAATTCCTTTTGTGATAATCTTTCTCGATGGAGTTAATCAAATCTTTTGTATACTGTCTCTTGGTCCTCCTGATGAGCTGGGAACATTTTTTCCTGACATTTTTCAGATTGATAAAATTATCTTCTGTCTTCTTATTTTGAAATCTTAGCCAGGCTTGATGTCTCTCTTCAAGCATTTGGTCACAATCTGCATTCCACCAGGTGTGTTTCTTACGTGGACTTAATGGGGCTATTTCTTCTGCATGTTGTTTCAAAATTGGTAGTAATTCTTCAAGGTTGTCTGTCAATTTTGTTGCTTTTGTCATTTCTTGGTATTCTCCGTTTCTAATTAATTTTTGTGGGTCATAAGTTCTTTTTTCTTTAAATGTCCTCTGCTTGCAATTTTTGAGTGGAGTGAATTTTATTTTGATTTTAATCAGATAATGGTCTGAACCAGTGCCTGTTCCTCGCAGAACCTTTACATTATGTATCTCTTTATGAAAGGTCTTATCCATACACACATGGTCCAGCTGCCATTCTCCCCTCTTCCAATCCGGGTGTTTCCAAGTTTTGAGTTTATTCGGTTTTCTTTTAAAATAGGTTGATTTGGAAATAAGACTGTGAGTTCTGCACAGCTCCACAAGCCTTTGACCGTTTCTGTTTGTGTGTTTCTGTGGAGCCCATTTTCCTATTACATCTCGATACTTCCTTTCTCTACCCAACTGAGCGTTGAAATCTCCAATCAAGATCTTGACATAGTTCTTATTTATTTGGTTTATTGTCTGATCTAACAATTCCCAAAAGTCTTCCACCTCCTGTACACTCCTTACTATAGAGTTTTTTACATTAGTTGGTGCATGTGCATTAATAATAGTGTACACTTTGTTTGTTGTTTTTAGAGTCAGAGTTGCTATTCTTGATGATTGAGCTGTGAAGTCCATTATAGAATCTATTATTTTCAAACTCACTACAAAACCGGTTCCAAACTGTGGGCATTGTTTAATGACTTTTTGTCCAGGTTTTCCATTTATTTATTAGTATTTACTTCCCTAATATGGAAATTTTTTTTCCATTATTTATTTATTTATTCAATCATTCAGAATTACACAACTTACAGAAAGTACCACAGGCTTATAAGCCCAAAACGGTTCCAATTCTAATTTATACAACAGTCCAAATGTAGCTAGGTTATGTGTCACTTAACATTCTCCTATTACACACTCAATTTACAATTCGAGACACACAAAGAATATTTTTAAATTGAAAATACTTCAAAATTAAATTAAATCAATCACAATTAATTAAAAAATTCCAAACTTTGAAAAAACTATAAAATTTTGAGACCGAAAAGACAAACACACTATTTAGAACTTATCACAGCTGGTAATTGTGATATATAATATCAATATATTGCAATTTGATAGTATAAAAACGTATAAACTCAACCTCCGCTATTAAAACATAATAGAACATAATATTTCAGGATATTTAGACAAATTGAAATCTACGTGATCTGAGATCCTCGCCCTGTCGTGGCATTTACGCACAAACGAAAACCCAGCTTTAAGTGTAGGGTATTTTGTGAGTCTATAGATAAGGATAGAATGGTTCTCTTAAAAAAACGAATGAGATCATATCTTTTCACTATTTTTTAATTCATCAAACTTAATCTAATTTTCATGCTCTCATGTGTCTTAATGTGCGAATAGTATTAAACATTCTCCGCAATATGGTTGGTAAATACGGAAATAAAACTATTAATACTAGTCGTGTTATGTTGGAGATTGATAGGAAACTTATAATAATTGAACTAACTAAATCACTATATTTTATTGATTACAGCCATTAATGAACACAACACATTTCGTACTATAGGAATAGGTTAACATTGAACAATTGAATTAGTAAGTTGTGTTGGAATGAATAATGTTGTATTTGACAGGCGGCAGCGAGAAAACGATGGTGAGAGTGGTGCACAGGAGGTACGTGGTGAGCAAGCTGGCGTTTCCCTGCTCGCTGTGTGGCGAATGCTTCAAGTTCGACCAGGGCTACGAGAGAGGTGGCACTCCCGACAGCAAGTCATACGACTGCAATACTTGTGGCAAGGTAAAACTCTTAACATTTTTACTTTCCTTGCCCTACTATCATAGGTAAGGAAAGTATTGCTTTCCAAAAAAAATAAGTTACCCTAATTTCAAGTTTTCTATACGTTTCAAGGTCCCCTGAGTCCAAAAACATGATTTTTGGGTGTTGGTCTGTGTGTGTGTGTGTATGTGTGTATGTCTGTGAAGACGATAACTCCATTCCTAATCAACCGATTGACTTGAAATTTTAAACTCAAGTTCCTTATACAATGAGGATCCGACAATAAGAAATTCAATAAAATTCAATTCAAGATGGCGGAAAAAATGGCGGATGATTACTAAAAAACCATGTTTTTCTCAAAAACGGCTCTTACGATTTTCTTCAAATTTATACCATACCTCCGTAATATTCATGAGAAAAATGGCGGATAATGACTAAAAAACCATGTTTTTCACGGTTTTCTCGAAAACGGCTTTAACGATTTTCTTCAAATTTATATCATGGATAGCTAGCTATTCATAAGCCCTATTAACTGACATGAGTCTCATTTCTGGGAAAATTGCAGGAGCTCCGTAATATTCTTGAGAAAAATGACAGTTACTAAAAAACCATGTTTTTCACAATTTTCTCGAAAACGGCTTTAACGACTTTCTTCAAATTTATACCATGGATTTATAAGCCCTATCAACTGGCATGATTCTCATTTCTGGGAAAATTTCAGGAGCTCCGTAATATTCATGAGAAAAATGGCGGATAATGACTAAAAAACCATGTTTTTCACGGTTTTCTCGAAAACGGCTTTAACGATTTTTTTTCAAATTCATACCCTGTATAGTTAGTTATTTATCAGCTTTATCAACTGGCATGAGTCTTTTTCCTGTGAAACTAATGGGGGGTCCACCCCATCCTTGAGAAATGGACTTTGTAACCTCCTTCTCGTGCATGAGGTAGGTAGAGCAGTTTATAAAAAGAACACAGTCATAGTCAAGATATTTCATCTGTAGAACAGCTGTTTTGACGACTTTAAAAAAAAATCATCGAATTTCACAATTTACACAAAGGAAAAAGTACTCTGAAAACAATTATAATATACACATATACAGTAGTCTGATCGTAGTTGCAAATATGTTGCCGCTAATCGTCATTATGTTATTCCCCTAAATTATTCTCGTTTGAGAATGAGGCTTGCAGTTCAATGAGCAAGGAAAGTTGTGTGAGTGTACCACACCAGATTTTTATGTTAGTCATCTTTAAACCTTCAAACTGGAGGATGATGCATAGATTCAAAGACTCCATAAGTCTTTCGCGTGGTTAAGACTTGGGATACATTAACGTTGCTGTGATATGAAAAAGCTTATCATACAAATACAAATTTTACGATAAAAATGATAAAACACAGGAGTAAAAACATTGGTAAATAAAATAATAAGGTATTCCTTGTGCTACTTTTCTTCCAATTTAGGTGATGACTGACGACACAGTCCAACATAAGCTTAGTATTTCACGTGTAAAATTTCCATACAATTTTCGTCCAAAATAAACATGGGAACTATAAATTTTGAATCTAGATTGTTTAAATTAATGAATTAATTAGAAATATTTATCTTACATAATTGATAAATACATTAAAAATACTTCAATATCATAGTTGGTTCCTTGTTATTATTCGCTTTTGATTATTATTCTAAAAAGGTGCTCTATTTGTTATCATACTGTATATAATATTATATTTTTTGTAGATTTTACAGAATTACTTCTTTCGATTCACGATCGCTCGTGATTTTTCACTACATAATGGATTCAGGATTTGTAAATCTGTATTTGCTATAGTAAGGTAAACTTTATAATGGCAGTGGATAAAGATAGGAGAAAAGCGATGCCGATTCTCTGCATTGATTAATTATATTTCTACACTGTCAAAAACATAATTGGCATCGTTGTGGACCAAGAAAAGGATAGTACCACCGGCTTTATCGAATGATAGACATGGATAGCAAAACCAAATTTGAACAAATACTGTCATTATCACGTGGACCTCACTATAGGAATCGATCTAGAACTGTGTAACAAAATATTTGTCGGGTACTTGAACATTGCAGGATGACATTTATTACGTTGTTCTATGTATCAAATAAATGAATTACTTAAACAATAAAAATCACAGCATTAGTTTCACCTCGAAACAATTTATTGTACATCACATTCGTTCAAAGAGTTTATGATATCAAACATCAACAATAGAAACATATCTACATTACTCCATATAATATTAGTCCAATACTTATAACGTCATCTTCACTAGATTTAACACTTGTAAACACCAAATTCTATTCTACAGTTATAGACTAATAAATAGATTACCAGAAAATTTAATAGAAAATAAAATCATAAAGAGTTTAAAGAGGTGCGAAACTGGGTATAGGGGAAGGTGTACTCAAAGATTGAAATTTCTGAGTAATTTCTTAAATTTCTTTAGTGGAATTTGCGCTACAATTGTATTGTAGTATTACAATTATAATAATAATTATTATTGTTTTTATCTACACACTTTTATCAGCTGTATTCTGTTTCCTTTGTGACCCGTTCTCTTGTCATACAGTTATTTCTGTATTGTATTTGTAAATTATTTGAACTCCCTTCCAGAGCTTAAGCTTTAAGCTTTTCTGGCAGGGTCTGTATTATTATTTTTGATTATTTTATTCATATGTGGTGTAATATAATTATAATTATATTGTATTATATTATAACTTCAATAAATATCATGTATATTTTTGAATTCGGCAATAAAAATTATTACAATTTTAATCTAAATAATCAGAAATTAGCTGACAAACAATAACATATAATGACCCCAAAATGTGACAGGCTTCTGAGAGTTGTTTTCGGGTTCGGAAATGTTTAGGTTTCTATACTAGGATGGACGACACAGTTTTAGAAAGTGAAAGTCCTTTTTATTACCTTCTATCCATGACATGATGATACTTCAATATTGGTTGAGACAGAGAAACAGAGACGAGACCAGGGGTGCGGCCCGAAGAGTAGAGCGGAGACGTGGATTTGTGAAAAGTGTGTGTAGGCCTACTAGCCCAGTAACTGCGAGAAAGTGTCGGAAAATATGAATTATATCAAAAAGGAAAACGCGAGATCCACCCACGCGACTTGATATGAATTAATAACATCGCTCTCTCTGGAAAGAGAAGGTGAGCGCGTGTGAGACAGACACTACAAACAAAATAATAATAAATAAAGGCCTAGTCTGTATAAAGTAGACATTCATAGAGGAATATTTTTTCAATCTTTGTAATCTACTAATATTGATTAATAATAAGATAAAAGTGATTCATAGAAGTTAAATTTTCTTCGTTTGTATTTTTTTCCGTTTGTATTTTGTTTTTGCTAGTTTAATGTAATTTGACAAACATTGTTGAAGTATGGCATTACATAATAATGGTAGTATTCAATAATAGTAATAATAGGGTTATTCAAGTAATAGTGATAATTCCCACTATTATGTATTGTTATTTGTAATTAATTTGAATCTTTGTAGCGTTACTATACCCTGTGTATTGTATTCTATAATCAGTTGTATTATTCATTCGGAATAAAGAAAATTCAATTGAATTTATGACAGGTTTATTTGTTTTTTTGGTTGGCAGGTGTTCCCGAAACGCATCTATTGGAAACTGCACCAGGCGACGCACGAGGACGTGAAGCCGTTCGTGTGCCGGATGTGCGGCAAGGGCTTCGACCGCAAGGACCACCTGACGCGGCACCTGTACACGCACGGCTCACTGCGCCTGCGCCAAACTGCGCCGCCGGACTGCAGCAGCGACGCGCCGGCCGCCTCAGCTGTCAAGCAGTTCGCGTGCACGCGATGTGCGGAGACGTTCGGCCGTCGCGAACACCTAACGCGTCACATGAAGCGCGCGCACAACATCGACTTGCTCGAGGAGGCTGATCTGCGCAAGTTCCCCTGCGACGTCTGCCACAAGGCATTCACCCGCCGCGAACACCTCAGGCGCCACCAGCACATACATCAGAAGGAGAATCCGGCCGCTTTGTTCATGGAGGTACATGATTGTTCTGTCATCAAATTATGTTACTGCTCAAAAGAATATTATACTATTCAGGAAGGTGTAACAGTCTAAGACCATTCTCCATGCAATTTGCAACAAAAAATGTACAGTAAAATTTTCTTTTATCGACTTTGTTTTTCGAGATATTGATCGAGAGATAGATTTTTCGATGTTTTTGAAAAACGTCAATAACTAGAAAACTATTTATGAGCGTTCAATTTGAAATTTGGCTTCAACTCTACGAATGTACTTTTTTCAACTTTGAGCGCTCATAAATAGTTTGAAAAATGTCAAACAAACGAACAAGTTTACTGTTCACTAATAGTTAACTGAAATAGTTCACAAGTTAACGGTATACTAATCTTATTGGAAATTTCTTCCTCTTTCCAATCGGGTTGCCGCCACCCTGTCTCTCCGACAACTAAACTCCTCGCTATTTTGATCAAAGGCGTCAGTAAATCCCCTGGCAAAATATTGCATTGCCGTCAACTAGTCTCCCCGACAGCTAATCCCCTACTTGTACTCACACGCTCACGACAACTAAGCTTCCCGACAGTAGATCCCTAATGAACAATAAACCAGCTTGAAGCGGGCGGGGAAGTAGTACAATCACAGACACTGTTTCACACATTCACTCAACTTACAATTTCAATGCATGGACTTCTAAAATTCCGAAATATTTGAAAATTTATTTATTGAATTTCTAGAATGGATTTAAACTCTTTCAATATGAGTTTTGAGAATAACATTAGGCATTATTGAAAAAAGTACGTTAAATTTTTTCCCTGGATTTGAACTCTTTCAATATGAGTTTTGAGAATAACATTAGGCATTATTGAAAAAAAAAGTTCGTTAATTTTTTTTCTCCATATTTATTGCCCAATTCCATTTATTTCGTCGAGTTTGATTACTAAAGCTGATTCATGAATGCACGCTAGCGTAAACTAGTCTCCCCGACAGCAAATCCCCTACTGGTTCAGAGGGGACTAGTTGTCGGGACCGTAGACGACAACTAAGCTCCTCGGACGCTCACGATAACCAAGCTCCTCCCCGTCGGTTGAGCTCCTCTCTCAGGAGCTCAGTTGACACAGTCAGTAGATCCCCTTGAAAGTGGTTTTAAAAGGAGCTTTACTGTCGGGGAGCTTAATTGGCGCGTTCCCTTCCAATCACATCCTTAGAATTAGATTTTGATTGATAGTTTTCAGTTGACGTTTTTCAAAAAATATAGAAATTTCTAAGAAAACTAAGGTCGATATAAGAAAATTTCATTGAACATTTTTTGTTGCAATTTTCATGTAGAATCTATGGTCTTCGGCCGCTACACTTTTCGTGGGACACTCTATACAATATTATGAAATGAATAATTTTAAGTAACTAGAATATTACAAATAAATGCTTGATGTCGGAAAAATGAACTTGTACGCTGAAGGGGAGCGAGCATCTAGCATAAGTCCACATATCTCATAATAAACATGTTATGTAATAATTGAAGCTATATTTGAACATATTATTTCTAGCCACTAAACAATACTAAGTTATATACCATATCATTAATTAAACAAAACATTATCCAACTAGCGACTCCCATTTGTGTGTAGCTGCATTTGTACATGAATCCTACAATATGGAGACAGACGGACGCCTGTGTATGTTGCAACATTGGAATACCTTGTTGGGGCGATTGTTGCTGCTGTTCGCCTTTTCCATCTACTGAAATCATCATCATCCTCCCCAAATGTTGTTGGTGGGTAATGGGAAGGATGACGATGATTTTTGATAGTAGGTGGATAAATGCAGACAGCCGGACGGAGAGACAATCCCACCTCAGTTCTCGAATGTTGCAACGCACACAGACTGCATGTCTTCTCACACTCACGTCTGCATGCAGATGTATGATTTGTCCTCCGTATGTCTGCTGCTGTGTGCGTTAGCCTCGAATCTACAGTTTCAATCGCTTCATCGAATACTTCCATTTTCATGAGAGTACTTTAGAGTTTTTCAATTCAAATTTCCTGCAATGGTTCAACTGGCTTTTATCCAAAGATCTGGAAATTGATGACCCTTTATTAATTCATTTTATTTTTTTCTCTGTCATGATGTAACCCATGTCAGAGGTTGAACATAAAAAACATTAGCAATATGAAAAATGTCAGTTGTTTATTGTTTATGAAGGGACGGATTCAAGGATCCAAAGGTTCAAAGAACCCCACACGTCAACCGAAGCTTATTGTGTTCCCAAGTAGTATGTTAGTTAGGCAAACCAATAACTATGTCCTTAACAAGAACCAGGAGTTTTCCCCTATACTAACATTCCATTCATAATCTGGTTGCAATCCAGTGTGATATGCTTGGCAGCCTCTTCAGACTGATTAGTCCTCGTGACCTACGTGAATTCCACTCCTGAGCTTCTTTGTAGGTCCTTCCGCTGAGGAAGGGGCGGCCAAGTTGCCTCTAGAGCGCCCGGCCACCCTTGACTCTGCCTCTTGACCCACATTTGTTCTTGGTTTTTCTCCCGTCGCTGGTCTCTTGGGTTTTTTCTTTTTGCACCTCCGAAACTTCGCAGGGTCAAAAGCCTCACCTCTCCCAAGAAGTTTTGCCTAAATGGGGCCGCCCTTCTTTGAGCAGTGCTGAGTTTTGGCCTCTCCACCCACAAACTCGTGACCTACGTGAGTTCCACTCCTGGCCTTTTTGTAGGTTCTTCCGCTGAGAGAGGGGACGCTAAACTGCCTCTAGGGCGCCCGGCGCCCCTCGACTCAGCCTCTTGACCCACATTTGTGCCTGGAGTTTAACCCTTCTCTGGTCTCTTGGGTTTTTCTTTTTGCCTCTCCGAAACTGCCCGTGGGTTTGAAGGCAAGGCAACTTCTGAAGCTGCCTTGAGGTCCATTTTAGTCGCTTCCTACGACAAGCATGAATACTGTGGGTGAATTCTGGTTTTCAACACATTCTTGAGTACGATGATCGACTCAAAGCTCCCCAACCTACAGGGTGCAAAAAAAAAATGTCAGTTACATACTTAGATTGGTTTCTTTAAACTATCGTGCAGCGATAGAATTTATGTGTCGGGATATATTTACTGTATTTTGTTTTCTTCCATCCAGCCCTTCATTGTTTACTTGATATTCTTAACATACCAATGTTGTTACTCAAAATTGAAATGAAAAATCTAGTTACAATTTATGATGGACATATTTGAATTTTTTGAGTTTAAAACCGGTATGAATCAAAACTCTAAACTGCTCACACAATTTGAAACATGGCTTGCCATTTTGGATAAGGTTTTGAATCTCTGTGAAATCTATCGGTTTTTTACTGCCATTAATTTTTGTGAATTATTGTAATTTTTTAGTTTCAGGATATAAATTTAATAAGAATTTGATAAATTATTCTACAAATAATTTTTGTTTTGTTTGCAATTTTCATTTTTGTAATTATTTATTTATTCGTTATAACTTGATAATTTGTTTGTTTGTTTAGGTACAGGCGTCAGAGGGGGTGGCGGAGGCGGGGAGTGAGGAGGCGGTGTCACCGCCGCACAGCCCGAGTGAGGCCAGCAGCCACAAGATGGCGGCGGCAGTCGCACTGAGTGAGGCCAGTAGCCACAAGATGGCGGCGGTGGCAGTGAGCGAGGAGCGTGTCGTCACCACCGGCAAGAAGCCGACCATTGTCAACTGCCACATCTGCTCCAAGGGCTTCTCTAGGCGCAGTCATCTCTCCCGTCATCTCAAACAGGTCTGTCTACATTTTCACCAATCACTAATTAATATTTTTGTTACCTATACGTTTGGCCTTTATTGGCAAAGACATCCTTTCGGATGCCTCTGCATCTATTTATTTATTCACTTTACTGAAAAAAAACAAACCGGGAGACAATTGAGTTTTTTTTTCAAAAACAGATCGGGAGAGAAAACTCAAGGAAACCTTGTACTATTTCTCTCCTAAATTCATGAGTTCTCTAAATATATAAAAGTTGGAAATAGGGTTATGTCTTTTAGGTTTTCACTTTCACAAAATTTTCAGTTGAAAATTATTTATACAAACCATATTTTTTAAATTATTCAGAGGTTTCAAGTACCAATCAATCTATGAGTTGAATCAAAGATCGCGCATAGACAATATTGAAATTTCGGGTGTTCCTGTGACCAAGCATGAAAACGTCTACAGTATACTAAATAACATTGCAACCATTTTGGACATTCCATTCAAAGACGAGGATGTGTCTATTGCTCACAGGGTACCGACCAGGAATAAATCTATCAAACCAATAATATGCAAATTTGTATCGAGATCTTCAAAACTTAGATGGTTGGCTGCAGCAAAAGGAAGAGGTAACCTGCTAACTACAACTTCACTAGACGCTCGTCTCTCACCAGACAACATAATATATCAATGAACATTTGACCAGAGTGAATAAAATGCTGTTGGGAAAAGCCAAATCATTGAAAAGAGACAAAAAAATTGCTTTCGCATGGGTTAGGGAAGGCAAAGTTTTTATTCGAAAAACACCAGAGTCTCCAGCGATAAGAGTTGTAAAAGATGAGGATCTCGAGATATTTTAACATATGTAATCAGTAGTTGCATTTTTTATTGTACATAATATACATGATAGGAATCTCATACAAAAAGTATTGTTTATTTGATCTTAGTTCTTTCAGTATAAACATACATAGAGAATACCTTTATAATATTAATTAGTTGATAGGAGTCTACAGGTAAGACTCGATTTGTTTATTGTTTAATTTCTCATTTAATAATTTAATTTAATTTTCACTTATTGATTTTTATTTTTTTTCTCACTTTTATTAAATGCCATTTGCAGATGAATTAGATGAAATTGATTTTGAATGCTATGATACAATTTAAATAGATAACTTTTTTGACTATGACTGCTTTGCTACCTGAAGGAAAGCAGAGTCCGATTTCAATGTATTGTTTTAACTGAAACATGGATTACTGATGACCAATTTTGCAATTATAATATAGAAGGTTATCAGACGGTTTCAAAGTGTGGTAGATATACTAGAAGTGATGGAATATTTGTGTTTGTGGATAGAAATATTGAATTTCATATATCAGAAGCTATTATAGGTTACTCAACTTCAATGTTTATTGATTTCAAGGTAGACAGTAAGAATTATACTCTAATATCCATCTATCGTTCTCCTTCTTTAAACGTTTTTGATTTTATAAATAGTTTAGATGCAGCATTGACCAATTTTGATACGGATAGAAATGTAATTATTGTTGGAGATATGAATTTAAACATATTGGAGGTTGGAAATGTGTCAAGTGAATATCTTAGCGTTATGCATCTAAACGGATTTAAATCTTTTGTAAATAAGCCTACGAGAGAGTTGGGTGAGAGTAGTACTTGTATTGACCACATATTTTTCAAAAATTGTAACACAAATACTGGTGATATAATTGGTACAGTCTTGAAAACTTCTATTACCGATCACTACTATACATCCATACACATAGGGCATAATAAATTGAGAAATAACAATAATAGTGCATTTAATAAAACAAAATCAATAATAAATTATACAAATCTTTCTTCTTCTCTTGAAAATTAGACTTGGAGCAATATTCTTCTATCTAACTGTAATGATGTGAATATCTTAGCTGAAAATTTTATAAAAACATTGAATGGTCACATTACAAATAACACAAAAAAAAAATTAGTATAAGTCATAGGAAAACGCATTTGAAATCATGGATGACTGATGGAATCTTGAGTTATATAAGAAAACGAGATAAGATGCACTGTAAACTAATAAAAGAACCTTTCAATAACTGACTGAAAGAAGAATACAAGAATTATAGGAACAAGTTAAATAAATTAATCAAACAGACAAAAATAACTTACTTTGATGGCAAGTTTGATGAGGCCAAGGGAAATAATAAAAAAACATGGCATTACATTAGAGAAATAATTGGTGTTAAAAACGAACGTAGGGAACCAAACTTAGAGCCAGAAGTACTGAATTCACATTTCGCTAATGTGGGTCGTAAATATGCAGATAAATATTGAATGAAAATGGCCCAAATGCTGCTATAATCATCCCTCCTCCGCTATCAGAACCCCCAAGAAACAGTTTTTTCATTCATCCAACAAATATAATTGAAATAGAACAAATAATATCTACTCTTGGTAATAACTCTTCACCCGGATATGACGAAATAACAGGAACTTGTCTTAAAAAAATCTCCAACTTTATTGTACATCCTCTAGAATTCATATTTAACAAATGCTTTATTAATGGTGTATTCCCCGAAATTTTCAAAATTGATGTGATTAAACCAATTCCCAAATCTGGTGATCTGTCAATCAAAACCTGAGAACTACCGACCTATTAGTCTTCTTACTAATATTTCAAAAATAATTGAAAAAATACTAAAAATGAGGCTTTTAAACTTTCTAAATAAAAATAATTTTATAGAAAAATTTCAGTATGGATTCCAGGCGGGAAAATCAACAAAAAATGCAATTCTTCACTTAACCGGAATTATAAGCAGTAATTTCAATGATAATAAAAAAACAATATCAGTGTTTTTGGATCTTGCAAAAGCATTCGATACCATTCCGATCTTGCAAAAGCATTCGATACCATTCCACACATAATATTGTTAAATAAATTAGAAAATTGTGGTGTTAGAGGTGCAGCAAAAAACCTTTTTGCTTCATACCTCGCGAACAGGAAGCAGATCCTCACCCTTAACAAAAAAACTGACAGTAGACACACCTCAGAATTTGGACTTCCACAAGGAACGGTACTTTCACCTCTATTATTCTTGATTTATGTAAATGATTTATATAAGCTAAATATACCAAATTGCAATATAGTATCATTTGCAGATGATACAGCATTAATTTTCACAGGGGAATCATAGAACGAAGCTTATGATAATGCAAATAGAGGGCTGTCAATCACGAACTACTGGTTACAAACTCACATTTTCACTTTGAATGTAGACAAAACAAAATTTATTGCATTCTCACCAAATAATAGCGGACAACCTCCCAATAGATTACAGCTAAAGATGGATAACCATAATGAAGTCTCTGTGGACTGCTCTTGCAAAGTTATAGAAAAAGTTGACAAAATTAAATACTTAGGTATAATTATAGATCAAAACTTGAAATGGAATGCACATATACTTCACCTTTGCTCAAAATTAAAATATCTGACTTATATTTTCTACAAAATCAATAAAATTAAACATCCAAGTATTATTAGAAACATTTATTTTGCTTATGCACACTCTTTATTTCAATATAGCATTGAGGCATGGGGGGCAGCTCAGGAGACTCACCTCAATAAACTTTTTGTTCTACAGAAACATATTATCAGAGCAGCCCTGGGAAGACCGAGAATGTACCCTAGTAGACTACTATTTAAAAAATTGATTTACCAACATTGAGACAAACATACGTAACTAACGCAATTCTGTGCATTAATAAAAACAAAGACAAATTCACTACTCGTAATACACCATATCTAATACGTCCAAATGTTTTCAATACCTACAATAACCTATTCACTAGACTTACATCTTGCAAACACCAATTGTCCTTCTATTGCCATAGAATAATAAATTGTCTACCTGAAAAATTCATTCTAAATAGAATTGCTAAGTGCCGGTCGCACAAAAGCTGGTTAAATTTTAACCGTGATTAATTCCATGAGAACCAATCGGAGAAGCTTATTTTTCGAAAAAGCCTTCTCTGATTGGTTCTCTTGAAATTAATCACGGTTAAAATTTAACCGGCTTTTGTGCAATCGGGCCTATGTGTTTAATTTATGAAATAAGAGAGTGGGTATGTAGGAAAGTTTACTTCGGACTTTAGATTTCAGAAGATTAATTGACTTTTTGTTCTAGTGCTTACATTGTTATATTGTACATACATTTATATTCTAGTGTTTATATTGCATATTGTTTCTTCTGGTACTAATTAAATTGTCTTAGACATCCATCCTAATTAACTTTAACATTTTTGAACTCTCTTCCAGAGCTCCTCAAGCATTAGCTTTTCTGGGAGAGCCCATTATTTCAATATTAAAATAAAAGAAAACATCCGTTGAATATGTTTTTAAATTAGTTTAGATTATAATTAGTTATAACATTATAAGAATGTTTTTGTATCACTTGTTTGTAAAAAAAAGAATGTCAATAAAAAAATTGATTTGATCGATCTAAATAATAACTCATTTCCTTAGCTGTCTGGCTCCTGCAATTTCTGACCTGCTTTATGTTCTAGAAACTAACATGTTTTTAAGCAAAGAGCTAATTTCAAGAAAAATAGTTTCTTACCAATTCCTCTGTTCAGTATTCATGGCTGTGAACACAAAAAAATCATAATTGTGATAAATGTTTCAATGTTTTTTTTCGTAATTATCCCTTCCGAATCTCTCGAATTGCTACTTAGTACCATAATTTCGTAATAAGTATTTTATAATAAATCCTTATAACAATTTTAAAATGCTTTATCATTTATCTCTGAAGATGAATTTTCATCTCATCCTTTTTATGACCTCAACCTATTCATCCTTTTTTATTTTAACAATATCTCAACTGTTTTCAGTTTTCTATAGTTATTTTTGAATGACTATTTCTTTACACTCCCTCTAATAGAAGTGAATTGCATCTAAGTCATGTGATGGATGGTTTTAATTCAATAAAATGAGTTTTGTTAGTCTCAATAATTGTGTATTGGTCTCTTCACTTTATTGTATACCATGTGACAGTATTTTCAAGTGTTTGTTGTTCTCTTATGTTACTTTTAAGCTCTCGAAATAAAAGTTCTCAAATTCATTTATAGTTTATCTCCTTGGAAGTGAAAATCGTTGTTAAAACGTCTTACTCTGGACAATTTGATGGACTAAACTTTGAAGTGATGGTGTTTAGGGCTAGAGCCTGCTTTCCTTTATTCATAATTTATTTAATCTGATAATAAACATTCACACAAAGTAAAACATCAGGAACTACTTGCCCAAAAGAGCAAGCTGGAGCTTGGGGAGAGAGTTAGCGACCTTCGGCAAGCTTCGGCAATAAATGAGTAGATTTAAATAATGATGTTGTTTTATTTTTGAACATGTAGGTGCACAAAGCAGTGCCAGAGACGTGCGACGAGGTGCACCGGTGCGAGGAGTGCGGCAAGCAGTTTGGCCGCCGCTACCACCTGGAGCGCCACGCCAAGATCCACCAGGCCAGCCGGCCTCCACCCGGCTACGAGTGTGTCACCTGCGGCGAGGCCTTCACCCAGTCCGAGGCACTCGACAAGCATATGACCAGCACCCACGGCAACCAGCTCATGCACGACTTTCTCTGGATGTGACCAATTATAGTTCTAGCATCGCTAATTGCTATAGTCTTATTGCCACAATCCGAAACATTCAAGTTATGATTTCATTAAATGCGACTTGAAATTAATTTATTGAAACATTTCGAGATCAATTCAACCTCAAAATTTTCCAATAAATCAGTAGTGTGTGACACTTCCCAATTTCAAGCTGTTTTTTTTTTCAATATAAATATACCGCATCAACAGAGAAAAGCGACTTGAAATTGTTTCATTGGAACATTTTGAGATCAATTCACCCTCAACATGTTTCAATAAATCATTGGCTGTGACACTTCCCAATTCCAAATCATGTTTATTCGATATTAATATACCACATCAACATAGAACATTGATATTATCCTAAAAGGAATTCTGACAATGTAAAGTGAATCTCACTATATCAATATCACTCCCGAAAAAGGCATGCTTTTTTGTTGATAATACGTATCAGGATGGGACACTATGGAAAAGATTGTCACTTTTAACAAACAATATCAAATAATTCTCAATCGAATTCAAGTTATAGCATTAGAAATTGGTAAAGCAGACTCACGTCAAAATGTCATATCCATTAAAAATGGTGACAGTTTAAAATTAATCCTATCATATCAATATCACTCCCGCAATAGGTATGAGATTTTGTAGATAATACGAATCATGATAAACCCTAATGTATGCAATAGATTCGTAAGTTGCACCAATACAACCGCAATCGTATTCTGAATCTAATTCTAGTTGTATCATTTATTGAATGGAAAATTGGTGTTAAAGTATACTATAATAATATAGTATATTTCAAATAAGTTTACAATTTATAAAATCTTCAATTTTGAAATACCCACCTATCATAGTGTATTTGATTTAATCAAAACGCTTATTAATTAATAATTAGAAGTGTTTGAAACACTAGTTTGTTAAAAGATTTGCAGTAACATAATTGGTGCTAATATTATTTTAATTTAAATAACTAATAACATTAATAATACAAAAATAGTTTACTTTTTAAATTCAGTCTCAGATTTGTAAAATGTATTATGAATATTTTTTAAATTAAACTTTTTCCTAAATTAAATCTTTTCAAAGAAAAAATATTTTTCCAAGTTTAAGACCCTTATTTTTCAATAAATAGTCATGCGATTCTACAATTGAAATATTTCCAAGTTTTTTCATTCAAGATTTTTTGTTCATCATACATAATGTGGATTGAAAGTACAAGTATAAATTCTCATTTACTTCAATTCTGAGTGTAATGTATTATATTTTAAATATTGAATCACTTGAAGTCAGTTGAGAACTCCATAGCGTCCCGTTATGATATTTCGATTATGTGCAATAATAAGTAGGCCTATCCTCTGCAGGGTTTAATATACCATTTGACCATAATAAACAGACCAATGTAGATCGGTATTCAGACTATAAAGGTAAAGTTTGGTGTGTTAGAGAGCAATTCAAATTGTGAATTACTAGCTATCTGGCATGCCATGCTTTGTTTAATTCACTGTGAGTGCATTTATTTCATGTGCTCTGCTCTTTGGCACGTTCATTTGAAATTAGTAATTCGTGCAATTATCTGGATTTTGTAAATTACTGTATGATCGTGTACTGTATGACATAAGGTTGATGGATTAAACCATTTTACTATCATTAACCTACTATGAAGTTATTGGACCAAAGAAATGAAGAAATTGTATATTTTCATCTAACCAATGAACACAATGGATTTGAAAAAAAAATAGAAATGAATATCTTGCCCTTGAGTTATGTATTGTACACACAATAAATGTGTGTGTTTGAGAGTTATTATAAAATGGCATTAAGACTAATAATACGAGTAAAATATTCTGATCGTTCAGTTGATCCTAGTTTAATGAGGCTCATTTCCTAAGATTTCTTGTTAGCATTGCCTTATATCGTGGTTGTTCTTCATTACAATAGATTCAACTATACTCTATTGCCCTACTATGTGTAACATAGTACCCTACCCGACTTGGTGTACAATGTATTCCATGCCGGAAGTTACATCAAAAAGATTATAATAATTTTGAAAAGTTATTACTGTCTACTATTAAAATTAGTCTATTACTGTCTGTATGTCATTTTATAGGACACATTTTGACAAATCATAGATCCATAAAACATTGCAAATGTGATACAGAATTGATTTCTATAGAGTGGATTGAGCTCATCTAGCGAGCAACTTGTGAAAAACACGATGATATTTACAATACAATATTTATCAATAATACGTATCAAATTTCAACTAGATTGGTTGTTGTATCAAATACTACTTGAATTTGCATTCTCTATTCATTGTACCAGAATTTATAATAGTTATAATGGTGGTGATTGAACTCAGTCTAAAAATTGCTATGTGTTTTATTCATTATTAAACATTATTAGACTAATTCTGATTGAATATGAAGATTATCGTGATTTCAATAAATTTATCCAAATGGAAAATATTTTATTCTATTTTTGAGTGTTTAACTTCGTTGCATGTTCAAATAATATAATAGCTAAATCAATTTAAAATAAAAATAATGACATGGTTCAATACAATGAGACAGTACAGTTGTTGAAGATATTTTTGTGTTCAAAGATAAATATACTTTTTATTAGAAATTTTTTTATGGGAGAACCAGGGTCTGTGAACTTTTGTTATTCATCGCCTATCGATTATCGTTTTATTTTTTGAAATTATGAAAATTAATTAATTATATTTTCAATTTTTTTTCAAATTAGTTCGCTTTGATGCAATCTCAAGCGTATTTAATTTTATTGATCGGGAATCATTTTTATTGAGTTTTCAGTAATATTTTCTTGCCAAAAATGTCCTTGAATTAGAAGTATTGTATGCATACATAATTATTCACTTTTTATTACCTCAACGATTGAATTGTCTCATATTTAGAAACTTATGATATATTATTACTGTGATCCACTTATTTGTGGATTGTATTTATATATATATAAACGATTTATAGATTTATATATTTAAAACAGTTGTGTCTTCAAATTTTATGTATCTAATTGTGCCTTTCATCAAATACAGTATATTAAGCTAGATGTTCGAATATATCTACATTTACATGTGTGGTGTTATGCATTTGATTATTTTATTAAGAAATTGAACTAATGGCACATTCCTACTCATATAACAGACATTCCATGCTGACTAAAGGTAGGCGCACACAGATCGTGATCGGACGGACGGCACGCATCGGATGGATCGGTGGATCCAATTTCCAATTGAAAACAATGCATCAAATATAATAATCCGATCCGTCCGATGCGTGCCGTCCGTCCGATGACGATCTGTGTGCGTCTACCTTAAGTATGTTCTATTACATAGAAATAATTTATAGATATTAGTTTAAAAGTTTTATTACGATAGATTGTAATTTCTACACACTGATATTATTTTTAATTTTAAGTAGCTAAAGAACAAGATACGATAATTATACGTATGTTGTATCTATTTCTTGTTGATGTTGGATGACTAAAAGGTTCTCTCATTTGAATTCAAATTAGACTTTCATTGCACATACCTTCTTTAATTGGCGCAATTATGTTGTTTTAATTATTGAGCATTTTATTCAGTTTTGTAATAGTCTATTTTTATGTTATTGCTATGGAATATATTTTATTGATTGTTATTAAGATAAGTTAGTTTATTTTACAGTAAAAAAATGTGTTCAATTGGTTTACTTTTCTAATATTATTGTTAGGTTGTGGTTTTTTACTTGTCTTATTACATTTTTAAAACTACTCATCGTTTAAATTGTGGTTATCCAAAATTGAAGACTTGATAATACAAATGTTACTTTATAATGTATTCATCATTCCTTAGTATATAAATTATTATTATTATCATTTTTCAACATTTGGGATAATTCAGATGTACAGCAATTGCCGATCACCATAAATTGAGAAAAAAAAATCTTGAAGGATGTTGGTGTTACACGCTTGTAATATTTATTTTTTTGTTTTCATAACTTTTAGTTACTTTACTTCTATCGACCTAATTTACAAAGTGCAATTCAAACTCTAATGGAAACCAAAGTATCCAAAAGGTTTCGTCAAAATTAATTTTGTTTTAAGTTTATTGTTCTCTATAATTTATCATCGACTGAATAGTAAAATTCTACGACAAATAATTACTTGAAGTAGTTTACTTGTTGCAATATCATAAATTTTATCAAATGTTATTATAAATTGAAAAAATATTTATTTCTTACAGTTATTTCCTTTACAGTATTGTAATGAATTTGAAGTTCCAATGTTCCATTATTCTAATACATGGTAGAAAATATTGCCATCGTGAGAAACATATTTTTACAAATTCACAAATATGAAGTATAATATAATTGGAGTTGGAAAACCGCTTTCCCGTGGCTTGTATGTCCTCTCATATCTCATCATAATCATCTCCCTAAGTACAAGCCTGGAGCTTATGTGGGCATAATCACTACCTCCGTAAACAGAGTTAGTGGCATAATCCGCAGCAAAAAAATAACATCGTTTTATTATGTTCTCCCATCACTCAATATACGAAAGTATCTTTTTACATCACGACTCCCCTATTCATCTCACTGAAAAAAATATGCAGTAAATGTAAATGTTCATGTTCACATCACATCATAATCACTTGTACTAACGTTTCCTCCATTCTTCTTGGAAACTTTTTCTTATATTTATGTTAGCTGTCTCCCATCCAACAAAAATAGTATGGGTCTTTTCAATAAAATTACATAATATATTATATTATTATTGTTAATTACTGTTGAAATTTTATCCTTGTTATTACTATAGATTCAAATTATTATTACATAGGCATTTAATTCAAGATTTTATATTCTTTTTTATTCGAAAAGAGTTGCTATTATTTTCAATTAAATTGAACCTCTCAGAAGGTCTGCGTCGTTTTCTATCTCTCCAATGTAAAGTGTGAATTTTAATCGTAATTAATTCCATGAGAACCAATTGGAGAAGCCATCTTTTCAAAAAAAGCCTTCTCTGATTGGTTCTTGTGAAATTAATCGTTAAAATTTAACTGTTTTTGTGCAACCGGGCCTGAGACTATGTAATACAATAACATCAGATGTTAATAATTCTACTTACTATTAATTAATTATTGTTAAAACTTTATCAACGTTTATTTCGAAATTATTCTATTCCAATTAATATTTTTATTCTATAACATCATAGACAATTTATTCAATACACATTGCAGAGTAATAGTTTATTCAATTGTTTTATTCTAAAAGATTTCATATTAGTTTCAATTAAATTGAAATAAAAGTATCTACAATTTATTAGTGTAGCCTAACTAGTAGCCCAATTAAATATAGATTTATTTCAAATTGTCGCCTACTGTTAAAAGACACATCATAGGTGTTCTAGTTTTGCAATCCAACTTCTCTGATGGCCACGAATATTAATTGTTCATTAATACAATTAACAGTTCATTAATATAATTTCTGTAATACTTATTTGTCGAACAGACATTTTTGTACAAAACATATCAGATTTGAATCATATGAATCCGTCTTATTCCCATATTATTGTGTATTTCATATCTAAATAGTTGTTTCATTACTTTTAAACCCACCACCTTTCCATGTGCACTGTGAAAATTGGAATATCTACAGTAATTAAATTTGATTATAAATGTTTGAATATAATGTTTAGATGTTGCTGTTTGTGTGTGTGAGATAATCAGATAAATTTTCATTGTTATTTCAATAAGTTTTATTATTGATATACGGTACATAAATTTAATCCTCCTCCCTTCTCCCTCCTTCCCTAACATTATATCATAAGAATGACATATTTTATTGTTTAAAGTTATTCTCGTATTTATTTTTAAATAAAGAAAGAACATAGTATAAAAAATAATATTTAACATAATCTTGAGTTATGAGACCAAAACTCACAAGTGGCTTGGCATTTGAATGCCTCTCTTTTCAGGGTTAATGGACGTAATGAGTCTGTTGTTGAAGACTGTTAAATGTCTTCATATTTATCGCTTGTAGTAGGCCTATTGCATTCCCTTCAATTAGAAGCTTATCCAATTAATAAGATCAAAATTACATGTCTGATTAAATTATGTTAAATGTGTAATTTTAATCTGTATTTTCCAATTTGTAATTAATATTGGCAAATATTATTAAAACTATTATGTTATAGGACAAAACCTAAAACTATTGTTATGTAAAGATGGATGTTACATTTATTGGATCTGTAAACCTCGTAGTTGAATTTGTATGTGATGATTAGATATTTTATTATTTTAAATAATATTTATTCAAGCTATGTACTGGTTGCATGGAAAGACAATAGTGCTAATTTCAAATGGTTAATGTTTTATATTTTGTAAATTTGTACATCATTTTTGTACAACATATTGTAACATGAGTCGTACTTAATTTGCACAGTTGTATATTTATATTATTCGAGTTATGCGGTAATAATATTTTATAATAATATGTAATCCTACAAAAGCTTGGCTTTTGTTTATAATTTATTCATGATGAGAATTGAATCACTCATAATGAATTATATATAAATGCAAAATACTTTTGTGAAATTTATAAAGATTATTATTAATAACTTTTATGAAAATCATGAAAGCATTTTAACACTTAGTTAAAATATAGTTACAACGAGCTTAATATTTAATATTTGTTGTCGGATTGCAAATATCTATTCAACTAGGCTACTGTACTGTATTTGATTTTAATTCACATAATGTAGATGGTGTTGAAATACCACTATATCTATGTAATAATGATCGAAGTAAATGAACAGTAGTTTTATGTGCAATTTAGATTGTGATAAACTTTACTAGTTACCTGTCGGGACCAATTGTAAAATTTCCAATCGCCAACTTGTATTTATAATTTATTACAAATCAATAATGTATTCCTGTTATTCTGATTTTCATATTCCATTATACTCATAGCCTAATATGAAATGTTTAACATATTAATGTTACTGTACATAATATGAGCTATGATTTGTTATTGAATTATCTATTGTAAAACGTATTGTAGTTCTAATTTTCATTTGAAGATAAGAATTTTATGTTATTTATAGTTGGTAGGGTTGGAGGGATTATTCACAGTTGTTCCAATGATTGTCATTAGTATTGTTCTTTCGATTGTAATTAAAATTGTGGTTGGACGTATTCAGTACTGTATAACAGACTTTTTATCAAGACAACATTTTTGTGTACTTCAAATTATGTGTAAATTTTATTATTCAATAAAATGTTTTTTTTTCTAAGAGTTGGATTCAAATTTTATTCGGAAAAGCTTAACCTATTCAAATATTTCATCATAAATAGGCACTGGTTTGTGTAGCTTACCCCATTAACACTTTGCTGTAAAAATACTACCTATAATAATGGTCTTGGTTGTCTCTCTGAGCTGAATAACTAACTGGAGGTATCAGTTGGCTAGGGCTACAATACCAGATCAGCACTTCTTTAAACTTTTTTGCTGATATAATTGACCGAGCGAAGTGAGATCTAAGATGGCATTTCTCTTAAATGTTTATATGTTGCGAAACGCAGTAATAGATTTTCATGAAATTTGACAGGTATGTTTATATGTTGCGAAACGCGGTAATAGATTTTCATGAAATTTGACAGGTATGTTCCTTTTTAAATTGCGCGTCGACGTATATAGAAGGTTTTTTGAAATTTTGCATTTCAAGGATAATATAAAAGGAAAAAGGAGCCTCCTTCATACGCCAATATTAGAGTAAAAATCGGACTATAGAATTATTCATCATAAATCAGCTGTTTAGTGGACTATAATACTACCCGTTCAAAAACATCGAACATCTTGAAAATGTATCTTTCCATCAACGTTGTAGACAGTTGCAGCCAGACCTGATAACAGCGCTCACACTCACATTCCAGGACTACATGTCACGGTACGATAGGACAGAAAGCTCTATGTTTATTCAGGATTTTTAAATTGATAAATTATTTATTATTTTTTGAGAAAACATAACATGTCAATGTAACTTACTGAGCGTGAGGTCTACTGCTCACAGAACTACTAGTATTTGAAGTTGAATAAACCACATTATAGGTATGGGCTTTGGAATTACAAGATCCTCATGATTTACCTCAGCTGGACTGTGAGCATTAACAGTATAACAATCTACTATTACTAACTGATTCATGTAATATTCTAATAAATTTAATAATATTCACACATCTTGACAATATTTTTTATGATTGAAAGAGACAGGTTCAACCAGGACTATATAGCCGGAGGTCCTGGTTCTACAATTGCCATCTATAGTGGTGACTAGAACAACTATCCTATAATATTAAACGAGCAATTTCTATTTTATTAAACGAGCATAATTATGTTTGGATGTTTAAATGTTTGTATTTCACCGGATCTCGAAATCGGCTCTAACGATTCTCACGAAATTCAGAACATAGTAGGTTCATGATATAAAAATTCGATTGCACTAGGTCTCATCCCTGTGAAAACTCGCTGAAGGACATGAAAAGGATAATATTATTGTTCATCCTTGGAAAAACAGCTGATAATAATTATTTTGTCGTCTGTTGACGATGGAAGTGAGTGAGCGAGTTCATGTGTGTGGGACTGTATCAAAATTATGACTCAGCTGTTGAACTTTTGTAATCATTCAATCAGGTACTTAGTGCCGGATGCAAAAAAGCCGGGTTATTTTCAATCCTGATTAATTCCAGTAGATCCATCTTTTTGAAATGGTCTTCTCTGATTTGGTTCACGTGAAATTAATCAGGATTAAAATTTAACCGGCTTTTGTGCAACCGGGCCTTTATGAATCCTGATTAATTCCAGTAGATCCATCTTTTTGAAATGGTCTTCTCTGATTTGGTTCACGTGAAATTAATCAGGATTAAAATTTAACCGGCTTTTGTGCAACCGGGCCTTTATGAGGGAAATTTTTGCACTCCTCTGGGAATTAATCTCAATTTACTGTGATTAGATAGAACATTGCTGTATGAACTATGAATCTTATTAAAATTTCTTCTTTCGTAATACATTTTTTATGCTTTTGTACTCCAGAGCGAAGCTGGGTCCCCGATATTTAATAATATATAATGGCCATGGCTTAGCTTATAATTATAAGAAAGGGAAATTGTTCACGAGCTTTGTCAGGTTGGCAACAGCTATTCGTCAAGCGGGGTTGATAAGGATAGTTCGGTTCGGAGGGACTGGGACAGTATCAGTGTTGTAACAACTGCAGTTGTTTGTGTCCGCCTTTCAGGTGATTCAACTTTGTGCCTTGTGACACTCACCTTGTGATACAACTTAGTAACAATTAGTTTTAGTTCGGTTGTCATTTGAATGATAAAACTAATGAGTACTGTTTACAAAAAAACTTTCCAATGCTTATATGACTTTTCGAACTTTTCATTTTAAAAAATGAACTTGAAAATAACAATGGAAGCACACGAAGCCGGTTGAGATATCAAGCGGAAAAAACTTAGGTGAGCAAATAACAATAAATTATGATCTTCGTTTGATTCAAAAATGCTCTTGACTTATGAAATAATTTAGGATAAAAGATTTGCTTACCGTATTTAATAAGTAAATTTTAAGAACCTTTTTGAGTCACACACATTATAGAAATCCATGTCAAACCATGTTCTTATACCGGTAGGCTATATTATTTTTTAGACTGATTTTACAAAAAGTGTCGATACAATACTCCATTCATTAATCTATAATTCTTCATTAGTAGCCTAAAAATTCGAATGTCTTGAAAGAGCTTCTCATTGAGTAAACTTGAACCACATGTCCATGAGTAGCTAAGAATAATATTTCAACAAAAAACTAGAAAATATATGTGTTTCATAATAGTAATGTCAAAGAATAAAAATTATTATTCTATTCAATAATTAATAATACTCATATTACTTCATTATAATCATGTGCAGTGAGCAACGAAAAAGGAAATAAGATAACTTAATATTGTCTAAAATTTTCGTTTGATAATACAGTGCAATAGGTAGGTACTTTGAACTTGAAAAATTATTGTGTATGATTATCCCACATGAATAGTAGTATTCCTTTTATGATGAATAATTATAAATTATCTACAGTGCAAAAGAAGAGAAGTGTGGAAACAAGCCAAATTCTATATAATGTGCCATAACTGTGCGGACTTGACATAATTATTGTATCGTCCATTTTTAAAAGCACATTGAAATACTTGGATTTTTCCAATTTTTGGGATTTTTAACACTATTTATGATTTTATTTAGAGTAGTTTAGTACCTGTTGTTAAGTAGTCTATTTTAGAGAATTCGGGTATTTGTTCTCCCTTGACCGTTCCATACCCCCATTGAAATAGGGTTTACCTGTAATAGCTATATAGCAATATAGAGGGCAAAACTCTCTTCGAAAAGCTTTATTTCATTAAATGGAAGCTAATATTTTCAAATAATCCCTAGGGTAAGTAAAGAAAGCCTTTACTAATTAAGAAATATTTATTATTTCTATTAAATTTCTGTTCTCCCACTCTACTCATCCTCAAACTTTATCGTTTGATCTGCATGGAATAATGATATTTTATCGATGATTGAGAAATGAATGAGACTTTCTCGAATGATCCTTTTCAATAAAACTTCTGAGGACCATTAAGTAATTCTCTTCAAAATGGAATATAGGTAATTTCAGCGTACAAATCTACCACGTTTTGATCAGCCTTTCTCCAATTAATTCGACCACAATTTTTGACGGATTGAAGTTGCAAACTGATGCAACGTAATGAAAAGCATTCAAGTGAGTTGGAGTGATTACACTAAATAACAAGTAATATTATTTATGTTATTGTATTTTAGTGAGTGATCAATACAGGTTTTTATTATTTCCATCAGATTATCAATATTTGATCATCCAGTTGCTTCAACTATTCACATATAAAGAAATTCATAATAATTTTTTTGTCTACTTAATATGATTTGATTTCCTAAATAATATTAACGAGGGTGACAAAATCAATCAATAGTGGCGTCCCTCGCATTATAGCTTTGATACCGACGTCTATCATATCAAACTATAGTTGATGGATATTTGATGAGCTGGCTCCAACTATCTTCATTAGTATTCCTTGAAAATCATCAAAATCAATATTTGATCAACTTGTCCCCACAATTCTCATTAGTAGCACTCTAATGAAAGCACTGCTAACAGGACACCAGTTCAAGGTCATTCTCTTGTTTTCTTTCTTGTTGTCTTCAGTGGGTCAACTACCACGTTGGAACTGAATCTAGTTGGTAATGATTGCTATTATACACAGAACAATACCGGTAATAACAGGCTGGCAATGATAACCCATGATCGATGTTTTCAGAAAACGGAGTAGTTGCCCGGTTTGTTGATGGTATTCAGCGGGTGTTGCTAGGACACCAAACGAATCCTATTCAGTCTGCTTTATAACCGATACTCATTACCCAAATTTCGGCCTCATCCTCCTCATCCTCCTCTTCCTCCTTCTCCTTCTCTTCATCCTCCTCCTTCTCCTCCTCATCCTCCTCCCCCTCCTCCTCCTCCTCCTTCTCCTTCTCCTCCTTCTCCTCCTCCTACTAAAATTCTTGTCCTCCTTCTTCTCCTCCTCGATTGATTACTGCTGTTATGATTTTGTTTATATTATCTGGTTTCATCATGGTCCTTCTCAGCAGAGTTACATAACCGTTTCCATGTCAATGTATTATTAATTTATTGTAAACCATCAACTTTCATGATCTTCATCAATTACAGTACTCTCAAATGAGTTCATTAGTACCCCCATCTTATTTAAAGGTTCCCAACTCCATTCATGGACTGACCTAGGTAAAAAATAGATAAATTGATCAATCAATACAAAAATGATTTGAAAATGTTTTTATGTGAACCATCTACAAGATATTTACGACTTTAGGTTTAAGGTTTACTGAGTTTCCCCTTCTATTCTTTCTCAATAACTATTTATTTATTCAAAGAAGAAAGTGGACAATTTTCAAATACCATTTTTCAGATTCCATCTTCATTCGGGTACTTGAGTTTTTTCAATATTTTAATACAAAGGAAAATGCAGGATAATGCTTGGTAATCGCGAATAGTTAACTGCTAATGTCAATACTTCTTACAAGGAACACAAAAATGAAAATGTACAGAACCCTTATAAGGCTAGTTGTCTCACTTCCTGAGAAACATGCACAATCCAACAAGAGTACAAAAAGACACTAATGTACTTGTAGTTTGAAAGAAAGCTTGTAAGGAGAACTTACATATGGTCCAGTTTATGAAAATGGTACTTAAGGAAAAAAATGGAAATAGACGCAATTCTACATGGCAGGAACTCACTCCGATTCATCAACGCAAGAAGGATAGGCCTTAGCTGGCTTGGACATGTTGAAAGAAAGACGGTAGGAAGGTTGCAGAGAGTCATGCTAAATCAGAAACTTGATGCAGTGAGAAAGAGAGGACACGATGGATCCAAGATGTGGAGAGAGACTTAATTCACAGCAATGAGAGCTAGAGCCTAGAGGGTGAACGCATGTGACCGGGATGTTTGGAGACAGATTGTGGAGGAGGTCAAAGCCCGTATCGGGATAGGTAGAGATGCCAGGATAGATAGAGATGCCACTAAATGGCAACAAGGAAAACAGTTATTCAATATATTGAAGATCATGTGGCAAATTATTATTGTCAACCAAAATAAACGAATAATCAAAAAAAACAAGCAACATTTTTATCCACATGTATTAAAAAAAACTTTGTTTCTATTCAAACAAAGTAATGCTCTTTCAACTTTTGACACAACACATCGATCCGGTTTATTTTGTCTGTAAAATCTATGTATGCAAACATCATTCACTTCCATAATAATTATTTTCCATCTACGTTCCGTTCACTTTTCTCTATACTTTGATATCAAAACTCTTTTTTTTATTTCTATCTGCTGATTATATGACTGGTTATGTTCCATTCCGACTATAAATTTATTCATCCTCCCTGTCATGCCTGACCCTTTTTTTGTGCTTTTTATTGGGATTTCACGGAAAATATTCTGAATTGATATTTTGCGTGTCCGGAGTAGCCATTCGATTTGACTTTGCTTTGGTGCAATCAAATAGAATTGTAAATCACCTGTCTATATTGCAGCCTCGTCAATCAGACGGCCATTATAGATCATTGATCTATAGACATACACAATGTTTTTGATAGAGAAAATTCAAACATAAATCTTCAATATCGATTACTTCTAGTATAATTTTTTGTTCTAGCCGCAACATAAACGCCCTACAAATTATGAGGTGAGTGGCGAGACTAAGGCTCAACTCACACTTACGCGACTCAGGTTGAGAAGAGACTTGACTCTAGTCGAGAGCATGTGTTTTCAAATTGGTGAAGTCGCGGAGATTAGATCGACTGGTCTGAGTGTCACCATTTGGAAACACATGCTCTCGACTAGAGTCGAGTCTCTTCTCGACCTGAGTCGCATAAGTGTGAGTTGAGCCTAAAAGTGATAGGCCTAATAGTCAGTCGGAAGGGGACTAAAATACAAGATCATAAAGATCATAGTAGTGACAATAATTTTCAAATTTATGGGTCAAGGGTTCGAATCCCATTCCATCTCTAATTGAACGAGTTAGCGAGCTCTTACTTTTGACTTACTGAAGGCAAAAGTCGTTGTCCGTCTCTTTGTATGTTTTACAATAATCTTAGAGAAAATTGATCAATCGGCTTCAAATTTTGATTACGTATTCTTCGAACCTTTTCACAGGTCAAGTTCGTTGGACAACAAAATTGACTCACTCCTTCGTCTTTTTCAGGATATAAAAATAACATTGAAAGTGCATAAGTAAAGAAATGTGTTGTGATTAAGTTAGCTGAAGAATTCATTTCATGTAATTACAACAGTTTTCCCATTCAGAGAATATCAGGACGAAATAAGGAAGCTGAGAGACATGTTCGAGAACTCATCCGATATGTCACAGTCTGTTCCGTTGGGTGAGTTCATAATACGATCTTCAATGTTTGAAACGAGGATCGTTACGAAAAAGAAGAAGATGAGGAAGAAGAAGAAGAAGAAGAGGACACGAAAAATAGGAAGCTGATAGAATTGGTCACGGCAGGAACCGTTTAGTTGTAAAGAACTTAAACAAATGAAAATGAACCCTACTTACGTTAAACAAATAAAAATACACTACTTGTGTCAGTATGAGCATGTAAGGGGTCAAATATGCAACCCGCAATGCAGAAACGCAGTACAGATCCACTCGCTCCAAGGAAGAAAGTAACAAGAACGCAAAAGAGCGTCTATGGCATTTTCGGGAAAATTCTTCTATATTCATGTCATAATGTCAGTGGGAATGATAATAAGAAATTATAGCCACTTTTCCTTTTCTACAGCTTGATAGCTGTAAATCAAGTTATTCCAATAAATCTGTTCTGATATTATTGAACGAGCGTTAGCGACTTCTCACTTTTGACCTACTGACGGCCAAAGTCGTTGTCCGTCTGTTGTATGCTCTACAATAACTTTATAAAAAAATAATCAATCAGCTTAAAATTTTGAACACGTATTCTTCGAATCTTTTTACAGGTCAAGTTCATTGGACAACAAAATTGACTCTCTCCTTCGCCCTTTTTCAGGATATATAAATAAATGAGTGCATATATATAAATATATAGAAAGTGCATAAGAAAAAAACTTGTTTTGATCTAGTCAGCTGAAGAATTCATTGCATACAATAATATTACAACAGTTTTCTCATCCATTCATTCATTCATTCATTCATTCATAACATCAGCTGAGGCTATTTGGCAGCTATCACACAAAACGCTGACACATGATTTCAGCTGGTTAATATAAAACATAATTTACAACTTTCACATCAACAAACTGATACGAGTTAAGATATCAATTAAATTATATCAATAAATGTGCGGTTTTCGCCATTTATTTTCTCTTGGAACTCTGTATCGAAATAATTTATCACATTGACCTTCTCATTTAAAAAAATTAATTTGGATCCATATGAGGGTCAAAGATGTTGAAGCGACAGATTAATTTTTCATTTCAAATAGGATCCCCAATGGATCCTATCGTCAAATTATTCTTGTTATTTATTTATTTTTTATTTATTTATTTATTTATTTATCTATTTATTTATTTATTTATTATTTATTTATTTATTCATTTATTCATTTATTGCCAACAGGAAAATAGCTACTTATTCTAGAACACTTATAAAGTGCTGCTCTCATTATGTTTTTTAGTGAATTGTAGTGTGATTTGAATCTCATATCAGAATTGAAAGTTATTCCTAGGTGTTTTATACTTTTACTGTAATCAAGTTTTTGACAATTACAATCATTCATTCTTCGGTTTCTTAGGCATACTGTTTCATGGCAAGTCAATTTAACAAATTCTCTTTCATCAACATTAATTCTTTGATTCCTAAATACTATCGCCTTCGTCTTTTGTGCATTAATTTTTATACTGTTATTGAAGAAATACTTAGTTGCCAAATCAAGATCCTGCTGTATGAGTCTCAAACCAGTTTCCAAGTCTTTGTGTATTACATAGAATATAATGGCCCATATGAATAAAACCAGAGCAAATGTTCATGAGCAAAAGCATTGAGCATAAGGTTTTGCTCATGAGCAAAAGGTAGAAGCAAAAGCATTTGCTCATTTTGATATGAATAAGCTTTACCTTATACTCTTACCTTATGCTCCTGAACTCTGGAGCAAATGCTTACGTATTTTAAAGATTTTTCATCAGCTGATTCGCTTTTGTAGCCTTAATTTGTATTTATAGCTCACGGAAGCGCTAAATATGCAAACAGGGGGCACCGCTTGTGTTTGCGTCGTCTGCTCTGTTTTCTATGTTTATGAATACAGTTTTAGGTTAGTTGAGTTTAGAATTTTGAAATAATAGCGTGAAAAAATGTCATCTCTATAATAATCTTCTGCATATTCTTATAATATCAATAGCCTTCTTATAATCGTCTACACTCTCATATTCTTAAATGCCTATTTCCTATTTTGTGATGGCTATCTTTATAACAGGTAGCTTTTGTATTTATTCTTTTGTAGGAATAATGGTGATATATATATCATGGTTGAATCTAAAAAGAGTTTTATAGTTCTACACTATTGGTTGTGATAGTATCTGGTATAGTTTCCTCTTCCTCATACGAATTAGTTGAGCCATTCTACTATGAGCAAAAGGTGATAAGCTGCTCTAGACTAGACTAACCTTTTTTGAAGCATTTGCTTCAAAAGTTGAGCAAATGCTCTAGTTTATTCATAAAATTTTGAGCAAAAGCTTTTACTTTTGAGCGAATGCTCAAACTATTTTTCTGATGAGCATGAGCAAAAGGTTTTGCTGACGTTTATTCATAGAAAATGAAACAAATGCTCCATATTTTAGAAGTATGAGCAAATGCTCAACTTTATTCATATGGCCCAATGTCATCAGCATATTGCAGAACTTTACTTTTAAAATTTAAACTAGCAAAATCATTCACATATATGTTGAATAGGGAAGGTGACAAGATACTACCTTGAACTAATCCACATGTCTGCTCATAGCTAATGAAATATGCTAGAGAATATTTAGCTTCATGTTAGAGGAATATTTAGCTGTTTCCATGATTTTCCTCAACTCTATATAATCAAAAGTTGCGGGTTTCAAAGATTACAATACACCAGTTCTTGAGCTAGTTCTCCAACCCGGGGGGTAACTAGTTTTTTTTGTATTACCCGTTACCTTATTACTGACATTAATGTAATAATGTATCATTCTCTATTTCAATTGATGTATTTTATTTATAATTGAATTTACGAAATTTTACATTTTTTTGTAATGCAATGTGGAAAATAAATTGATTCGATTTAACGAAATGATATAAACTTACTAGCAGGTCAACCGAACTTCGCTACGGGAATTAAATTATTATTTTTGAGAGAATAGGTAATAATTGCTACATTATATTCATGATCCAAATTCAATCAAAATCTTTATTATCATTTTTGATTGATAAAAGCAACTTCAATCATAAAATTTTGTCTTATAAAACATTGAGATTTGATATATTATCTGTACTCCCGGGTATAGCTCTTATTGAAGCAGCAATGCCCAATCAAATCGTTTTTCAATAAATGTATTTTACTTTCCTTGCCCTATTACCATAGGTAAGGAAAGTATTGCTTTCCGAAAAAAATTAAGGTACCCCAATTTCTAAATTTCTATACGTTTCAAGGTCCCCTGAGTCCGAAAAAGTGGTTTTTGGGTATTGGTCTGTATGTGTGTGTGTGTGTATATGAGTGTATGTGCGTCTGTGTACACGATATCTCATCTCCCAATTAACGGAATGACTTGAAATTTGGAACGTAAGGCCCTTACAATATAAGGATCCGACACGAACAATTTCGATCAAATGCGATTCAAGATGGCGGCTAAAATGACGAAAATGTTGTCCAAAAAACAGGGTTTTTCGCGATTTTCTCGAAAACGGCTCCAACGATTTTGATCAAATTCATACCTAAAATATTCATCGATAAGCTCTATCAACTGCCACAAGTCCCACATCTGTAAAAATTTCAGGAGCTTCGCCCCATCAATGCAGATAGATTCCCAATTATCAGGCTTCAGATACAATTGAAACGAAAAAAATCAAGTGGAGTAGATTGAGCATGAAAATCTCTACAATTAATGTTCAGTAACATTTTCACCTAAAATTGAAAATAAGCTTTAAATTCGAGAAAATGTGATTATTCAATTGCAAATTATTGTTGATTCTATTAAATCATTCACTATGAAGAGATAGCAGACCTCATGTGTGTCTCCAGCGTTATTACCTTGTCACCAGCTGGCTCAAATCTTTGAATTGAGATGCGCGGGAACACTAGCGTCAGGTGATCAATTTTCATAATGGCAAGGAAAGTTGTGTGAGTGCGCCACACCAGATTTTTTAAATAAGTTCTTCAACTTGATGCTAACCTATCAGTGCTACAATAATAAAGTTACAAAACTCGAATCTTGTTTAGAATCCATCCTCAACTTACTGCCAACCTGACAAATTTAGACTGTTAATCAATAATTTAGTTGCCAATTTGAACCTTGAAAACTGTTACGAAAAGGTACACTCTCTAGATTACAGTTCTATTAACTATAACTATAGAACTACAGTTGATGAAAACTTTATTTAATAGTTACTATATACATAGGGTATTAACATTTCAATTTTAGAGATTAGAAAAAGAAGAATATACATGCTAAAAGACGAACTTCAACCCTTCAAAAACCACCCTTAAAGTTGAAACATCGCCAGAAGATTTCTTAGTGAGCACCTAGGACCTATAAGGAAGCTATATTCTGACTTTTGTTGCAATCCATCCAGTAGTTTTTCAGAAATCGTGATCAGTGTGTGAGTGAATGAGTGAGTGAGTGAGTGAGTCAGATAAGAATTTTATAAGTATAGATGTGGGCATCATTAGCTTAAAAATCTGGTGTGGCGCACTCACACAACTTTCCTTGCCGTTATGAAAATTTATCACCTGACGCTAGTGTTCACGCGCATCTCAAGTCTACTATTCAAAGATTCAAGCCAGCTGGTGACAGGACAATAACACTGGAGACACACGAAGTCTGCTATCTCTTCATAGTGAATGATTCAATAGAATCAACAGTTGCCAACAGTTTACAATTGAAATAATAACATTTTCTCGAATTTCGAGCTTATTTTAAATTTTAGGTGAAAATGTTACTGAACATTAATTGTTGAGATTTTCATGCTTGATCTTTTCCACTTAAAATTTTTCGTATAAATTGTATCTGAAGCCTGATAATTAAGAATCTTGAATCAAACTTTGCATAGATGGGGCGGAGCTCCTGGAATTTTTACAGATATGGATGGGACTTGTGGCAGTTGATAGAGCTTATCAATGACTTTTCTAGGTATAAGCTTGATCAGAATTGTTGGAGCCGTTTTCGAGAAAATCGCGAAAAACCCTGTGTTTGACAACATTTTCACCATTTTATCCGCCATCTTGAATTGCATTAGATCGAAATATTGTTCGTGTCGGATCCTTATATTGTAAGACCTTAAGTTCCAAATTTCAAGTCATTCCGTTAATTAGGAGATGAGATATCGTGTACACAGACGCACACACATACACACACACATACACACACATGCAAGGAAAGTAAAAAATATATGGTACAAGTCTAGTTTCGCGATGTTGTGATTGAAGAAATTTGTATCTCGTTCTTGTCTTGATATCTATGGAATAAGAGGAGTCGCATGGAATCTTTTCAAGAGCTACCTATCAAACCGAACACAATGTGTCAGAGTCAATGGATGTATAAGCAACAAGCTGACTGTAAAGTTTGGAGTGCCACAAGGAACAGTACTAGGACCAATTCTTTTTCTTCTCTACATAAATCCATTATGCAACATGAAAATTAATGGATCAATCACCACCTTTGCAAATGATACTGTTCTACTGTTCTCTGAACCGACCTGGGAGATGACCTGGAGAGCAGCCGAGACTGGACTTCAGAGGGTGTCTCGCTGGTTGAGTGAAAATCTGCTAACATTGAACCATGAGAAAACCTTCTTTCTGACCTTTTCGGCGAGTCAACATGGACAGCCAACAGGAGATGAGATAGTAATCGAGAATCAACGGAATAACACTTCATACACAGTTCACAGGAAACAGTCACAGAAATACCTGGGAGTTACTATGGACTCTTTTCGTCCCTGGGATCATCATCTCAATGAATTATGCGGGAGACTGAGGAAGACCATCTACAGATTCAGGATTCTGAGGACACTGGTCGACAAGGGATGTCTAAGAGTTATCTACTTCTCTCTAGCACATGCTGCACATGCTAGCACATGCTAATTCTCTCTAGTCCCTCATGCTGTATGGGATTGTGGGATGGGGAGGTGCAAGCTTCTTGCACATTGAACCGCTCATCAGGGTACAGAAGCTGATCATGAGGGTCATCAACCAGAAGCCTCCACGCTATTCATCAGACCAGCTATTCAATGAGTTTGACGTGATGGATCCAAGACAGCTTTACTGCAAGGAGATACTATGCAGATTACACAAGAACCCAACAACATTCCAAACCAGAAACCACAACCACAACACCAGATACAGGGATCTTCTCATCACCAGTGTTCCAAGGAAGGCTCTATACCAGAGACATTTCAATCATTTAGCACCAAAATTATATAATCTACTTCCTGAAAAACTTTAAACAGATTAATCATCCTAGAAAGTTCAAAACAATAGTACACAATTGGTTGATGAGCAAAGGAAGACAGAACATAGAAAACATTATTTCAAACAACAACTAACCACCTAATGACTTACTAAACACTAACTAATTAATAATACGCACAAAAAAACTAACAAAACCTACTCTAGAACATGGTACGCCGTAGTGGAGTAGGCCAATTTCCACACAGAAAAAACTAAACAAGTAGAAGACACATTATAAGAGATTTTTGTAACTAACTATTGTATGTAATACTGTAATTTATCCAATATTTTGTGTAATTGATGTTATAGTTTTATTATTTTTCGGAAAATAAACATTTTATTTTATTTATTTTTTATTTTATGTTATCCAAATGCGGTATTCATTTAGTCCGAGTATATTTTGCAGGAAAAACTCCGAACCAACTGAATTTTTCATGCAATGATTGGACAATATTAGAGTTGGACTGGAGTTTTCTACAGAGTGCCTCAAAAACATGAAATTTTGTCCCTTTTCCAGGTTTTTTGCTATTCCCGCCAAATTCAGCCATCGAACTGAAATAATAATTCTTATCTTTTTCAGCTGATTCATAATAAAATTACATCAATAGAAACATTCCACCGCAAATGAGTATAGAGTTACGATTTTTCGAAACAAGTCAAAAGAAAAAATTAAATTCTTAGAAATTTCAGTTTTCAATCATCCAATTCACGTTTTCTACCTCTCTCATAAATTATTTTATTCAAATACCCTCCCTGTAATATTGAATATGTTGGTGATGCTTTTGAATTGAATAAGAGAAAAATGTTCACAATTTTTATTTGTTTCTGAGAGTAAACTTGATAAGAACGATAAAGTTACTGAATCGCTACATCCACAAATGTGTTTGAGGAGTCTGATGGTAGCAAGCATTCGAAAAGCACACCAAAACAGTGTGTTGAGTCGGATTTGAGCCACAAAATCTAGTTCCGTCGCAAATGAATTTTCCCAACTATAATACCGTACCCTGTATGCACTCAATGATATTGTTCTTCTTATTGAGTTGGGAAAAAATCTTTTAAACTTCTCTTTGCTATAGATGTTGATAGGTAAGGCATAGTAGACTACTTATAAAATGCTAATGTAACTGTTTTGGCATAAAGTGTATTGCGTGTGAAATGAGATAACGTGTTGGAACAGCCAATAAGAAGTGTCCAATCAAGAATAACAGTTGCAGCCAGGCCAAGGGCTGGACGGTGACCTTTAATGCCCGCGGTCACTTCTACTGAATTCAAGAGGAAGGGGAGGAGGAGGAGGAGGAGGACTGTTATCAGATTGTGACTCACGGACGGCAGCTGCTGAGGGATGAGGAGCATTGCACAACATTAGTCTGACCTCGAGTGAATGAGGAACATTACCCTCAAACATGTTGTTTAACCAGGAAACCTTATATTTATGATTTATCTTCAGCTTTCTAAATTCGAAAACATCTGGAAAAAGCTTCACCTGTGTAAACTTGCTCTAAATGCTACTTGATTTTAGAGGAAGTTGAGAAAATAGCTGATATACGATTATCAAATAAAAATTCCATCTGAATACATATTAAATGTAAGGGTGCGGCAGGGAATCAGTCAATCATGAAAATATCAAACATACCACTAGTTAGTAGTTCTGTGAACAGTAGACCTCGCGAAGTTATAACGACGTCCCGAACCATAAGCACATCCACACTGATACACTAACTATTTATTTGATCAGATCATGCTTACACAAGATTTAATTATCATATAACGCTTTCCAGAATCTAGCGCTACATTGAGATATTGAATTGCATGCGTCATGGCATGCAATATATAGTCAACTCGACAGCTGATTTATGATGAATAATTCTATAGTCCGATTTTTACAGTAATATTGGCGTATGAAGGAGGCTCCTTCTCCCTTTTATATTATCCTTGAAATGCAAAATTTCCAAAAACCTTGTATATACGTCGACACGCAATTTAAAATGAACATACCTGTCAAATTTTTTGAAAATATATTACCGCGTTTCGCCGTAAATGTGCAACATATAAACATTAAAACATTTAAAATTTAAACAATTAAACATTTAAAATTTAAACATTTAACATTTAAACATTTAAACATTTAAAACATTTGAACATTTAAACATTTACATTTAAACATTTAAACATTTAAAACATTTGAACATTTAAACATTTAAACATTTAAATATTTAAACATTTAAACATTTAAACATTTAAACATTTAAACATTTAAACATTTAAACATTTAAACATTAAACATTTAAACATTTAAAACATTTGAACATTTAAACATTTAAACATTAAACATTTAAACATTTAAACATTTAAACATTTAAACATTTAAACATTTAAACATTTAATCATTTAAACATTTAAACATTTAAACATTTAAACATTTAAACATTTAAACATTTAAACATTTAAACATTTAAACATTTAAACATTTAAACATTTAAACATTTAAACATTTAAACATTTAAACATTTAAACATTTAAACATTTAAACATTTAAACATTTAAACATTTAAACATTTAAACATTTAAAACATTTGAACATTTAAACATTTAAACATTTAAACATTCAAACATTTAAACATTTAAACATTTAAACATTTAATCATTTAAACATTTAAACATTTAAACATTTAAACATTTAAACATTAAGAGAAATGCCAAACCGTCGACTTGAATCTTAGACCTCACTTCGCTCGGTCAATAAAAAGATAAAAACATCAAAAGCCAATTAAAAAAGAGGAGATTTATTTATTTGAAAAATCTGGTGTGGCGCACTCACACAACTTTCCTTGCCCTTATGAGAATTGATCACCTGACGCTAGTGTTCACGCGCATCTCAAGTCTACTTATAAACAAAGATCTGAGTCAGCTGGTGACAGGACAATAACGCTGGAGACATAACGCTGCTATCTCTTCATAGTGGATCATTTAATATTATAATCAACAGTTGCCAACAGTTTGCAATTGGATGGATAATCACATTTTCTCGAATTTCGAGCTCATTTTCAATTTTAGGTGAAAATGTTACTGAACATTAATTGTAGAGATTCTTATGCTCAATCTTTTCCACTTGAATTTTTCTGTTTAAATTGTATCTGAAGCCTGATAATTGAGAATCTAAAATCAAACTTTGCATAGATGGGGTGAAGCTCCTGAAATTTTTACAGATATGGGACTTGTGGCAGTTGATAGAGCTTATCAATGAATATTTTAGGTATAAATTTAATAAAAATCGTTGAAGCTGTTTTCGAGGATATCGCGAAAACCCCTGTTTTTGACAACATTTTCGCCATTTTAGACGCCATCTTGAATTGCATTCGATCGAAATTGTTCGTGTCGGACACACACACACACACACACACACACACACACACACACACAACACACACACACACACACACAGACCAATATCCGAAATCCACTTTTTTGGGCTCAGGGGATCTTGAAACTTATATAAATTTAGGAATTGGGGTACATTCATTTTTTTCGGAAAGCAATACTTTCCTCACTTATGGTAATAGGGCAAGGAAAGTAAAAAACAAATGAAACTCACACAATTACAATAAATTATTCAAAAATGATAGTATCACGGAGATGTTCATCTTTTTGCTTGACACATCCCAATACTCTTGTTTGAAAGTTATTCATCACATTTGATGAATGACATACACATAGAGCAGTAGCAATTCCTGGATGTGACCGGTATCACCATCTTGTTGGAAAAACATGTTTTGGTAAACAGGAGAACGAGCTAATGTCCGATTCAAGACTTACCGATTCCTCGACGTCACGGCACGGCAAGACATGTCAGGAAGCTCACCGATTGGCTGATTAGGTTGACGAATTAAGAATCAGCCACTCAGAGAGTCTCGACGGCTCGGCATGATAAGACAGGTCGAGAAGCTCTCCGGCTGGCCGAGAGAGCTTCCTGTCCTGTCGTGTCGTGCCGTGCCGTCCAGGAATCAGTAAGTGTGAAAACGGCCAATTGAAGTTGGAGAAAATTTTGTAACATTCCAACATGAATCAGATTATTCAATGCAACTGGACATTAATACTAAAATGGTCCTAAAATAGCTATTGATGAGATTGCATATACCACACTGTGACATCAAAACTGTGAAGCGGCTTTCCATGTATTCTCTGTGGATTTTGTGGTGCCCAATATCTAGATGGTGAGGCAGCCGCCACTAGATGGTGCTATCGCCACCATAACAACAATAGACTATTTTTGTAGCGTTAAAAAATCGCTTAATTACTGCCGCACCCGCTTTTCAATTCACATTTGAATTGATTTAAGATTAACTTTCTACAATCAATATCTTGAAACCATGTAATTTCATAAAATCATTTGATTCAAATAATCTGGAAGATTCCATAGTACTATTGCAAATAATTGTGTTGTTGCAAACATTGTGCTGTTAGTAAAATGGTAGAAACATAATCTTATCTATTAATTTTTTATTAAAATTGTTGAGTTATCAATAGAGTTGATAAACAACTTTGAAGTACCATAATCCATTTTACTCATATTTTTACAGCAATGCTCATCATGCTGAACCATAATGAGTTCATAGTCCACACATTTTCATTCTCCAACGCTGACCCTCTTCGATGTGTTTGTGTACAGTAGCGCTTACCCTAATCAGATTGCCATATCATGAACAATAAACTTGAAGCAAACAAATCAGTTTCATATACAACGTATGGAGTAGGCGGGTTATACACACGCCACATCACATTGCACACGGACGCGTTCCGAACAAGGTGAATCCATTGTTGAGAACAATTGTACAAGGGGGAAAACCACCCCGTGTTGGTGGTAAAGTCACCCCTTAACCTAGTTTTCAGTATCGTCAACCAATTTAGGTTGTGCACACATTAGCTCACAAGCGTGTCTGAAGTTGGTAAATTTTTCATCCACTCTATTATTGTGAGCAGAACTGGATTACCCTACGCACAATTCAGCTCTGCTATCGCACAAAATACAAAAGAAACCCATCACCTTTATGAGAATAAATTACATCACTCGCAGATTCTATCATCATTACTAATCTTCGGAAAATTATTCATTTGATTGCTTCAAGTATTGTTGACTGCAGGGGAGATGTTTATCTTTATAGATGGAGTGACCTACTTCCAACTTCCAAACATAATGCTCTTATTATGATGGCAGTCTATGGTTTATTATTTTGAATTCTGAACAGTCCCCACTGATTTAGGGAAGAGCATTTTAGTAGAATTATTGTGTATTGAGTGGACACAAGCTAAGCTATGAACTGCTCCTGAGTGGGCTTAGAATCAATTACACTTCAGAAAATTATATAAAAATGATTTATTAGGGTTAAGAATCATTTTCTGAACTTTTAAATGAGTGCAGCTCTTCAACAAGTTTCAGTAGCAGCCGAGAGCTCGGAGAGAGAGGATTGATTTTCGTTCTATTCTGTGCGTTATCTTTCATTTTCAAGCGATAAGTATTTGGTTTCTTGTAAAGTTCGGTCAGTGAATTGCAGTTGGAACTCTTTTCTAATTACGGTATATTTGAGTTTCAAGTTTTATTTGTTTATTTTTTACTAAAATAACATGTCTTGTAAATTTTGTTGTAAATCAGTCCGAACGGGACAGAACTGTGATCGGCTAGCTTGCAGTGAATGTGCCGCTCTAGTACATGCAGGATGTGCAGGATTAAAATCCGAGGATGTCAAGTTTATAAGTGATAATAAACAAGTGTGGCGTTGTAAGGATTGCAGTATTGAACGCAGGAAAAGCATGTCCATACAATCATCAATTCCTGAATCGCCGGCAGCAGACAATCCTCTAACGTTGGAAGATGTCGTAAAAATTCTTAACGAGATGAAGACAGATCAAAAACGTATGGAGGCTGATCTTGGAAATTCGCTGGAGGCATGCTATGTGGGAATTGTGGAATTAAAGCAGAAGCAGGAGGATCAGAACAAAAAGTTTGAAGCTTGTTTAACAACTATTGAAGAGGTAACAAAGGAGGTCAGACGGTTAGGATAACGAGGAACTAAGGGAACGTGTGGAGGACCTGGAGCAATACTCGAGGATCAATATGATTGAAATCAGAGGACTACCGCAAGAACCCAACGAGAATCTTAATGCGGTGGTATGTAACATTTCAAATGCACTTGGTCATAACATCAAAGAGGAACATATCGACATATATGTCATCGCCTGGGAAAAACAGGACCCGAGGGACCAGCTGCAGTTGTCGTGAAGTTGGTGAGGAGGACCGACAAGAACGCTATCTTACAGAAGAGGCGAGTGAAGCGAGACTTCTCAACAAGACACATTGGCGCTAACACCGACGAGCCGATTTATATCAATGAATTTTGTCACCAGCTTGGAGAAAGCTGTTCTCGTTGGCGAGAGAGGCACACAGGGAGAAGCAGTTCAAATTTCTTTGGGTGAAGGACGGGAAAATTCTTATGAGAAGGGAGGAGGAAAAGCCAGTTATTGAATTAAAATCAGTAGAACAATTGAACAGTTTTCGCGCTCGAGGCTCACAAGTACCAGTTAAAAAAGGTGGTGATAGGGGTTGTGAATAATGGAAAATGTATTAGTTTTATTTCTATCTTGTTTGGGAGATCAATGCGTAGATCGTGGTCTATCGATCAAGTCTATTTATCTGTTATCATCAACTTATAATGAATGATTTCGATGAACTATGTGATGTTTTAAGAAGTGATAAGTTTTCGACGGAGGAGATAAATGATTATTTGAACTATGATTTGAAATCAATTAATGAAAACAATCCTGCTAATTATTTCAACCTTTTCCATATGAATATTCGAAGTGTTTTTAAAAATTTTAACGAGTTTATGGTGTGTATTAACGGTTGTAAATTAACATTTGAAGTAATAATACTGACGGAAACCTGTTACTCTAAAGATAAACCTATTGATTTGTATATAATCTGCTTAATATTCCCAGCAAACTGAACAAATGTGATAGCCTATGTATGTATAGCATAAAGTACTTTATTAGCAAAAAGTATAGTTTCACTTTGATTGATTGTGAATTAATTGAAGCTAACACTGTAAGTGTAATCATCGAATTAGAGAACGCCTTAAGCTTACAGGTGATTGCGGTCTATAGATCGCCTAATAGCAATGATGATAACTTTATCGCAAAATTGAATGATTACCTCAACACTCTGCCAATAAACCGGAACATTGTTTTTGTGGGTGATATCAATATTGACCTGTTGAACATTGACCGTTACTCACTTCAGTATCTGAATGTTATGTGTGGGAATGGATTCAGATCTTTTATAAACAAACCGACTAGAATAGTAGATAATAAACATTCTTGTATAGACCATAAATTTTTAAAGGACACCTGTAATACAATAAAACCAAAAATTTTCAATTTTTAAAAAATGAATATAACAGACCATTTTGCAATTACACTACACATGAATATAACTGTTCCTTTAGCTCACACACCAGCTGCTCAAAATAATAAAAAAACTAAAACAAATTTTAATAAACTTAATTCATATTTACCGAATGGAAAATGGGAATTTCTTAATGCTTATTGTGATGAATATAATGATAATTCAATAGATGCTATGGTTGAAATATTTATTGATGAATTAACCAATTACATAAAACTTTCCTTAGTAGAGATAACACTTAAACATAAGAAAATACAATTGAAGCCTTGGATAACACAAGGGTTGATAGAGTCTATCAATAGAAGAGACAGAATAGCCAAACAATTGAAAAAAGAGCCATTAAATTTAGATTTGAAAAATGAGTACAGAGCCTACCGAAACTTACTGAATTCCTGGTCTACGTAAATGAGGTACTGGAATTGGAGCTAAATGGTGGGGAGACTTATTTGCTGATGACACTGTGTTGTTATTTTGGAGGCAATACATTGAATAACGTTATGAAGCCGCCACAAAAGGCTTCTCTACATTAAAGAGATGGCTGGACATAAATTCCCTTAGTCTCGATATACAAAAAACAAAGAACATAGATAGCATTTTCGAGAAACATTACTGGACATGAAATCACAAACTGTCTACTCAGATTACACATGAATTGTAATGTTGACAACCATGTAGTATGTGATTGTCCTGAAATTGAGAGAACAAGTCACTTGAAATACCTAGGGGTAATAATCGAGGAAGGTTTCAAATGGAAAAGACACATAAATTACTTATGCAATAGATTGAAATTTGTATCATATAAATTCTTTAAATTACGATCAGTATTGAAGGTAGTAACTGTGATGAGAATGTTATACTTTGCTATAGTTCAGTCGATACTGCAATATGGGTTAATAGTTTGGGGAGGTACCTTCAACTCTCACCTCTCTACACTATTTATTGTACAGAAAATGATTGTCAAGACAATTTTAAATAGACCAATATTATACCCTTCAATGAGTGCATTCAGTGATCTGAAAGTCATGACTATCCGCCAACTGTATGTGCTTAACATCCTCAAATATTTCAATAGATTTAACAACTTAAAAAAAATAGCGAAACACATAAAACAAGATATATGAACATAAATTTGAATGCTATGTTTCAAAACTCACTTTAATTCGAAAACAACTGATTTATATTGCACCAATAATAATAAATAGTATTCCAAACGATCTCATCAATCAACAAATAATAATGAAGTATATTACATTGAAAATAAAAAACTGGATAATCCAAGAATATTATTTTGATATCAAAATAATATAGCTTCCATTTTGAAGGTCTCTTGCAAAATATTTTTTTTACATATTGTTGAAGGATGCGTATGATTAGAATTACATAAGTTCAGAAATCCTCGAGTGCAGCATTTATTTTAGTTTTATTCTTTATTCATTTTTCTCCTCTCTTAGTATTTGGGCGCTACTCCTAATGGCGGACAAGTTCTTACTTATGTCAGTAGATTTCCACCAAGCTCATGCTATTTGAAGTGTTGAATAATAATGTAATGATAATCCTTAATCCATTCAGTTTGATAGTTAGGAATAGAAGTATTAATGCTATTATTGTTTAATTTATTATTTTTTAGTAAGGAATGTTATTTATTTGAATTGATTGTGGTGAATTGCATTTGTGTTTTATAGTTAAATGTTTGTACTTACTTTGTGGAAATAAATTTGAATTGGAATTTGAATTTGAAGTTCAACCAAGTGAAATAATCAATAATTCAACTATTTTGCGTGGTGGAAAATTGTGAGATGAAGCTATGGAGTACTAGTTTTAATATATTGCCAATCAATTATTTTCCAGAAAGAATCATTCTTAATAATGTCACAAGTTTTTTAACTTCTCAATTTATCCATCACCAGTCAATCCTCTATACATAACAAAACTTCAATTCAAATTCAAAAAAAATATCGACTCATAATATTAGCAAAAATTAGTTAGATGGTGAATAATTATGAAGAGAATAAGTTGAAATTTCTAGAAACTAACAAACGATTTTTTTTCATTTTCTGATAATAAATTGAACATACCGTACTGGATATAATCAAAATCATAAAATTAACTTTTTGTGTAGTTGAGAAGTTGATATTGTGGTAATTATTTATATTGAATGAAAAAGACTAAGAAATTGTCAAAAACCACAGATTTATTGATACTAAGAAAGACTGGTTTCGGTTATTACACCATTGTCAATCTCTGATAAACTAAAACTGAATACAAGAGATTGACAATGGTGTAATAACCGAAACCGGTCTTTCTAATTATCAATAAATCTGTGGTTTTTGACAATTTCTTAGTCTTTTTCATTCAATATGATAAAATTAAGGCAACTGTGATAAAAACTTGAATTTCATTTTCATATTCATCATCTCGATTTGAAATTCTGATCAGATATTTTTAATGCTGTATTATTTGCCATTTCCATCAATATTATTATTATTACGTTTCATGGTATTCCATTTCCTCTTACATCCACTATCTTGATGTTAATTTGTTGTAAGTTTACTATTGTTGCCTATTAAAATAACATTAATATCTTGAGGTGATGTATTTTTATCTATAATATTATAAAGGAAGGAATTGGCATATTGCTGATAAGGATAGGAAATGTAATGCCTGATTGACGCATTATCACCTATGTAACTAAAGAACTGATTAACTTGCAATTTTAAATGAAGATTCTGAATTCACCATAGATGGATACAGGCTTATTTCCATTGCTATCGTCCAATTGATTCTAATCTAATAATTGAAACAACCCATTCAATTTGTGATTTAATGTTTACGCAACAATAAACGCTAGACCAAACAGATGTTTCTCCAAGTGAATTCATTCAATCTGAATCATTCCTCGGAATCTTCCGAGCGTATGGGCAATCCGAAGAACTAGTCTTCAGACACAGACCTCAGGTCCATGTGAAGATCATTCCTGGATAAAAGCACTGTCGGTTCACGACTCATCACAGATGAATTCAATCCTGATGAGTTATGAATCTCAATCATGATAAAAACTAGGATTAAGATTTTTTGAGGATCACTTTCTATTTGATGTAATTTCAACTTTTTTTGTGTTTTTTATTGTAAAAAAAATATTATTCTTATGTATGAGTTCTTGTAAGAGTATGTAGAACTGACAGCAGATTGTGAATCAGATTGTTTTGTTTTTATGAGGAAAAAAGAACTTTTTGAATTGAATTGAATTCGTATCGTAATATTTGTAACATGCGCTACTAATAATGAATGAGAAGTTCCGGGTTCGAGACTGGTCAAACATTTTTTGCTGAGAATTTCCAACTATAATGAAGATTATCCAAGTTATTTTGACAAAAAAATTATCATATTTTTTATTTTTTCTGGACATGAGGAGATTGCATTTTGCAGCACAACATTTTCCCTAGTGCAAAGCACGGTTACCTGCTAGTTCAATAATATAAGTCTTGTTATTGGTGGTCCAAATAATAATAGTCATCAGCATATCACAGAGAAACCCTCATACAAATATTAATATTAAATAATAACAAATAACAGTATTCAACTCCATCAGACACAGGTTTGAAATGTCAATGAAAATCTATTTTCATCCATAATAAACTTGAGGATGATGCACACCTCCTTGCCCATAGCCTAGGAGGTATAAAGATGAAATTTTTAGTAAGACTGTTTTGACAGAGCACGCAAGCCCATACAGCAATGTAAGATCTGGCAACAGAATTATGAATTAATTAGAGATTTATGAGAGGGGTGGGGTTGAAAAGTTGCAGCTGGAGTAGTTGAAGGTCAACCAGGGTCAAACGGCCTTAGGTCAGGGCACTCACCAACAGGTCAGCTCACGAGAGAGAGAGAGAGAGAGAGAGAGAGAGAGTGATCGAGTGGGAGTGAGTGAGTGAGTGAATGAGAGAGAGTGAGTGAGAGACATAGAGACAGAGAGAACAGTGAGAGTGTAAGGAGAAATAGTGAAGACGGAGAGAGTGATAGAGGAATAAAATGTACTTTCTGTTTACTACCAAAGGATATTGACCTTCCCCGACTGAATTAATTATGCTAATAGGAATTGGATGGGGTTCAAATCGAAGCTTGTCTTGCAGAGATTTGAATACTGATAGCTTCCTAGTTTCTGTTTGAATTTTTCAACCCTTCAACAATGATTGTATCACTTTCATGACATTTGTTAGGAATAAGATGTTAAGACTTTAATACATGTACATATTATTTTGTTTCTTGTAAGCCTACTGTAACTTTTCACATGATTTTAGATGACTCTGATCCTCTCCATTCCTCTAAATTTTTTCTTCCATCCTTCCTACGTGATCTTCTATAGACCTTTCTATAAAGAATGGTACCTCCTGTTCTCCTGTACCATTAACATGACACATTGTTCTGAAATTCATTGAAATTCTTCTTATGAGAATTAATTCTCCAAAAGGATGAGTATCAAATTAGGAATTCGTAATCGAAGGCTTATTTTAGGGTTGTTTAGTTATTCGAAAAGTTATTGCTCTTATTATTTTTATCCTCGCTATTATCATTTCATTATCAATCAATCGATTTTTTATTGCTAAAGTCTATAAGCCTAGATCCATTCATTATATTGGCATTAGTATTTAATCTCAACAGATCTAATTTATAAGTTAGCTACATAACAAAACTATTCATTAGGATAGTGATAATTACAACCAATAATCAAAAAACTATAATAATGTCAAAAAACTATACTTGAAAACTATAAATAATGTGAATAAAATGTTATAGATTTTTCAGACTACTTTGAATCGAATCAAATCGTTTTAATGTAGAAAGCTCTTGATATCGTCAAGAGTATTACAACAGTCAAAATTCAACAACATTCAAAACGTTACATAGTTACAAAATAGTCACAGATAGTCTATGACTTTGTGGTGAATCATCTGATATTTGCCACCTGTGATTAACAACCTGTTTTCAACTTGCATTAGTTTGTTTATTAATTGTATCAGTTTATTTAATATTTTCTCAGTTCAATTTTTTCATCTCTACATTAAAACATCTAATCATTCATCCTGTTTTATTCAACCTATTTTATCATAGGAAATCCACAAACCTAATTTCCTATATTAGCGACCCCAACGTGATGGACAGCAAGCATTTTTACAGATATTTTTCGTGAGTAAAGTAACTTAAGCGATCCACCACGATGGATGAAGAACACATTTCTGCTCGACGTAAACAGTTTACAATTCACAATTTAGCATCAATTTGATAACTTTTGCCGAGAATTTCAAATTCTAAAAACTATTTTTGCATTGAACACTTTCAAGTTTGTTTTTGAACACTTTTTGAAGGTGGATAGAAAGTTTTAATTTCTACAAAAATAAAATTACATTACTGAAGAATGGATCAAGTAGTGAACATAATAAAAATAGAACACTTTTTGAATACCGCCAAACATCTGGACTGAGAGAGCAGTATATCTTGATGAAGCATGGATGAATGACAGTACTTCAGTAATGGGAAAGATTAGTGAACATTCAAGGATAAAACACTTGATTTATTTACTGATGCTTCTTCTAACCACTCAAATGGAGAATGCTTACAACTGGTTGAAGGCGTATGGCAACCTCTTGCTTTCTTTAAAAAAATTATCTTTGAAAGAAAGTTGCTGGCCAGTATACTATCGCAAGCTACTTGCTGTTTATGTAGCGGTGCAGCATTTTCGCCACCGCTTAGAAGGACATCCTTCACTATCTACACAGACCACAAGCCTCTACTCTATGCTTCCCAACCAATCAACTCCACAAACTCAACCAAACTTCCACCAATTCAACTCAACAAATTGTCATTCATCTCTGAGTTTTCGATGGATATACAATATGTCAAAGGTACCTAACTTCAGAAGATAACACTAGAGAATTCTTCTCTTTCATTGGAACGTTTACCCATTCCTGGATCACCACTTACTGTGCTCTGTGATGTATCTACAGAGAAACCTTGACCGTTTATTCACAACCTTTTAGACGACAAGTCTTTGACAGCCTCCATAGCCTGAGTCATCCCGGACCCAATGCTTCACTCAAGTGAGTCAGCCACAGATTTGTTTGGCCAAACATGAACAAGAACTGTTGAGATTGGGCTCGTGCTTGTACTGGTTGTCAACGATCAAAGATTATTCGACATGTTAATGCTCCTTGTGGAAATTTTGTGACACCAATAAAAAGATTTTCTCATATTCACGTCGATCTGATTGGCCCACTTCCTCCTGCACGATTTTTCAAATATTGCTTACACTGGTCCCCATGAGGTGGTGGACAGAGACGACAAAACCTTCACATTGAGGATTAATTTACCGAGCGAAGTGAGGTCTCAAGCTGTGTACAGATATAAGCGCCTCCAACCTGCACCGCGCACGCTCCGCCCTCGTTCCGCCATCGCTTCGCATTCGCTCCGCCCCCGCTCTGCATTCGCACCGATAATGAACGTTATGGGAGATGATAGCTCTTCTCGCATAACACTCTTGCTCACCGGTCGATCATCAATCGCTCTGCTCGAGTGACGGAGCAGAGCGAAAGTCTGTACGCACCTTAAGATTCAAGTCGACGGTTTGGCATTTCTCTTAATGTTCAAATGTTTAAATGTTTAAATGTTTAAATGTTTAAATGTTTAAATGTTTAAATGTTTAAATGTTTAAATGTTTGAATGTTTGAATGTTTGAATGTTTAAATGTTTGAATGTTTGAATGTTTAAATGTTAAATGTTTAAATGTTAAATGTTTAAATGTTTGAATGTTTAAATGTTTAATGTTTAAATGTTAAATGTTAAAATGTTCAAATGTTAAATGTTTAAATGTTAAATGTTTAATGTTAAATGTTTAAATGTTTAAAGTTTAAATGTTTAAATGTTTAAATGTTTAAATGTTTAAATGTTTAAATGTTTAATGTTTAAATGTTAATGTTTAAATGTTTAAATGTTTAAATGTTTAAATTTTAAATGTTTAAATGTTTAAATGTTTAAATGTTTAAATGTTTAAATGTTTAAATGTTTAATGTTTAAATGTTTAAATGTTAAATGTTTAAATGTTTAAATGTTTAAATGTTTAAATGTTTAAATGTTTAAATGTTTAAATGTTTAAATGTTTAAATGTTTAAATGTTTAAATGTTTAAATGTTTAAATGTTTAAATGTTTAAATGTTTAAATGTTCAATGTTTAAATGTTTAAATGTTTAAATGTTTAAATGTTTAAATGTTTAAATGTTAAATGTTTAAATGTTCAAATGTTTAAATGTTTAAATGTTTAAATGTTAAATGTTTAAATGTTTAAATGTTTAAATGTTTAATGTTTTAATGTTAATGTTTAAATGTTTAAATGTTTAAATGTTTAATGTTTAAATGTTTAAATGTTTAAATGTTTAAATGTTTAAATGTTTAAATGTTTAAATTTTAAATGTTTAAATGTTTAAATGTTTAAATGTTTAAATGTTTAAATGTTTAATGTTTAATGTTTAATGTTTAATGTTTAATGTTTTAATGTTAAATGTTTAATGTTTAATGTTTTAATGCATATTTAAAACATACAAAGTTGCACTTTTACGGCGAAACGCGGTAATATATTTTCAAAAAATTTGACAGGTATGTTCCTTTTTAAATTGCGTATCGACGTATATACAAGGTTTTTGGAAATTTTGCATTTCAAGGATAATATAAAAGGGAGAAGGAGCCTCCTTCATACGCCAATATCAGAGTAAAAATCAGACTAAAGAATTATTCATCATAAATCAGCTGTCGAGTGGATTATAAATCGCATTCCATGATGCATGCAATTCAATATCTCAATGTAATTGGTAAAAAATCAGCAACTGTGTAGACTATAAATTGCATGCCTCATTGCATACCTCATTGAATGCAATTTTTATGCACTATTTATTAATAGGGTGCAAAGAACTTATAACAGCTTGTTTGGGCGCGTAGATGTCTGCTGGTTTTCTCGCGTTAAATTCCGGAAAACGTTATATTACGATAATTAAATCTCGTGTAAGCATGATCTGATCAAATAAATAGTTGGTGTATCAGTGTGGATGTGCATATGGTTTGGGACGTCATTCAGTTATAAATGTTATAGATTCTATTGAAAAAATTTTTGTTCATTATTTGTTTTTATATTCTTTAATTTTTATAAGTTTTGGAATTTTGAATTCTCAATTTGTTCTATTTTTACTTTTTCATAAGTATTTAAAATCTTTGTATTTTTCATTTTTGAATCAGGCGGTATTTTTGTTGTTTGTATTATTTATTATTGCATATGTTTGTATTATTTTTATCATTATTTTTCTTCTTTCATTTGTACCTGTATAATTTTTATTGTTAAGGAGACATATTTGGGGAAACCCGTTCTCTCCATTGTGAATAAATAAATAGATAGATAAATGAACTATTGATTACGTGCAATAACGCATGCAATTAATAACTAAAATAGCATAGTATTGTCATTCGAACTTTCTCTGCTTTGAACTTGGGCTGTCCTATTGCCAGTATGTCTTGAAGGAGATTAGCTTTTGATGTTAGCATTTTTGATACACCAACCCCAACAGTCATTAGCCGTTTTCACACCGATATCTCGCCGACACAGACAGGATTTACTCTGATGGACAGTATAAGAGGAGGCTGCGGTTTATAACTGCGCGAGGTCTACTGCTCACAGAACTACTAGTGGTAAACCCGCTAAGGTTTCCATTGACCGGGTGAAGCCAGCATACATCGTTCAAGACGACTCGCCTCAGCCTTCCCACCCTTTTCCAGAAAAAAGTGAGCTTCAAAATTTTGAATGGCCAAATCGTCTGCCCGAGGGGGTAATGTGGCGAATCATCTGATATTTGCCACCTGTGATTAAAAACCTGTTTTCAACTTGCATTAGTTTGTTTATTAATTGTATCAGTTTATTCAATATTTTATCAGTTTAATTTTGTCACCTCTACATCAAACATCTAATCATTCATCCAGTTTTATTTAACCTATTTTATCATAGGAAATTCACAAACCAAATTTCTTAAAAATGTATCAAAATGGACTAGATTAAATTTTCATAAAATTATTTCAATTCATAAAAGGATTCGACACCAAAATTTTTCAATGTTTAAATGTTTAAATGTTTAATGTTTAATGTTTAATGTTTAATGTTTAATGTTTAATGTTTAATGTTTAATGTTTAATGTTTAATGTTTAATGTTTTAATGCATATTTAAAACATACAAAGTTGCACTTTTACGGCGAAACGCGGTAATATATTTTCAAAAAATTTGACAGGTATGTTCCTTTTTAAATTGCGTGTCGACGTATATACAAGGTTTTTGGAAATTTTGCATTTCAAGGATAATATAAAAGGGAGAAGGAGCCTCCTTCATACGCCAATATCAGAGTAAAAATCAGACTAAAGAATTATTCATCATAAATCAGCTGTCGAGTGGATTATAAATCGCATTCCATGATGCATGCAATTCAATATCTCAATGTAATTTGGTAAAAAATCAGCAACTGTGTAGACTATAAATTGCATGCCTCATTGCATACCTCATTGAATGCAATTTTTATGCACTATTTATTAATAGGGTGCAAAGAACTTATAACAGCTTGTTTGGGCGCGTAGATGTCTGCTGGTTTTCTCGCGTTAAATTCCGGAAAACGTTATATTACGATAATTAAATCTCGTGTAAGCATGATCTGATCAAATAAATAGTTGGTGTATCAGTGTGGATGTGCATATGGTTTGGGACGTGATTCAGTTATAAATGTTATAGATTCTATTGAAAAAATTTTTGTTCATTATTTGTTTTTATATTCTTTAATTTTTATAAGTTTTGGAATTTTGAATTCTCAATTTGTTCTATTTTTACTTTTTCATAAGTATTTAAAATCTTTGTATTTTTCATTTTTGAATCAGGCGGTATTTTTGTTGTTTGTATTATTTATTATTGCATATGTTTGTATTATTTTTATCATTATTTTTCTTCTTTCATTTGTACCTGTATAATTTTTATTGTTAAGGAGACATATTTGGGGAAACCCGTTCTCTCCATTGTGAATAAATAAATAGATAGATAAATGAACTATTGATTACGTGCAATAACGCATGCAATTAATAACTAAAATAGCATAGTATTGTCATTCGAACTTTCTCTGCTTTGAACTTGGGCTGTCCTATTGCCAGTATGTCTTGAAGGAGATTAGCTTTTGATGTTAGCATTTTTGATACACCAACCCCAACAGTCATTAGCCGTTTTCACACCGATATCTCGCCGACACAGACAGGATTTACTCTGATGGACAGTATAAGAGGAGGCTGCGGTTTATAACTGCGCGAGGTCTACTGCTCACAGAACTACTAGTGGTAAACCCGCTAAGGTTTCCATTAACCGGGTGAAGCCAGCATACATCATTCAAGACGACTCGCCTCAGCCTTCCCACCCTTTTCCAGAAAAAAGTGAGCTTCAAAATTTTGAATGGCCAAATCGTCTGCCCGAGGGGGTAATGTGGCGAATCATCTGATATTTGCCACCTGTGATTAAAAACCTGTTTTCAACTTGCATTAGTTTGTTTATTAATTGTATCAGTTTAATTTTGTCACCTCTACATCAAACATCTAATCATTCATCCAGTCTTATTTTATCATAGGAAATTCACAAACCAAATTTCTTAAAAATGTATCAAAATGGACTAGATTAAATTTTCATAAAATTATTTCAATTCATAAAAGGATTCGACACCAAAATTTTTCAATTTTTTTTTTAAATAAAACAATTATGTAGAATTAAAAATAAAACAATTAACTTATGACAAAAATGTCCAATACTTTCAGATACCACATTGAATAGATAAATAGAGATATAGTATAATAACGTTTTTTTGTGAATTTACAAAGTTATAGAATCTTACTACTAGATCATTTTTCCCCCTCTGTTATTGTAATTGTGATTCTCTTGTGATACTCTATTGCATATATTCAATATAATTTTCCTTGACATATGCCCAAAACTGATATAGATGAATAAATTGAGGGTAGTGTATAAGTATTAATCTGAAGCTCTCCTTACAATTACATCTTTCAAGAAAGGCTACAAATCAATCGTACAGCTTTCTTCTGCAACCTTAAAAATTTGATAGAATATAGCTCTGAGAGCACGGAATCAAAGACCCATACGATAAATGACTACCGTATGCAAATGAGCTTAATATACCGCAAGTAGAACCAAGTTCTCTCAACTTTCTTAACATGAAAGTACCCTCACTCAACTTGTTTGCCGATATGACTATTTGTTTATCGATATGACGTTTCCAGTTTGATTTTAGTGTCCGTATTAGAACCAAGAAAATTAACAATATCTCGACTGCTAATTTTCCAACTATTACTATAAGACACTTCGATGTTTTGTATTTTATCTAACTTCAGGCACAGCGAGTTAGCATTGCACCACTTAATTCCATATGAGAATGTACGTTTTTCCATTAGAAATATATTTATTTCGAAATGTATGTTTCAGGAAGTAATGGCAGAGTGTGTCCAAGTAATAGTGAGATGTCGACCTATGAACAGCCGTGAGCTCAGTTTAAATTGCAAGGTAAATTAAACAATTATTCAATAAATAAATAAATAAATTTGTTGTTTCTGATCAATATAGCCTATTAATGGATGAATAATAATTATAAATTTTCTCAATTGGAATAAGCTGTTTAAGACAAAAACGTGGAATGCCTTTACGAAAGTAAAACGTTATTGAATAACTTATCAAGTTATTCTCTTATTACTCAGTTTTCATGTTCATTTTATTTCACGCTCATTATTTATTGTTGAGTTCGAGATATTCACAAGTTCATGTTCTCATTTGAAGCGGCTTCTCTAGACAATTGTTTTTAACATAAATACATACTTATTTTACTCAACAATAAACTAGAGAAATTGAATTGAACATGAATTTCCAATGTTCTATTTCTTTAGGAGGGGGGGGGAACTTTCAATTCTCTATCTCAAATAATCTAAAAAAATACTGGTTGAACAATTGAAAAGTTCTGCTTAGCCTATTGGATGTGGAAAATTGATTGTAACCATACATAAATCGACGTTTCAAAACTTCAATTTTGAATGGAAGATTGCACTATTACCTGGAACTATGTATAGATAAACCTAATAGCCCCTGTTACCTTATTTCTTGGTACTTGATACTTGATATACCCTGGTTCAGGGACTTTATGCGAGAATAGAAATCAATAACGTGGAAGTAATTCACAAAAATATTCTCATTGAGTAATGCATTCAAATAAATCTGGCTCATTGCTAGCACCTTCAACCAATGTGAATAGAAAATTCCATTAATTTATTTTACTTTCAAACTGAATAAACATTTTCCTCACTTGAACATATTGTCAAGCCAAAGGAGAAAGCACTGAAGTTTATGAGTTACTGAGATGTTGAGTTATGTATAATAATTGTTCTTGTTTTGGTTTGTTTATTCATGATTTTATCTTTTAACTTTTTTATCAAGATATAACAATCAAAACCCTCTGCTTAATGTCATTCCAGTATTATTATGATTATACATAATGAGCTTATTCCTTGCTCAGTTTTTTCTCATATTCCCTGAATAAAAGAGTATCACCTTGGTTCTAGACCAAGAAAAAATGGGCTTATTATCGAAACAAGATTTTTTAGATCCTTTTGGTTCTCGAAAATTGAGGATCCTCAAGCACAAACAACGTTAAATCGCTTTTGCTATGAAATATTCATGCTGTTCTCATATCCTCTTGTTGTTGATTTGTTGACTGTTGATCCAAACAATAGAAAATCAAGAACAGTGGTTGACCATACGCACAATATTGCTTGAAATGATCACAAAGTGGCCGCTATCAACTCATAATATGTTGGCTGTTGACCCTTACAATAGAAAATCAAGAACAGTGGTTGACCTATTGGAGGTCAACACATTCTTTGCCTGCATCAGGTCACACCAACTTCAGTAGTCGCCAACCCTTCTAGATAATTCTGATGTTCTTGAGGATCTGGATAGTGATGTTATGTATTCAGGGCAAAACGACAAAATATTTGAACAACGTATTGATTACCAAACCCTATCTCTCATATAGTGTGGCTCGAAGCGAAAACCCAATGCATTTTTAATGCTGATGTTCGAGTTCAACTGATCAAAGATAGTACTGAAGTGTGCATGAAAAGTAATACACTATCATTTGATCAATATTGAACTATGTTAGAATAACGGACACTGTTTCTTACGATTCAGATTGATAGAAAGATTTTCCACATCGTTATGATCAATACCGTATTTAGTTATTCAAGGACTTTCCACAGGTGCTCGAAGATGTTCTATTATCTATTTAGCGAGCAGCGAATTTCTAGAGAAGGAAATATTAAATGTATTATTGAGTATACATTCTTAAATATATAAATGTATACAATTTTATTTTTTAAGCTACTGTACAAAGTATAAAGTAAATTTTTTGTAAAAAGTATATTTTTTGCCTTTGCACAGCCTTAATCAAAAAAATCTGGTGTGGCGCACTCACACAACTTTCCTTGCCGTTATGAAAATTGATCACCTGACGCTAGTGTTCCCGCGCATCTCAAGTCTACTGTTCAAAGATTTGAGCCAGCTGGTGACAGGACAATAACTCTGGAGACACACGAAGTCTGCTATCTCTTCATAGTGAAAGATTCAAAAAAATCAACAGTTGCCAACAGTTTCAATCAATCAAATTATCTTTGGGTTAGGATTAATAATTTATTCTACATTTCCTTATCAAGCAATCCATAAAAAGTAAAATCAAAGTGATGATTGATTTGTAGCATCCTTTACCCACACATACGAAAATACATACGGTATGAGGTTGCGCAGTACTCATAGACTGATGTGGAAATTATCCATCAACAATGAAAACGTTAGCAATGGAATTGACGCTCTTATTATTGACATCCTAGGGGAAAAACTTCCACCTTCAAGTGAAGCAGCAACGAATTTATTAGTTGACCAAACATAATTGAAAAAACATTATATTGTATACGGTACCCTGATAAAGAAATTATTAGATAACAGTAGCCAGGTTGACCTTTGGACAACATCATTTAAAACACAATAAAAAATGCTGAGTAGTGATACAAGAGCTGTGTCATTACAGTACAGTCCACTCATTTTCGCCCGACTTGATTATGAATTATGCAGTAGTGAACTTATTATTTATTATTACTTGTTCGTGCGTCTCACGATGGTCATGATGTGATTCACGCCAGATTGTGACGTCACATCAGATTGTGACGTCACGACTGACCTTGGAATCAAAGTGTAAATCCAGGTGTGACAACGACCTTCCTCGTCGATCTTGTTGGATTAATAATGGCGCTCGGTGTACCGGACAGAAAACAGCTGTCTCTATTTCATCAACCATCCATCCTCTGTGCATTTATACAAAAGAGAGCGCCTGCTATCGATCCGCGGAGACAGAAATGCAGAAGGTCGAAGAGGAAGTGAGAGAATAAGGGACACTCTAATAGATAGCCTTCGTTAGACAATTATTGGGGATTGGGAGCAAGGTGTATGGATTAAAACGGATAAATCATTTATTGAATTCAGCAGTCTTCATTCCAAAAGTCTTTTCATGAAATCTTGTAACATTTTTCTATTTATTGAATGCTATTTCAATTGATATCTTCGAATGTTATTCTTTAAATTTATTCAATTGGTTGTTGTGTGTTCCAATTATTTTCTTGTAAATACCATATATAGCCTACTTCTATTCCACTACTCAAATCAAGAAGATGCCCCAAAAACTAGCTCAGTCATTGAGTGCAAAGAAATGCTCTCTCACTAAATTAAGATAAGAAATTGTTTTTTAATAGATTCATGTAAATCTGGAAATATCATGGGTAGGCCTACACAAAAAAACATTTTCTTCCTTCCTTTTTTCGACTGAAACTTATTGAAAACAAAAATGTTTCTGGGTTACTTATGGCATACATTTACGGTATCTACCTGGATGAATTAACGAAAAATTTTAGCAAGAACTGAAAATTATCTACGGCGATTAAAGCGGATGATATGTTATTCTTCAAGTAAAGGAAACTTGTACTTTCTGAAAAGACACCACTCATGCTACATGGATAACAGTAGTCTACTTTAACACTTTCCATTCAATATCTACAAACTTGTATTTAAAGTATTATAAGCCTTTATACTCAAACCATAGAGAAACGAATACTACTATTTTTCATGTTTGGACATTTGCTTGTCTCTGCTTAAACTATTCGACTCTTAATAATTGACATTTTATACAATAATATAAATAACTTGAAAAAAAGTGTGGCGAACTCACACAACTTTCCTTGCCGTTATGAAAATTGTTCACCTGACGCTCGTGTTCCCGCGCATCTCAAGTCTACTATTCAAAGATCTGAGCCAGCTGGTGACAGGACAATAACGCTGGAGACACACGAGGTCAGCTATCTCTTCATAGTGAATGATTTAATAGAATCAACAGTTGTCAACAGTTTGCAATTGAAATAATAAACATTTTCTGGAATTTCGAGCTTATTTTAAATTTTAGGTGAAAATGTTACTGAACATTTACTGTTTGAGATTTTCATGCTCAATCTTTTTCACTTGAATTTTTTTGTTTAAATTGTATCTGAAGCCTGATAATTGGGAAACTAAAATAAAAGTTTGCATAGATGGGGCGGAATCTGATCAAAATCGTTGGAGCCGTTTTCGAGAAAATCGCGAAAAACCCTGTTTATGACAACATTTTCACCATTTTATCCGCCATCTAGAATTGCTTTAGATCGAAATATTGTTCGTGTCGGATCCTTATATTGTAAGGACCTTAAGTTCTAAATTTCAAGTCATTCCGTTAATTGGGAGATGAGATATCGTGTACACAGACGCACACACATACACACACACACACAACACACACACACACACACACACACACACACACACACACACCACACACACACACACACACACCACACACACACACACACACACACACACACACACAAAATAAAAATATCTTATCAAAGCTGATGAAGAACACTTATCATTTCAGACCGGGTGAAATATCAAGTTTAGAGAAACAATAACAGAGAAATATCAAGTTTATTCTACAATCATTGATCAGAAGGCAGCTAATTTATACAAGTAGTGAACTGATCAATGAAATACCTTTTGATTTGGATTTCAAAATTAGTAAAAAGAGCGTGAAAGAGTGGATTAAGAGAGAATATTTTTTACATTAGTTTTCTACTGTAATAATTAGTTAAATTTGAATCTAATTGTTCTGCATTATTTCGAAATCTTATGTTTTTCTTTCACATTGAATGAAAAAGACTAAGAAATTGTCAAAAAACCACTGATTTATTGATAATGTTTATTCAGAGTTTATTCAGAGTCCATTGTTTATCAGAGATTCAATTACCACAATATCAACTTCTCAACTACACAAAACGTTTTTCTTTTACTGTTTTGCAACTCTCACCAGCGGGCAAAGAGTTTCTTTATGCTGGTGATACCTGGATTTTATATTTTATTTTATTTAAGTATATGTATGAATAATTATTTTATTTATTTATATTTGTAATGATATTTCATATTATAAAGATTTTGTAATATGTCTTGATATTCTAAATTGGCAATAAATGAATTGAATTGAATTGATTATCATGATTCATAGAGCTTTCTATGCTCTTCTTTAGCTTTATCTCCTACGCTCACTATATCTTTCCTAGGCTTGAGCATCAAAACTTTCAAGATTAGCTGAGATTAGCCTACATTGCATCATGTCGATTCATAGTTTTCATTTGATTAGTTGTTATTTTGCTTGTAGAATGTGGTTCTCATGGACTCGGAGCGGTGCACGTGCTCACTCGTCAACCCGAATGATTGCTCTGCGCCGCCAAAGGTGTTCACTTTCGATGGCGTCTACTACATCGACTCCACCACCGAGCAAATCTACAACGAGATCGCTTATCCCTTGATCGAGGTAACATCAATATCAATACTCCTCCATCCTTGCACTGCACTGCAACAGCTTTGTAAAACTAATCAAAGTCACTGTACACTTTGAATTGTGGAAATTCACACAAGTGTGGTTAGAACACTTGTTAAATTAATAGTCACTGTAAACCTTAAACTGGAATGAATTCAAGTAACGGAATGTAGCAAAACACGGGCTAACGGTTTTACATGTCAAGTTCCATTTTCATTAACCAAAAATCAGATTGAAATGGTGAGGTAGTGAAAATGAATGTTAGTAGCACAACAATAATAATTGATGGTATGAGTGCCAGATCAAGTAAACAGTTTGTGAAGCTCTCAGATTTTCAAACATTGTAACTCAACTATTGTATAAACGTGTGAGATTGATAGAAGCTTATCAAAAGGTAACATATACGTTATGTAAGCTTTTGTTTGTGCGAGAAACTCAGCTACTTAAACTCAATATATTATTGATTGAGGTGAAATAAATGACATTCACTGTAGACTTTATAAACTGGAGAGAATTTCAGTTACGGAATCGTTACGTAGTATGAAGCAAAACAGGGGTTAGCGGTTCTGTATGACAAGTTTCATTTTCATTAATTAAATAGCTTTTATCGGATTGAAATGTTGAGGAAGTTAAAATGAATGTTGTTACCATATTTTGGCAATTTAACAGAGCTGCTTGGAATGAAGTGCACGAAAGAGAAGAGTGATGAATAAGGCGTCGGCGGGTTTAAACAAAGGAAGTTTCTTTTGTTATTCTTCTTTGATATGTGTTTTCGGAGTGGTATTACTTTTTACAGATGTTGTGGAATTTCCCCATATTAACTGTATAACTGTTTTATATAAAAATTATAAAACATTGGTGCACATGTCTGTATTATGCCATAAACTGGCATAGTATAATATCAATTTACTTGGAGATATTTTATAGGGAAAATAGAGAGATTAATTTTGTTACATGTAAACATATAAAAGTCTATAGATAGTAATGTTATTGGTAGTCTAGTAACATAGAAATGTGAATGTCTTGTTGTGGAAGAAACTCAACTACTCGAACATTGGAACTCAAGTATTGTTCCAATAAGACCATTCAAGTGGAACAAGAAAGCGTTGGTGTTAGTACTTTCTAATAATACAATATTCCACATTTTTTATTATTAGATGAAGCAAGCGGTGAAAACCAATGCGATGTTTAGAAAATAATAGACATGCAATATCCCAGAACTCTTTCTATTCATGAATAATGCTCAAATATTCACACCAAATCATTAATATTGGAAATCGGAATAAAACTAAATTTCAAATTTGGAATAGGTTGATACTCGAGACTGCACAAAACAAATTCAACAGCACTCGAATTTTGATTCAAGTTGGCTCTAGATACCGGTATCAATTATCAGGTAATTAACATTATTATAAAAATAGGATTGTCTGTAAATTGACAATTTATTTTCGACAGGGTGTGCTGGAGGGATACAACAGCACAGTATTCGCGTACGGACAGACAGGGTGCGGCAAGAGCTTTTCGATGCAAGGCGTGAAGGATCCAGCGGCTCAGAGAGGGATCATCCCGCGCGCATTCGAACACATCTTCGAGGCCATCTCGCTTGTCGACAACGTCAAGTATCTGGTGCTCGCCTCCTATCTCGAGATCTACAACGAGGAGATCAGAGACCTGCTCGGCAACGACAACAAACGCAAACTCGACCTCAAGGAGAGTGCTGACAGAGGTGTTTATGTCAGCGGTAAGATTTTCCACCTATTCCAATAATAATACACTTTCAAAAATGAATTGAGTGCCCATGAAAATGATACTCTGTTTTTCACTCTTGAAAGTTGTTACTATATTTATTGTATTTCTGGCCAGTTTAGTTGATGCTGGATTTTCATATCATATGATGATGTGTCAGTGCCAGTGAGAGTGACCGATACTAAAGTTCCGAAGATAGATGAATTCAAAACTTTATTCTGATTTTATTTGTAATATTCTAGTCTGTGGAGATTGTTTTCCATGGCAATTGAATTTGAATTCGAATTTTTAAACTAAATGAATTTTCATAGAATTATCAGTAGTTTTTGTAATAATTACTGTCTTATATTTTCCCAGTTTTCTAATCAATTACTGAAGTGGAAAAATCTTCATTTGGTGGAGTTAGGACTTTTAACTCCTCTCTACCAGTCAATCTCGAAAGATATCTCATATTTTATTCAGATTCAATTATTTTGAAACTGAACTATAGCTGTTCAAAGATCGAATATGGAGTTCCCATGAGTCACAAATAAACAAATCATCAAAGGATTTCAAACTGTGAACAATTTTATTATCATCCCATCCATTTTGGCTGGCATTAAATGATTTTAGAGCAATATATTATTGATTTGTGTAATAGATGACGTGTGTTCTATTCAGACCTATCGCACCACGCTGTGAGCGGAGTGGCAGAGTGCCAGGAGCTGATGGAGAAGGGATGGCGCAATCGGTCGGTGGGAGCCACCCTCATGAACGCTGACTCATCCAGGAGTCACTCCATATTCTCCATCTCGATTGAGATGATGCCGTTCAGCGAACACCTGGATGCCAGCTGCTCGATTCGACGCGGAAAACTCAGTTTGGTTGATCTGGCTGGCAGCGAGAGACAAGCTAAAACCGGTAAACATTTCAAATAAATTTAGTTTTGGAATGGAATTAGGATTCTCGTTCAATAATAATTATTATTTGAAATATATCCTAGTTTTTTAATAGTTTTTCAACAATCAAGAAGAGATTTTCAATAAACTGAAATATCGTTGTTTTAAATCTAAACTAATGTATTGATTGATCAAAGAAATTTACAGAGCTCAAATATTTGAACTGATGAAGCTCTGCAGCTGACTGCCAACACAACACACAAGGCCGGCCCTTTTCTTGACAGTGTTGAACACAAGTCATTTGCAGTTTTGTCTCTTTCTCCACACAGTGATAATTCTCATCGTTGTTGGCCTGTTAGTTTAATTGTTTTTGTATGATTGAACTTTCAATTCAATAAATTTCAAAATTATATTACTGAATTTCGACGATATTGAAAATTATTTCGACGAATAGATCAAAATTGATATGATTATCCTGTATAGATCGAATTAAACAATTGGCTATTTATACAAAAATCAGATCAAGTTTGATACCCGGCTAATTTCAATCCACAGGGATAAAATCAAGGAACAATAATTCTACACATGATTCAGTGAACAAAACCACTACAGTAACTAGAACAAGCTCGAGCCATAATTTGGCAATTGCAAAGAAACATCGCAAAGAACTCATAAAAAGCACTCATCAATGACAAAGACTTATAGAAAACAATTAGACTACAATTGAAATTTTAAATGGAAAGTTGAAAAAAGGGTTCTACTTTTTTGCAGGAGCGACTGGTGAAAGACTAAAAGAGGCGACTAAAATCAATCTGTCACTTTCAGCCTTGGGAAATGTGATATCAGCTCTAGTCGACGGAAAAGCGAAGCACATCCCCTACCGAGATTCCAAGCTCACACGATTGTTGCAGGTTTGTAAGAAAATAAAGAAGATAATTTCAAATCACAAATATTTATCGGAGCATTAATAGTAACAAATTATTCAGTCCCTACTGGAATTGGATTCAGATTATGATAAATGATGTTTTATAATTACCTGGACTCGTCGATTTGTTCATTCGTAACCTACCTATCAATAGCATCAAAACATCAATATAATAGAACAAGTTTTATTGATAGCAGTTATAATTTGGTAACTATAAGCTTCAATAGCTAAGGATTGAAATATTCATAAGAGTGTAGAGGTATAAGGAGCAGAAAATACACATTTACAGAGAGCCAAATCAAATTTCTTGAAAATCGAAAGCAGGTCTTGAGTGGACTTTTTTAAAGTATATGAACTATTCATAACATTCGTAAATCTAATGGAAAAAAGGAGAAACTTAACACATCAATTTCCAAAATTGAATGACAAAATAGGGATTGAAAAACTAAATAGGGAAATTGCAGGGTATGATATACATTTTTTTCCTGTCTCATGTCAGATGCTTGTTACTCCATTAATGTTCATATTTGAACTGCAGATGAAGTTTCACGTTAATTTATTCAAACAGATTATACTATAATGTATGGGTGCGAAGCCAGTACTTATCGAGATATATGACAATCAGTCCATTGATAATTATTGAGTTATCGATTGATAATTTGACATCTTGTGGGACCGGATTCCCCAATGATAATGCTGTAGATTAGTTTAAAAGTAAAGTAAACTCATTTGATATAAGTATTTTCACTTATACTGTACATGAAGACGTGAGTTCTATTTGAGATCTCATTTGAGCCTTCTTTCTAATATACATCGTGTCCCACGAAGAGGTTTACACGTTTTATTTTATATTACGTGCCCATTCATGCACCCAACTTTTTCAAATTTTACACAGTTTACAAAGTAGGTTCTTTAAATATTCTAGGAACATTTCAGCTCCCTAACCTTCTTAGAAACAAAATGGCGACCTATTGAAAATTTTACCAATTCATTAAAATTTTCAATTTCTGGGAAAAGAGATTAAATTTCTGGGAAATTATATAATTTTGAAATTAACGCAGGCTACAAAGTAGTATCCAAAAATATTCTGGGAACTTTTCAGCTCCCTAACCTCCGCTGAAATAAAATGGCGGCATATTGAAAATATTACCAATTCATTAAAATTTTCAATATGCCGCTATTTTGTTTCCACGAAAGTTGGGAAGTAGAAATTTCTCCAGGGCCCTGTTTCATAAAACTTATAAGTCCTGTAATAAAGGAGAATCACCATTCCAATTACATGCTCAATATAGCCGATAAAATTAGCTGTTCCTGTATTACAGTACTTCTAAGTTTTTATGAAACAGAGGCCTGAATATGTTTAGAACCTACTTTGTAAACTGTGTAAATTTTAAAAAAGTTCGGTGCATGAAAGGTCACGTAATATAAAATTGAACGTGTAAACCTCTCCGAGGGACACGGTGTATATGTGAGAATGAAAATCTATATGATAATCAGTTCTGTTGGAATTTGCAGAATTCATTGGAAGGAAACAGAAAAACAATTCATTTCATTAACAGTTTTCTATCAGAAGATCTCTAGTGAGCCTTCCTTCTAATTCATTATAATGCATGTTAATGAGCTTTAAAACTGTATGTTATTAACAGCTGTGTTGGTAATGTTAAGGACTCATTAGGAGGAAACACGAAGACGTTGATGGTCGCTTGCCTGTCGCCTGCTGATAACAACTACGACGAGACCTTGTCAACACTGAGGTATGCCAACAGGGCAAAGAACATTCAGAACCAGCCGCACATCAACGAGGATCCCAAGGACACAATGCTCAGAGAATATCAGGACGAAATAAGGAAGCTGAGAGACATGCTCGAAAACTCATCCGATATGTCACAGTCTGTTCCGTTGGGTGAGTTCATAATGCGATCTTCAGTGTTTGAAACGTGAATGTGATAAGCCCTTAAGCCAGGAGCAGTAAACACACAACTACATACGAAGTGGGTGAAAAGTCCGAGAACGGCTTAATATCTCATACACAAAGGAAATTTGACGGTCAAAGTCATTGGGGATCCTACTAAAATTGAAAATACTACTTTCCTATGACTTTAAAAATCTGGTCCGCCATCTAGGAACAGCCATTTTTAATGCAATTTTATTTTGTTAAATAGGAAGTTGGTCATGCGATACATGATTTCGATACCGAATTTGGAGAAAAAATGAATGGCGAAAACCGCGTATCAAACCGTTTCTTAATATTGTTGATTCTTATTAATGACTAGCGGGTAACCCGTGCTCAGCAAAGGGTATGTTTAGAGCACAAATAGGTTTAATTTAGTTTTATAGTTCCATGTTGATATTAAAAGTATTAACAACTGTAATAATTTACTATAGAAAAACGATTTGATTCGGCATCTTACATAAACTTCGCACCACAAATTGAATCAGTTTGATTTAATTATTTAAATTACAGTTATTCGATTATAAAAATGAAAATATATCTTTAAAAATCCTTGGTAAATTAAGAATCTTCATGCAAAATTTCAAGTTAATCAGTAAAGTAGCTCAGACTTTCCTCAGAATTTCCTATCCCCTAAATGTATATGTATAAACAGATTCTTTTCTCTATTATATTAAGAAGATTGATATCGATATATATATATATATATATAATATATATATATATATATATATATATATATTTATTTATTTATTTATTTATTCTAAATTAACCAGTGATCTTTTGTAGCACTAGAAAAATACTCAACAAAATTGGAATATAATATTATAAAGAGACCGCCTCTTTATAAGGTTAGAAACGGACGTACCACAAATGAACAACACACCACTATTTGAAGGTCAGAAACAATTTACTGCCAGATATAAGTTTCTTAAAAAATGGAATTGGACTCACGTAAGTACGTGAATAATGTTGTACGTTAGATGTACGTGATATTTCGTAATATGGTGTCCATTTTCATGCTGACAAAATAATAATGTAGTGACGCTGAAGTTGGTCTCCAATAGTTCGATCTGACTTATGCTCTGATTTTTTCACTTCCATTTGAAGTCTATGGAGTATGATACTGAATCGTGTACATTGGTCGAGCTGCGACCTGTCATAGAGAAGAAATTATGCACTCGTTCAACAAAATTTACGCTCCAACTCTTGTTCAGTATGCGCATGTGTAAGGGGGCAAATATGCAACCCGCAACGCAGTACACATTCACGAACGAAGTACATTCTACGGAACGCAAAGGAGCTTTTTTATGTATTTTTGGGGAAAATTCTTCTATAATAATTCATGTCTAATAAGTCATGAATTAAATAGAAATGATAGGAAGACATTGTTGCCACTTTTCCTTTTCTACCGCTTTCTATAGAAGGTAGCTGTGACCCCAGTAGATCTGACCTGATATTATAACTAATTGTTGATTCTTATTTCTCTTTCTTGATTCTTGATTTCCTGATCAATTGTTGATTCTTTTTAATAATGATCAAACGTATTCCACGATTCAACAATTAATTTCAATAAGAGTTGATATTTAATATACCGGTAGTTCACAATTGGCATAGTTGAGTTTGACAACGGTGCGGAATAGGAAAAAGATTAAGCTATCTTGATAGCTATGTGCTTTGTCTAGACAGACAAGGATAGGGAACCAACGTTAATCAGATAAGATGCTAATTATGCCGATTTTAGAACATGAATCTCACTATAGGTACACTAGTTGGCTCGAACATCTTTTAGCATAAGTTAATTTTGATTAATTTGTCTTTGGAATGAAAACCAACTCTTAGCTAATCATAAACCATTTTTATAATTTGGATCTACTTTTCATTTGAGTATTTTTATACGACTTCTTGAATATTCAATTAAATAAATTACTAGTACCCTTGTTCAAATTCAGTGTTCAAATTAGAATATGATAACGTCATTAGTCCATCAAATTCTTACTTTATATTATAAATTAAAAAGTTGTTCATACAACAATTAGTTATTCGATGTCCGTTTAAGTCCCCATTCTCCCCTTTTTCGCTCCTCTTGACCCTTCATTCCTTACTTTCATACCCTCTACTAGCCTATTATATGGGAAACCATAGTTGCTAGGTATTTTTCTCCTTTCAGAACACCCCATCATGAAGCCTGTTTTCTGTATTTTTTTAGAAATTTGTATTTTGATTTTTTTGTGTATTTTGTGTTGAATAATTTATTTATTTATTAGGTCAGCTTAAACAATACAATGATCGAAAAAAACAGGCTATTGCCGAAAACTTCTTAAATTTCCTAATTTAGTTTCAAATTGTCCAAATATTATACATAGGTTACATATTGTACATAGGTTATGTTCATTTCAATTTCTAAACCAAATCACAATCTAAAAATATAAATTAGAATAAAACAAACAATTTTAAATTTGGATAGATTGATAGTAAAACTTTCGTAAAAACATAAAACAAACTTTAGATTCACAAAATGAAGAATAAAACCACTTAAATTTTGAGCTCGAAAATATCACGTTCACCTTAGCTGCATACAGTAATTGAATGAAATTATTGATTGATTGAATAGTATAGTATATAATTATAGTATAGTAGTAGTATAGGTCGACTTAAGAAATTGATTTGCATGTTTTGTGAAATTTTTCAGCAGATGACAGCATATTGCAACTGGAGAGGGAGAAGTTGAGATTGGAGTATGAGCAGGAGATGCAGGCTCTGAGAGAGCAATACCATGAGATGCACAGCACCAAGTGCCAGGTGCAGGCCGATCTTCAGGCACTCAAACAGCAATACGAGGGTGAAATATCACGAATCAATACCCAGGTTTGTCAACTCATAGAACACATTTTTTTAATGGGTTCACCTCATTTACCTTGAAGTGTTTTCTAAAAATACCTCACCTTTACAACCAGAGGAATATGTGCCGAAATTCAAGACTTATTTACCATATTCCATTCTGTTCATCAATATGACATACTAATACAGTTGAACAATATGTAAAATAATTTGATTGATTGGAGTTCACTATACTTGAATTCATTCATATGCATTCATTTGCAATGTTGTAGTAATATTATACAGTTAAAACTATTCACCATTACAATTACTCTTTTTAACATCTTACTCCATCTTTTTGAATTGAGTTTAAAAATTTTAAATTCCTGAATTTGGAGTGTTGCATGAGTTAAAAGAGAGACAGTTTAATATCCAAGCCTTTCCGACAGTTTAATCAATGTACATTATGGAATAGAAGAATGATTTCATTCGAATTTTCAAATCTTTGCAGGTTGAAACAAAACAAATTCCAACGCCAAGAAAGCCTGTTTCAAATGATCCTTTAGACATGTGAGTATTCGATGTGGCAAGCAAATATAATATCTCCAGTGAAGTTGATGCAATACAATGCAATTCAATTTGCATATACATATTATATTTAATAGAGCCAACGCTTGTCAGTTAGAATGAATATTCCTATAATACTACAATTCAAATAATTAAAAAAATTAAAAATAAAAATAGTATAAAATTGAAATGAGAAGCTGGCTATTTGCATCAATTTTTGGCATCTCTTATAACTTAAGAAACATCTCTAATAACGATAAACTGACTGAGCATCTACAGTTTGCTATTTTCAATTTGTGCTTTTGAAAGTGTTGTAAGAACAGACAATATATTCTAGAAATTTTACCTCCAATAGGCTACATTCTTCTTTCAGTAACAGTGGAGTGAAAAACAAATAGGTATTAAAAGTACTAGAAGCTTACAAATTCTTCATTCAGTTCAATAAATAAGATTACTTCAATAGTCACGGAAGCGTTTCAATTAAAACATTATTATCAATGTTATTCATACGAGTATAATATATGTATAAAGTATTTGTAGTTTGAGACTGAAAACAGTATTTGTTTGACAAGTTTAGCCAGATTTAGTAATAAGCTTTTTGGCTAAAAGTAAACAGTAATAGTTATAAAGTCTTATTCACTGTTACTCTTACTTTTTTTCAGTGAAAATCCCATAATCAGTCCAGCTCAACAACAGATATTGAAAAGGTGAGTTCCACAGACGGAAATATTTTGGCAAATTTGTTTTATAAAAATCTATGCATTAAGATAATACACGTTATTAATTTGAACAAAAATAATTTGAAATTTGTATAAAGATAACTTTTAGAATTCTCATTGCCACTAATAATGAATGAAGATGTTTTCTGATGTTCTTGGATTTTTATTTCTTAAACCAATAATATTTCAACAATGGATTCTGATCCCATGAAATTTTGCAAATATTCTTTGAATTACTCCATATTTTAAATGGTCGTTCTAGACAACCATCAGGTTAACAAAAATACTCACTCTTTCTTGTACAATGTTAGGCCTATGCCCCATTGGATTAGCATGGTTTCATATGGAGCATGACACACTACGCGTTACTGACGCCACCATAAAATATGTGGTGGCAGGTGAGTCACCAGCTGGTGGCTCAACTTGGTTTTGTCGGTCATGATCATGATACAAGTCATAATCAATTAATTCAACCCCAGAATTCAGCACAGAACTGGAGAAAAATGAGATGTAATAGAGTAATAAGATTTAATAAAAGTACTTTAATATTAGTGTTAACAAGATAAGTAAACTAAGCTTTGGTTAAACTACTGTTTGTGGGAGTGATCCATGGTCCAGCGCTTGCGCAGAGTGCTTGCGCAGCAGCCTAGAGATCCCGGTTCAAACCTGTTCATAGCCACACGTTTTTGACCAGGTCACTCCCGTGTTATCGGATGGGCACGTTACTGTCAGTCCCGGCTGAAGTATGACAGTCGTAAGGCTCATTGACGGCCTAAATAATATATTCAGGTGAGGTGGAACTTCCATCAGGGACTCCCCACAAATAAAAGCCATACGGATATTATTATTATTATTGATAACAAGCTATAGCCCACAGTTAGTGGACAGATACTAACGTTGTCTATAGCCTACACCCTACTCATACAATACCTGGTCATAATTTACTACTTTGATTTGTAATCTAAATTCAACATTTCAAGTTGTTTAGTACATACGGTACCTACATTTTCGGACAAACAATTTGCATTTCAAAATTTGTAGATTCTTATGAGAATACATGCAAGCTGAAATGGACTAAATTATTTTGTAAAAATGATGAAATTCATACACTAGCTACATGATGCAATTGAACACAATTTTTTTTCTCTCCCGTATATTCATGTTGTCGATAGTATTTACTTGATACCATGAAACACGATCATTTCTTCCGAATTCAGTTTTTAGTAGCTTTCGTTACTCAATGCATGTTAACTCGTCTGTTTTCAGGCTGCAGAAGCTACAAGCCAGTATGGTGGGAGGAGAGAGAGTGGGAGATAGTGAGCTGCGAGAGAGGCGTCTGAGAAAGAAGAGAGCGGCCGAACGACGACTGAAAAAATTGGCGCAAATTTTGGCCAAAGTGGACGGCGAAGATAAGGGCGAATTGGTGCTTGGTGTCTACGACGACATACAGGAAGAACTGAAAGCTACACTTAGAAAACACAAAACCAAGGTCAATAAATCCATTATTATTCACTTGGAGTATCAAAATAACTATAATACTTTCTAGGTTTCTATTGGTGGACAGAATTGATATGAACAAAATGTATGACCGACTCTTATCATGTTCTATCGTAGTTCTATTCATTTTTTATCATGAAACACTAATAATTATAATTATTGTAAATAATAATTATTTGACTTGACAAATATTTAACCAATTTTTATTTTTCTGTTGTCTACAGAATTTTGTTGAGTCTATTAGGCTAAACCAAGCATAGGCTATCACTGTAGTTTCATTGCCATAGAGAGTCTCAAAAATATTTTCAGCTGCCGGTATACGCTAGACTGTACAGAGAAACAAATAATCTAGGTACAATTTACTCGGTATCTCGTTATAGAATCAATAACGGTATCTTTACTCTATGACAATATTTAGTAGAAAGCTAATATCTTGAATTTTATTTACCTCCAACAGGTGAAAGGACTTGAGAGAGAAATATCAGACTTACATAGTGAATTTGAATCCGAACGAACAGATTATCTAGAAACAATACGACGCCAACAGCAGCAAATCAAACTTTATCAGCAAATACTCGATAAGATAATACCGACGTTGAAAAAAGAATGTAATTATAGGTAAGTTTGAATCTTTCAGGGAGACGATTCTTATTTCATTTTTACTTTCCTTGCCCTATTACCATAGGTAAGGGAAATATTGCTTTCTGAAAAAAATTAAGGTACCCCAATTTCTAAATGTCTATATATTCACCATTAAATTTTTATGTGATTGAGTTTTGAACTTGCCACCTAATTTACTTATTATTTAATTATTCTTTATTATTTGATTATTATTATTAAATAATTTAATTATTCCAGGGATCTAGACAAAATCAAATCAGAAGCAGAATGGAGTGAAGATGAGCAGTCCTGGATACTTCCCGAAATTTCTATGCATACAAAATTACCTCCAGCGGGTATGTAAACTGCACAATATATACAGTATTTGAATGTAGATATGTTAATGTGATTTCAACAATTAACTGTAGGAATACGTTTATTAAAATTTTAAACGTGAAATAACTTGAAATACTATGAAATATTGTATGCGGGTGGCATCAAGTTTATTAGATTTCCAGACCTGTTTTTGAAATAGACCCTGTTATTTCACTCCAAACATAAATCATCGAAGACTCTAGGATAACGTTCAGTTCTGATTTCTCTTACATCAAGTTAGATTCTAAATTTGAATAAATATACGTTACAAACTTATTGTACCTGAGAAGTTTTGTGGCTGTATTGAGACAAAGGGCCAGATAGGCTTGCAATAAACTTTCCTACCAAAACTACGATGATTCCAGAATATTTTGGTTTTGAAATATAGGTTTGTTGTTGAATGGACCAAGATTCACATCTCAAACAGCGCCTGGAAGGATAGAAGCAAACATGCAAAGAATATCTGGAATGATGATGCCTTCAGCTTACAGTTTGAAACCCAGCAGTGGTGATTCATTGTTCAAGGTCTGACCAAATTACAATCATTTATGTGATCATTTCTATTTCTTGGAGATCAACATCAATGCGCAAAGACCGATGTCACAATAAAATGTATCTGGCAGACCCTCTAAGCAAGATCGATGTTTAGAATTAGTTCATCTACTTATGTATCTGAAGTAGACGTTTTACGATCCATCACTGCTTTTCATGTTGTGAAGCTGTATATTAATCAAAACCACCTACAGATTAACCTTTGCTAAATCACATTTAAAACGTATCTGCTGAGATTTTTCGTAACTTAAATTGATTTGCAAACTATAAATGTCATAGTAGAGGTCTATAGCAACAATGTTATCTAGAAAACGCTTCTAAAAGCTCATTCCAACATTCACCAGAATGGCTCAAGTATTACCATTTTCATCACAAATTCTTTACAATAACAAACAAGTTTCTAAATTAAAGACTTCAATTATTTTTCAATAGAGCTTACATTGCAAGTCGATTCTAGTTCCATAAAGATTAAGAAGTTATTATCGTAATTGCTTCTGACAACAAATCCTACAACACATACAGTCACAACCAATCCTTCCCTTTTCCAATGTATGTTTGTAAGCACAAGATAAGCATAGAGCATACAGCACGTGCATTGTGCATTGCATGTCAGGGCCGTACGTGGCAGTGGCGACCAGTGATGGCTCGGGCTCGACCGGACGATGGAACAAGTCAAGTGGCAGCAGTGACGTTTCCAACGGTCGTCAGTCGAGTACTCCTACAGATAACGACAATGAAGCAAACGCCTACATATTCCAGGTAACGCATTCATCATATCCAAAGTATCCAAAGAATCGCTTCTACTGTATGGTTTGAGATTGTGATAAATACATTGTTAATTATTATTATTTATACACCTTATTCACACGTTCTAATCATTATAGTATCTACTTCTCTTTAGTTATATTTTATTATAATTTATATAGTTTTGCACCTTCTGTGTAATAATTGAAAACTCTTTCTTCACAAACACACAGTTTTATAAAATCCATATCCCCTGAGAGTATGATTTGGATTTATGTTTGTGACTAATACACATTGGCCCGTTTGCGCAAAAGCCTGTGAAGTACTAATCATTATTTAATTCCACGAGAACCAATCAGAGAGGTCTTTTGAAAGAAGGATTGGTTATCGTGGCATTTATTCTCGATTCAAATTTGAGAGGCTTCTGTTCAAGAATCCGTGATTCCGCTGATCTGCTAGTTGTGAAGAGAATTCACAACTGACCATGTTTTTTTGTCCAACTACTCATTTTTTTAGTGTTTTAATTTAGGAATTAAATATCTTGATTCGATTCTAGAAGTTCAAATGATGCATTGTTTGAGATTATGGTGAATTATTTATGTCTGAAATGAAATATGTTGGACAGTGGAATCACTTTGCAAGAGCTGATTGGATACCTACTCTTTGAATCCTGAGATTTTTTCATTTTTCCGAATTGGCAATTTAATAAAAAGTTATTCTGGTACATTTCAATACTATGCTTTCAAGACGATAATTTCGTGAAATCATTAAAACGAAGACAATTATAGTTCAAGTTCTGCAACTACAGGGCAGTACAGTGTTTTTGTACTCATGTTTGAGTACATGGTACTCAAACCATGAGTGCTAATTGAGATGAGATGAAATATTTCATTCGTTTTGGCTGAAAGAGCTCAAAATCAATAATCTAGTATTCGTGACAGAAGGTCACGTGTGTTTTACCTCAAGTTAGGGCATTATCGATCTGAATGAAATTGATTTAATATTGTTCAATCCCAGAGCTCGTGTAATTTTCCTGTTTATTTTCAGAAGCTACAAAAAAGCGAAGAAGAAGATTTCGCTGGAAATTATTTCAAACCGAAACGTGCCACTGAACTATTAATACGCGCTCAAGAAGATGCATCAAAAGCATTCAATAAATGGAAAGGTAGAATTTCTCTCCTCCTCAATAATTTACTAGAACAGTAGAGAGTAAAACTTCAAGTCCTGGTTTAGAATGAGTTGTAATATAGTGATACTTTTTTCATATCATTTAGATCAGTGATACTCATTTAATACGTACGATAACTTACTTAGCACTTAGGTACTGAAAGTATTCCAAACAATTTTAGCATACTCAAATATAAACAACTTAAATTTCATTCACAAATTTATTCAAATTCTACACATAAAAATCCAGCAGATAAAGGCAGTTACTGAGATGAGATTGCCTTTTTTCAAAAAAAGTATAAAAGAAAACACATAGAAATTTTCAGGATAAAAATTATCTGGCAGCCACAACATGATTTCATACTGGTGTAGTTATTAGTGGATATTCAAGATAAGAATATTTGTTGAAATTACTTCATCAATATAATTATAAATTGGGTATAGTACATTCCACATAAATTTATCCAAGTGTAAAACTTCACCACGTTGAGACTTCAAATTATTCCAACAAGTTTTTGGATATAGAAGGTCTTTAAACATAAATTAGTTCCAAAACTACAGTAGCCAGAATCATTAGACTTGTAATTGCTTGCTAGGCAATCAAATAGTTTGTTTGTCTGTTAGAATGTTCAAAAGAATACTTTTTAAAATAGTTCATGAATGTGGCTCTTGATCTTTGAGAAACTTATAATATAAAAATGGTTAAAGACGAATATTTGATTTTTTAAAAATTGAACGTTTTTTTTAGAGAACAACAATCGGATTTCGAAAACCGGAGGTCCTAGTCTGAACTCGAGCTTAAATCAGAACGGATTCCACAGTTCGCTCAACTCACTGCACATGAATCCAGTCGTCGCTCCAAGCAATGTGGCATCTGCTTTTCTCAACAGCTCCTGGGCTGGATCTCAGCCTTCACAGCCAAACACATGGCTTGGTAAATTCAATTCATTATCATAATCAACTACTGAAAGCATTGAACAGGAGTGAGAATTCTTACTCACGAGAGTGGCGACTAACTTAACATTAATTTGCAGGTCTTTTGCTTTTCACTTCACTTGTACTATAGAAGTATGTCTCGAGGGCCCAATACGCACATGGAAAAACATTCGTGGATCAGCTCCCGAAATAAGCAGTATGTAGGCGATTTAGGGCCGTATGCCATATGTGCCATCTAGGTTTAACGCTAATCTACGATTAGGCCTACATGTAGGTATGGTCGCATTTCTAATGTGTTTCATTCGGGGTTTAAACCAATAGCTGATCTATCTCCGTCTAAACCGAGATGGTGCCTACTAAGGGGCTTGATCGCTTTCATTCGCCTCCTGATCGGATGGAGTCCATGTCCACTGGTGCGGTCGCATTTTCAAGGCAAACTCTCCACCAAAATCAATTATCGAGATAGAAAAATTCCGATGTCAAATTTATTTTCTGTGATATTAGCCGTAAGGTCCCGATTGTCAACAAATGTTAAAAATATTGATGATCAAGGGCCAAGCCTTACGAGGCGTTTTTCAGTCGGCATGACAGAGCAGGAAGCTCTCCGATTTTCTAATTGGGTTGGTTTATCGAGTGAGCTTCCTGCCCTTTCGTGCCGACTAGAAAAATGCCTCGTGTTGCTTGTCCCTTAGAAAACTGAATTATCAGCTCATTGAATTATAAGTACTAGATTACAGCATGATGGAAAATTTTCCTAATAATGATTATTTTCGAGTACAAGCGAAGAATTCTATTGATTTTGAGGTGCTTTATCCATATAAAATCTGATTTCGTCTATCTCCATTTAGATTTGTGGTGAGTTTGACATTGAAAAGTACGACCGGCCAGACCTAGTATGTTCAGAACAAGTGTGTTTTGATTTTTTTTCTAGCGTGGGCTTGTGGAGCAAAACTCCTACCCAGGTTCTCTAATGTTTTTCCTGTGCATATGGGCCTCTTCAAAATTTAATTTTCTAACATTTTTTGAATCGCCGTTTATTCTACTATCTTCGCAAGTAAGTTTAAAATCCATTCCAATCCAAGTATCTTCCAAAGCTAGTTATTCCACAGTCTTGACCAACAAATTTCACACGAATTAGAATACGTCATAATCCTTCCTCATCAATGCACATCATTTACCCGCTTCAAATTATTGAATTTCATATATTAATGCATAATGAAAAGTTGTTTACCATAGGTTGCTAAAATTTTTTATATAACAATTTTCAGATAATAATTTTCGGATTTCACCAGAGTTCTCGTCCAGAAGGCCCCTACGACTGGAAGCCCTGCCGATGGCAGACAAAAAGCCAAATCAACACAAATCAGAGTTGAATACCCTTGATGTTATTTGACCTAAGATTTTATCAAATAACTATGTACATAAACATAATTATTACAGAGATTATTTTATTATTACTATTTGAAAATAAATGAGAATATTTTTTGTTAAACTTTGTTTCATTTGAAAATCAGCCTTTAGGCACGTTATGGTCCTGTTCAAAATAGTTCAAACTCCATACAATTTTCTTCCATCCGTCTAATTTTTTATCCTTCTTTCAGTTCTCCAGGAAGACTTTACATTGTCAAGTGGAATAGCCTCAGCTAACATGCGCTATTCTCTAGGCTAAATTGACTGATGCTACGTTTACTGGACTGACCTATACAATGTTGGAGCAAGTAGAATTAACTAGGCTATGTAACAAGCTCCGTCAAATAAAATATCCATAAGACGAGGCATTACATTGTGTTTCAGAATATCTAGGAATGTATCAAAGGATGATGTTAGAAGCAACAAAGAAGTCCAAGTGAGTCGGCAAGAGCAGACAAAAAACTTTTTTCCAATCTGCGTTTGCCATAAAATCTTAAGAAGTGACAAACTTGGGTGTTTTTTTTTAAGTAAAAGTAAAAATTTCTGTTCATTCCTGTTAAGGGGAACTTTCACATGATAAATCTAGGGTACTAGTAAATGCTTTCCCTCTGGCCATTTCGCTCTAACGATTAACAGTGTAGAAACTAAAGAGGCAAATCCAAAAATCAGTATACTGAAATAAAAATATATAGAGTTTTTTGAGGATCTAGCCTGATCTGCAATGAAAAAACTAGTATTATTAAAACATTAATAAGGAAGTTCAATGTTATTTCTTTATTATATAATAAAATAACGTTTTCCAATACCACGATTTTTCATGTGGATAGTCAAGTGAATCGATGGTCTTTTCGAATTTGAAGAGTCCTACCGTAGAGTACTACTCTTGTCTATCTATCTTTCATTGTTCTGTTGAAAACGGTCATTACAAAAATCGAATCTTTGCTGGTTCTGAGAAGAATCATGCATTTCGGCAGAGGCAATATGGAGACCAAGCTTTTTCTTGCGACTGGATTATCTTTTATGACGTTTCGGTTACCTAGGTACTCTTCTAAATCGAAAATTTAGAATATTTTTCACTTTGGGAATACTATTAGTAGGTGCCGGTTGCACAAAAGCCGGCTAAATTCTAATCGTGATTTATTCCACGAGAACCAATCAGAGAAGCCTTCCTTTCGAAAAAGCGTTCTCTGATTGATTCTCGTGAAATTAATCACGATTAAAATTTAACCGGCTTTTGTGCAACTGGCACCTACTAATATTATTTCCTAAAGTGGAGAAAGTGTTGTTGGTGAATAGGACTTCAAAAACAATAAATCAATCCTTAGAAGAGTTTCTCCAAATTAGTCAACAAACATGTTATTGCATTTATTATCTGAAATAACAAATACCACAAAACAATGACCTTATTTATTACTTTAGTTTGAAACAACCTCTACTAAAATTCCATCAGTCTTATGAATGTTTTCAGACAAAATATATATAATGAATTGATATTTCAACTTAAAAACTGTTGAGCTGAAAGTAAAATATTAGTAGAATTTTGCTTTCATCCGTCTAGTGCAACAAATTATGAATTTCGTAAATGTTGAAAATTATACATACTATACACAATAGACGGAACAAATAAATAATAATCCACATCACCTAACGTCTATATAAAAAAGGTTCACAGTTTAACATTATTTACAGGAGTTTCTCATTCCATTAGGGTTCATCAAGAAGAACTCTACATTAGGTGTTTAGTCTAAAACATTCATCTCGCACGCACGCAAATATCAAATAATTCTTTACAGTTCCAGTCAGGTAAATTTACACCGGTAACAATGAATTTAGTTTATTAAGCTCTTTCTTCCATTGAGCTCAAGGAAAAAGTAACAAGATTTATTCAATGTAAGATTTGATGAAATATTGCATCAGATGATTGAGAAGAATGTATTGTAGAAAAGGATGGAACATTTTTTCAACAATTTATTGTTGATAGTTAAGTGATGAGAAATGCGGTACTCGTATTAAGTGAGAATAGTCCAATAATAATTGTTTTATGGAGAATAATAAAGTATGACTTACTAAATAAATACTTTATGATTATTGAATTTATTAATAAGGAGAAATTGAATTTGTGGACAATTTCTATGAAATGATATATGGTATAAATGATCTAGCCAGTCTAAAATAAACAGATAAGAGATAATCATTTCACATTTTTTATAGAACATGTTTGAATGTACTCACCAGAAAAGCTAATTTGCGACTCTTGAACTCAATGGGAGAAATGGCTCACATATAGCGAACATGATAGATCTATAAGTAGAAAGTAGGGTCAGATATTTAAAGAAGAAATTGAACCATCAATTCAATACAAGCGTATACAATTGATCAATCATGTACACAGAAAATGAAAATATAGAAATTTTAGAAGTCACAATAATTATAGACTAAATTACATTGGGAACATAATGCAAAATACCATTAATTTGCAATTATCTGTAATTGGACGCTCAAAGACAGAATTTAACCATTTTCAAGTGTACAATTGTACATTACGTATATAGAAAAATGTAACCTAAGAAAAAATATTAGTAGCTTTAGAAAAACAACAAATGATTGGTGTCGGAACAGTCGTGGGTTCGAATCCCACCAAGCGCATGGATTTTACATAATGAAATCATTATTTTATCTTACTAGTGAATACTTACGGTACATCACCAGCACAAATAATATCTAAGGATAATAATGAGCATTAGATTCTGCAAAGTCCACAAGAAGAGAACATAATCACTCGATTAGTACAGTATTTTGCACTATGTCCACTTACAATATTGTTACAAGAATATACAATTGCTTAGAATTAGATGAGGAAAATATCCCGAAAATTGAATTATTATTATCAATAGGCTCATTCAACTTGAAAAGGTACCTATTTAACAGTTATTACCACTTATTAACAGATTGGTCTTTGATACATATTTCAACTGTCTACTATAACATTATTCTTGTGTACTACCATTATTCGTAAAATACATTTAATAAAGAACACTTCGACGGTGCTTTTGAAAAACAATCTGCATCTCTTATTGATTATTATTGATTTAATAAATAGCTTGACGAATATCGATTGAATGACTGTACAAATTATGCACGATTTCATGACAAAGGTTAAAGGTTGATGGAATACTTTACATGAATGAGATGCAAACTGAGTTTCAATAGATATGAATAATAATTTTAAACATTAGTTAGCTACTCTATACAACAAAAATAATACACACAGTCTTTGATTGTATGGTCTGATCAATATATATTACAATAATAGGTTTCTATTTCGGGTTACATCTAGACAATTTTAATATGTTGGTAATAGACGCTCTAATTCTTTCAAGTAAGTAATTCCTCAACAAGTACCATGTATATTATCAATTTTCCGGATACTATTATTTGAAATATTCTATTGTGATAAATGCAATTGAAAAATGAGCAGAAGTATCGCTACTATACCCAATGATCCCAAATACAGTTAAAAATCTGTTATTTCTGACTGAATAGTATAATATATAGAGAAGCCAACCAAAGTTTAGGTGCCTCAGTATGTTGATAAGTGTGGTACTATTGGCCCCAGAAGTTATTCCTGAAAAGTTTAAAGAGGAACAGATTCATAAAATTTGAGATTTTCTCGAATGCTAACTCAGAGATATAAAGAATTCCATTTGCATGCGAAACTACGAAACTTGATCTGGTAAATGAACTTCACAGGTACCTTCGCTTTTGAATTCAGCAATTCTTATTATAATTTGATTTGTGATTGATTAATACATGTCCTGAAGAATTTTGGATGTCATGAATTAAAATTGTGGTTAAATATTTAATGTTGGTTTTTTATTTTTCGGATATCAATGATTTGAATAGTATGTGTTGGAAATGCTTGATGTTTCTGTCTTTGTTGTAATGTAGGGGCAGTGAATGCGAGAAGACTTTAACTCTGAAAAGTGAGTTGCTATTATAACTTGTTGTAATACCATGTATGTTGTGCGGAGCAACAGTAAACTGTATCTACTGGAACTGGTTTAACTGTTTTTTAAGATGAATAAATCATAACATTCTAACCATCATTGATTAAGGTACCACCGTTACATTGATATGGTTGATAAACATCAATTTTTGATGATCCTGCCGGAATAGGATAGGGCACAGAATTTCAGGACAGATTTAAAAAGCATATGAGATCATCAATACTTTGTCACCTCAAAAAGTTAAAATAAATAAATTTCTCTACAATTTCTAAGGCGAAAGTATTATCAATCAGAAAATAACATTTGAGTTGTGGTTGACTATTCACCAATTATTATATAAACAGTCGAGATATGGACCCTTAATTTCCGTGATGCATCGTGAATGGGGAAATTCACCTTTGAACTGGTATTCACACAATCAACACTTACCAATTCACAACAATAGTCATTTCACATACATAAGTTTTTAAAGTCTCCAAGAATAAATTACACAGTTTGACAGAGAAACAAGACATGAGACTTCACAATAAAAGAACAAATAATAATGAGACTTAATCAGAAGCTTCCGTACTTAATACTGCTATAAAAATGTGTGAAGAAAATTACTTAGGCCTTCTTATTTCTGTACAACAGAGATGATATTATTAGAACAGGGTAAAGGTCACAATTTCTAATTCAATCACAAGATTTTCAAGTGAAATAAAAATTGAATATTAAAATTGAGAAATCCATGAAACACTTTGACAATATCAATAATTAATGCTAACGTTTATGGATATTCGAAATGTTTTTGCCAAAAGGGATAAAAGGAATTCATAAAAACCGAAACAAATGATGTATTTTTTAGATTTCAATGTTCGTAATAATCCCTTTTTACAACATCCTTCGATCGCAAAAACTGTTTCTGAATCTTCCTACAAACTCGACATATTCTGTTGACAGCTAACCGCGTATGCTTTGAGTGTTGAGGCTTCATCTTTTAAACTTTTGAATAATGTGTGCATGTTTTTCAAAAATAACAAGTGTGATAACTCTGAGCAGCTAAAGTAGTGGCTCAATCGATTGTCCAAATAAACACAAACTCAACAGAAATTGTTCTCAAAAGTAACAATTTCATGAATGTTGTATTGAAATTTATTGGGAAATTCCGAAGACCCAATTAATTAAAAGTATCACTTCTCAGAATCAGTCTCTTCGAGTAACTTCTCTTTATTGAACCAGAGCAGTCCTGTCGCAATCTCCTATCAATACAAAAACTTCCATCAGACCTATCTATCTGAATAACAAGTAAAACTGGTTGGGTTTAAATCTTAATCACTAAAACGTAATTACAATAGCTATTTACATTATTGAATTTTTCTGTTAGTTTTCAATTCACTGCCTCGACTTCCATAACTTAACCAACAGTAAATATTATTCAATCGATTTCCAATTTCTTACAATAGATCATTGCTATCATTATTTTTACAATGCTGTCAATTTTACAGGTTTTAACAATAAATCATTTTTCTAAAATATCAAAACTAAATCTTCACAATGTATATGGATCATAATATTGGAAGAAGTCACAAGTTTATACATTAAAAAATATTCATGTTGCTTGAGTAATAAATGTTTTAAAAATCCCTTAATTGTAAATTAAAATCATATGAAGTGAATGTGAAACGCTTTTATGAAATCGAGAACTATAAATTTCACCTGAATGAACATAGGCTAAGTGTTGATATTGGCATCGACAATGCAATTTATTGTTATGACTTAAAATGTTTACTAAGAACACGGCATTGATTGGGAATACAACAGACATGAATGTATTCAGGAACAATGAACTGATTTCAAATGGCAATTAGAAGATTCTCGTTTTCGAGAAAGCACAAGTTTCAACAATTAGAACCACATTTCACATTTATAGTCTAACTACAGAATCTACATTCGTGTTGATTCATTTGATGACAACTATTAACTCTAATTACAAACCAGGAAGGTTTCCGAGTTATTAATGTCTTATTTATTACATTCTTAAGATAATTATTACCTTTGAATGTTATATATTTTCATATTTCTTGCTTCATCGATTGCTGATATTGTTTCGTATGATATTAAATTGTTTAGTCAGTTCTTAATTCAAAATAGACTGTCCTAGAAACGTAATACCTGAAGAACGGCAGTTTTTGCTTTAGTTATTCGAATTTTCATAATTTATCAGTTCTCACTCTCATACTAGAGAAGAGGCGCACCCCCCCCTCTTCCATTCCCGTTTCCACCGCTCGTCCCTGAAACCAACAAATTGATCACTTTCTTCATTTGCAAATGATGGCATCATTATTTCTATATTTGTAAATTTCAGCACACTACAATATCAGAATGAGTTGTTAGGAAAATAGAAATGAAATCATTTTTTAGTTAGTGAGCAAAGCAAAAATCTCATAATATCAAACCTACTTGCATTAGAACAAAATTTGAGGTTTACTGGTTCATTCTTCGAGTTTTTTCGGTGATTTATATTCCATAGATATATCATTGCTTTTTTAAAGGAATAATTTGAAATCTTAAAATAAAAGAATGCTTAATTGAAATGTACGGAACTCATAAGTACATGGCATTTGCGATAGCGTGTTCTCGTGGAAGCTACTACTGTGCAGCGTGCTTAACCCTCAAGTACAGGCGCGGTTTTTTGTGAAACGACTACTGGCGCGGGGGGCCGGTGGACCCCCATTCATTTATTTCATTACTGAATTAGAAAAAGAACGTTTTCCTCAAACAAGGTTGGTTATCTCAAACTTTGGACTGTTTCAAATTGTTTCACGATAGCTGGAAAATAAATACACTAGAATTATCAATACTTATTGTATATTTTTGAAACTCTGAAAAATTTAGAAGGAGAATGGAGCGTTTTTTTTTAGTTTGTGAAAAGGAATTAAAATGATAGAATGAATGTTGTTAAACTCAAGATCCTCACTTAGAAACAATGAAAGTTACTAATAAAAAAATATTTATTGTATTTTGATGACACATTGCTTATTTTATTCATCTAGATTTACTGGAATTTTGACTATATACTAACATGCTTATTTCTGGTTCTGATCGAAATGCACATAGATCACCACCTGTTATCAATGTGCGTGTTATCATCACCATATCTTTACATAATTATATATACAATTAAATATTATAATCATAGTTATATATCAATATATTATCAAATCATCATTATCTGTTCCTGGCTCTATTCAACTCATCTAAATTCATTTCAAAACTTTAATAACAATATAGAATATGTAATAAATAACACTTTCAATTTCAGTAATAACTAGAGATGGATAAAATAATGCACCGAAATGAAAGACTTTTACTGGCGCGGGGGTTTGGCGTCACCCCAGACACTTCCAACAGTTCATCAAACAAAGTGCAGAGAGTGCAAACCGGCAAAGATGGCTAATGAGCTAGCTTGAATGTACTGAAAAGCACAATAGTGCTGAAAATTCATGCCAGTCACCAAATTTACCGCTGTGAGGGTCTAAAAACACCTCACGCCAGTACTTAAGGGCTAATGAAACCAAATTCCATTTTCAAACAATATACATAATATAATAAGAATTAATATAAACTATTTGATGAAAATGTGTGACCTGCAATGGCATCGACGGGAAGCGAGCCTCTGCGTGTCATCTGGTCAGGTGGCCAAACGGCAAACGTCTCCGGTCCACCAGAGCTGCGTCGCTTAAGCACCTTCTTGCCGCCCCCTCTCACCACCGCAGACCGACTCTTGCCGCCTCCGCTGCCTCCGCAACCGCCCCCGCCCCCGTTCTCACTATCCACGCCTGGAGCCAGTCCTTGTCGACCAACACAACAAATCAGTCACCAGCCAACATCCAGCAATTCACTACCCAATACACAAATTGCACCAACTTAACTACACACTTATTATATTCATCCACTTATCAGGTCAAAAACATGATAATTGGTACTAGTACCAAAATATTTTATTTAAATACTGTAATAAAATCGACTAATTCATAGTCCAGTGAAAACATATATACTCGATGCAAGATTGGAAATTGCAGTTAACCAATTGCTGGAATATTATTAGGCCTACTGTATAATAATTATTTCAAATCTCCAACGAAAGCTATATAAATGGAACATGGCACTTTTGCTATTTAGCTCTTCTGTCAGTATTTGCAGTAGCAGCAGTCCTTAGTTCTATTTATATAGCTTTCAATGGATATTTGAAATATTCATTATACAGTAACATACCGTATACTCTTCGAATACAAAATATTTAGATACCTTTCAATTACACGTCAGCGAAAGTAAAACTTGTGTGACGACGTGGATCAGCAAAATAATTATTTAAAGCATTTCTAAAATTGCTGAGCTTTTATCCCTTTGGGTGTTAATTTGACAAAATTTGTAGCTCACCTTATTTTGGTTGTAAAGTATAATCGAAGACATTTTGTCTATTATTATAAAAAAAATAAATTCGTATGATTTTGTTGGTGGGGAGTCCCTTGCTGGAAGGTCCCACCGCCTGAATACATAATTTAAGCCGTCAATGGGCCTTACGACTGTGATACTTCAGCCGGGACCGACAATATAACGTGCCCATCCTATAACAAAAGGGAGTGATCTGGTTAAAAAACTTTTGGTAATGAGAGGATTTGAACCCGGGATCTCTATGCTGCTATGCAAGCACTCTATCCAATAGACCACGGATCACTCTATTGTTATAGTTATCTTATGATTGTGCAATATTTTAATGTCTTGAGAATTGGCAGTTATAATTCAATTTTATCTTAATAGCGAGCAAAAATAATGGTTGACTTGAATTTTTACTTTCCTTGCCCTATTACCATAGGTAAGGAAAGTATTGCTTTCCGAAAAAAATTAAGGTACCTCAATTTCTAGATTTCTATACGTTTCAAGGTCTCCTGAGTCCAAAAAAGTGGGTTTTGGGTATTGGTCTATATATATATATATATTATATATATATATATATAATATATATATATATATATATATGTGTGTGTGTGTGTGTGTGTGTGTGTGTGTGTGTGTGTGTGTGTGTGTGTGTGTGTGTGTGTGTGTGTGTGTATGAGTGTATGTGCGTCTGTGTACACGATATATCATCCCCCAATCAACGGAATGACTTGAAATTTGGAACTTGAGGTCCTTACACTATAAGGATCCGACACTAACAATTTCGATAAAATGCGATTCAAGATGGCGGCTAAAATGGCAAAAATGTTGTCAAAAACAGGGTTTTTCGTGATTTTCTAAGAAATCCAACGATTTTGATTGGAGTTATACCTGAAATAGTCATCGATAAGCTCTATCAACTGCCACGAGTCCTATATCTGTGAAAATTTCAGGAGCTCCGCCCCATCTATGCAAAGTTTGAATTTAGATTCTCAATTATCAGGCTTCAGATACAATTTAAACAGAAAATTTCGAGTGGAAAAGATTCAGCATGAGAATTTTTACAACTGATGTTCAGTAACATTTTCACCTAAAATTAAAAATAAGCTTGAAATTTGAAAAAATATGATTATTCAATTGCAAACTGTTGGCAACTGTTGATTCTATTAAATCATTCACTATCAAGAGATAGCACACCTCGTGTGTCTTCAGCGTTATTGCCCTGTCACCAGCTGGCTCAAATCTTTGAATAGTAGACATGAGATGCGCGGGAACAGTAGCGTCAGGTGATCAATTCTCATAACGGCAAGGAAAGTTATGTGAGTGCGCAACACCAGATTTTTCTTTTCATGGTTGGCTCATTTGACGATTGTTAATTGACTGTCAAACAACCTAGATAGAATATAGCCTTGATACAAATCTGCTAGGGGTTACTTGGCAATATTATTCAAAGACAAGATAATTTATTTGTTTAAGACACCTACATTTCAAAATGAAACAGTATTACAACATCAGTTTGCAAAGAGATACCTTGAAAGTAAAAAATGAATACTCACATTTCTTTAAATTGACAATATTTCATCCATCTAAAAAATAGATTAGGTATTGATATACCCATTTATGGATTATATGACAAGCCAGTTGACTGGAGCAGTGCAAAAAGAAAGGTACTTTTGAGCACAAATTACACTGCGTAGCACACATCGAGCTTCACATCCTAATAAAATATACCTTCAATGAAGTACGATATCATGCCGCAATGCTACTCTTGGAAATCAGGAGGCAGTTCATGAATTTGACTATTATGTAGGGGAGATACACAATAATGAACTTGTAAAGAAACAAATCTATTGATTTAAATGAATTTATTAAATCAAAACCTGTGGTCACAATAGAGTTATTTTTTCATTAATAGTATCACAACAAACAAAATCTGGTCAACACACTGTACATTGGAAATAATATTACACAACAAAATACTTATAATAATTTTATAAATATACTAACAGTAGAGTAGCTCGATATATTGAATAACATGTTACAGCTAATTAGGGTGGGAATAAGATTACTATTAACTAAGATTCTTAGTCACAATGTGGATATGAGTATTCTATCAATATTTAAATCGCAGACATCTAGGTTGGATTTGGAAAATAGGAAGATTGAATCTTCAAAGCCTACTGTGTTGAAAAAACTAACATTTATTTGATGCGCTGGCAGCAATGGAAAATTAAATAGGCCTACATCATAATATAATATGACACATCACTTGCATGACGTATGAGTGGCAGAATAGGTATTCCGTCGTCTCTTGATTGATTCCACAAAAAAGACTAAACTCATCGAATCAACAGAAAATTGATGCATGAATAATTTAAGAGTAGAACTTCGACAAAATGCTTCCAAAAATTAGAATTCTCTCTTATGCTTTATTGTGATACAGTGCTACTTTAAAAATTTAAAAGTAGATTTAAGAAGTGTAAGAGTAAAATTTAATTACAGATGGTAAAGCAGGCAGATAAGAATGGAGCAAACAAATTATTTTATTGAAATTGTCAAAACGAATTTATTAGAGCCATAAAGCGTAAAATTTAGTTAGCATAAGCAAATTATGAACTTTCCATTCCAAATATATGGGGAGATTAAGTTGATGGTATACAAGCACTTATATGAAGCAAATTGTGACTTTTGATTTCAATACCTGTGAAGTAAAAATGTAGAAATATCATGACATTGTGATAAGCATGCTGATTAATACTGGCGAGTGAGATGCATTCTGATTGAAATACCCTGTTATTATTCGAATGAAAGCCCACAGCAAGAGCAACACACTTGCTCCTTACAACAATCGCTCTAAGAGCGAATGCAATTTTAGCATGGAAAACTCTTTTTATCTCAAGCATAACAGATAACATTATTTTGTACAAGCCATCCTTGAGTACTTTTTCCAATTTTTGACTTGCTTTCGAAAATCCTCTCAATTTTTTTAGTAAAAAATTTGAAACATTCATATTTCATGTTGATAAAAATATATCTCTATGCAACGTACTTTTCATATTCTTTGTTGTCATATATATGCCTATTCTTCATTTTCACTTTTGAATCTTCAACTGGAATTATTTTTCAATATGAAAAGTTGAAAAAACAACTTAATATTTCAAACTTACAGAGCATTTAAATAATCAGTAATCTGAGATCTTGAACCACAATTATTTTAGGTACCCCTGAAATGCTCAAGTCCATGGAAGCATCTCGAAAATACAAAACTAAAAAATACTGTTTTTTTCAATACATCAATTGCCTGAAATTTACACATCCATGAAATGAGTTGATTGTTATTTCTGGAACTTTTGAAACTAGAAAACAACACAACAATAATAAGATCTTAGAATTGGATGAGTTAAGAAATCAATTCAAATTTCAAATATTTGTTTCCAACAAGACTAATCCCAACTACCTGTAAGATTGAAGCTCGAAAATTCACAAACCATGATATGGCGTTAATGTTTCTATTGATAAAACTATTGAAGCCTAAAAAAAGGAGGGCTTTCAATTTATGTAATTCGTGTTGAAAATAATGTAACATTACTATTGATGGCCCATCACGAGCTGAGCTCTAGCTGACAATTTGAAGAGGAGAGAATTATCTACTAGGCATACGCAGATCACATTATTCTAGTGTTGAAACCAGGTTTACAACATGTGTGTCAGCAAACTGTGAAATTGAACCATAGCGATTTGAGTTGAGAGCTGAGTGCTGAGAGGTGAGCTCGTGGTGGACCATGCTTAGCGCTAGAGAAGGATGAAAGCTGCGGCTGTGTGGCGTATCCTACCTGCAGGATGCAAAGAGGATGGGTTGTTGTGAGAGTGCATGTGGCGAGCAAGGTCATACGGGAGAGACGACCGGCGAGGCATGCTCAGGCAGGATGAATTCTCTTTCAACCCAAGAGGTTTCAACACACCTGCATCAACAAGCACACCAAGCAAATTTCAGTGATAACAACTAGAAGCCAACAAACCAATGTAGCCATCAACCAAACACAACTCACTTCAATAAGCTAAAAACGTTAGAAGAAATTAATTGGAAGAAAATTTTGGAGATAAAATGTTTTAGTAAAAATTATGAGATGATCAAATTATTTGATTTACTTTGATATCTTTGAGCTAAAGTGGGAATGGGGAAGAAGACCTTGAATCGAATTGGTTTAGTAGAAAACTTTCAAGAACAAATGTTGTAATGGAATACGTGGATGTTCAATTTATTTAATATGCTATGATTAATCTTCTAGCTAAAATGAGGATGAAGAAAAACATCTTGAATCGAATTGCTTCAATATCCAAGAAAAATGTATTTCTCGTTCATTGTTCAACTTTCAACTTGAATGAGAGGAAATCTTAAATACAATTGTTTCAAAAATGTTGTTTTCTTCTCAATTAGAAGTTAGTGAGATGGAATTGAATATAGAATGGTATTAGTATTAATAGTGATTTCGTGATTTCACTGTGTTGAAATTATTGTCCAATCGAGTTGAACTAAGATATAAAATAAATTAAGAGAATTATATATTATTTCATAATAATTCCATTGGAATAGGGTAGCCTCTAATGGAAGAGCTGTACTATGAAACTGAGACTGTGATGTTTGAATCAACTTCAATATTGAATTCACGATGCAAAAGTGTAGCTGAATTGAGTTTAGGCTAATTAAGATTTAGAATGGAAAATGAATTAAAATTAATAAGGTAAGTTTGATCGATTGATTATAACTCTGAAACAATATATTTGTAGAGATGTGTTTACTCTGTGATCTACTAATCAACTAAAGCTGAAGAAAATTCATTTTGGAATATCATTATTTCCAGTGTAAGCCAATGAAAAGCAAGGCGATAACAAATCGAATTGAATTCTTATCATTATTTGAGAAGAAGAGGGTGATTGATCCGATGAACATACATTGAAGGTTTTTCAGTATATTTTTCATGGAGGAAAATGTTTATCTGCTGTTAGACGAATGTTGGAATCTCTGATGAATATTAATGGAAATAATGGATAAACAGTGTTATGATCCAGAACAGTGGGAGTGTAGGGGTGTAGGGGTACGTACTAATTAACAAGAGTAAGAAATATAATGATACAAAAAATATATTATAAAAAAGTGTACGATGTTAAAGTTGATTTAAGTGTAGAGCTGGTGTTATACCCTATTAATAGAAAAATGTAAATTAGCATGCAGTTAGTTAATAATCAATGGAGATAAGCTAGTATTCGTGAATTATTGTGCATTAGATTTCAAATTACATTATATTGATGATAAAATTGGAAAATATACCTAGTTTTAAAAGGTAGTTTTAAGAAGAACAATAGTAGGAAATAATTCAAAGTATTAAGATTTCTATAGTAACAATATAAGCAAGCCGAAATTCAGAGGATAATGTAAATAATATCAATTTGGAATAAAAAAGTATCATTCCTCAAAAATTTAAAATTACAAAACGATCTATTCAAAATTACTGTAAAATTGAAATTATAAGCATTATTACTAAAAACAAAATAAAAAATCAATTAGATATTAGTTAATAGCGTTCTATGAAGTATATGTTAATATAATAATTCAATGATAATTAATTCTGAAATCTATCCTTTGTTAAGAACGAATAGAATATAATTTCACACAAAATTAGTAAACAATTTCTTTAATTGATAGGGTTTCCTTAATTCATAAAATATAAATGTATCCAACCTAAATATCTGAGATATCTACATCAGTTTATCATAAGTTATAAAATTCCAATGTCATTATTAATAAATATTAATGAGAAATATTTATTTAATCTATAACACATTCATCAGGGAAACACAAATTTGTACATTGGATACTTATAATCTAAAACTAATACGTCCATTGTTTCAATATTTTAATTTTTTGGGAAATTCAATTACTCTTCATCATAGAGCACATGAAGGTTTCAAGAAAATCATTTTTCTCAATATTAGTCTATAGCTGAATAGAGAATCATTATTGAATGGTCATAAGCTTAGTACTTTCTTGGAAACTCAACAAACTATATTATTCTTACATGAAAATTAAAAGTTGAAGTAGGCCTACTTCTTTTTCAAATTTATTTTAGACTAACTCACTTAAAAATGACATTATAAGTCGAAACATGTTGTGATAAATGAAATAACGTTGAAAAAAGGACAGTTTGATTTCAATTTCTATGTAAATACAAGTAGGCCTTACTAACAAAGTAAATATATTATTCTTGTATAAAATAAATTTAATGTTAAAAGTGGAAGAATTTTAACTAAACATTTTACAAGAAGAAACAGTCGCTTATGACAATTAACGAAACATGAACGAAATTATATTTTCTCACTCTGGCAATGTTATTTTTAAAAAATGGTATTTGGCGCAAAATAAAGATACCACAGTTTTAAATTTCAATTGTGATCTTTAGAATATAAGTTATTTTTATTTTTCTATACCTTTTCATGTAGCTTGCTTTGTATCAAACTGAATTCCAAAGCTTAATCAACCCAATTATTGAAAATTTAAATATTATTATAACTCTAAATAGGAATTTGAAGAGACAATATGAATTTCATCCCTGGGAAGATTTACGCACGATAAATAGACAAAGAATTTTAATTAGATATAAGAGGCCAAAAATGTCAAATTTTCCAAACTATTGCTACATCTTGATTGTGGAGCAATTTCACATTATTTATGAATTGTCAATTTATAGTTTCAAAACATTCAATTGGAAACATGAAAACCTTATACATACAATTTGAATTTTTTGAAGTCTAAACATTGAACATTAATTTCACATTCAGATTTTTATAAAAATAGTAAGATTTCCAAGTATTAATTTTGAAAGATATGATTTTAAATTGAATTTATGAAATGCAATTGCAAATATTTTGTGTTAGAAATGTCAAATAAATGGAAGACTTGTGAAAATACTCATTTCATTTAATTTTTACAATAAAATCTATTACTTTCAGTTATGATCGAATTCATGGAATAGAGTTAATTCAATGTAAGCTTCCAAAAAATCTAAGATGGTTATTGATGAGAGTACAATATGTTACCCAGCTTTGGTCCATTAATTGAACTGAGTTAATTTTTTTATTCTTTGAACCAATCCGTATTGTATGATTATACTATCTGATTATATCAGGCTAGTATTTATTTAAAGTATGGCAGTAGATCATTGATTCATTATGGGATGTGGGCATTGAACAAAATATATGCTTTTTAAGAATAGCATACCTATTGTTTTGAATATTATGATATTCAATAATAACTTTACAAAACAATTATCACCAATGTATTATGATTGATGGATCTAGGTGATTTTTTCAGACATATGATTCCATAGTATTATAATTTAAGCAATAATGGGATGATTGATAGAATCATGGAAAAGTAATATTTTTATTAGATTGGATAGTATTTAAATTGTTTTAACAATTTTACAATATTTATTGATCAACACCAATGGGCCATATATTTTAATAGACATGGGACAGGGATTCTAATGCTATAATATATTAATTATTCTTTGAATCCTGATTATTAATTTCGATAAACTGACAATTTCAAATTTGAAAATACTAACAACTTTTATTGATGAACATCTTGTAACATTTATTAATCATCAATAACTATAATATATTTTGCTCAATCAATTGGAAAAATACAATTTGATCAAAACTATTATGACCCTGATCAACAGAGCATAAATTTTGAGAAAATAAATAAGTTTTTCTAAATTCTCAAATGCCAGCATTTGAAATCACAGTACAGTTAATTATTGTTATAAATTGTATTTGTTGACTGACGAATCCACTTCAAAATTATCTTTGAAATTCCTAAAAGATAGGAGGTATAGTGCAATCTAGGTGAAAAATTTATTCATAGAGATACTGGAAATTCACTATCGATTTTGATGTTAAGATAGGTGTGTTTGATTGATTTGTGTGTTTATTTTCAGGAATAGTTTTCTAATAGAGATTGTGATATGCTCATACTGCAGAAAAACCTAGGAGGGACCAGACGATCTGTCTTCATTCCTTAGCGCTAGCCAATCATTTTGGTAACAAACTAATCAGTCTTTCAGCTAAGATTTATCTTTTACAAGATAAATGGAAAAAATAATTTAAAAATTACTTTTTATAATACGTTTAATAAGAAATTTGCTTGAAATGTTAGTGTGACAATTTCTACAAAAGGGAACTCCTCATCCAACAAGCAATGAGCATTTCGAGATCGATGTTGGTAGTGCCTTGAAATAATTCATGAAATTGATAGATTTGCCAAGAATAAAGATTATTTCTGAGAGCTGGAAACTAATTATTATACTTGGAAGTAGAGATTTAATAGATTTTCAAATCTCGTTCGAAATGGAAAGTTGGAATGGAAATGTGATTAGCCAATTACATTCTCATTAGAAAGATGGAAACACGATTTTTTTTTGTAGATTATTCTAGTATTATAGAGAATAAAGAAAAAAGTTGATATTGTTAAAAAACACTTCTTGTAATCTTAGTGTTTACTTAGTTGGGTTACTCCTTTAAAAGTGAAATATTTCAAGGAATTTTCAAAATAGGCTTTCAACAGTAATAACAAAACATTATAAGTCTATAACTCTATTGATATTATACAATAATCCAATAGAATCCGACAACACATATTGTTTTATTATTTATGCGGTTTCTAATAATAATAATGTCTACGGAACTGTATAGTGAATATAGAACTCTAGCTTTAGATAGCTGCCAACCATTCAGGTAACTGAAGAAAAAAAAGCTGTTTTTGAGCATACATAAATGAAAAACGTAATATTGTTAGCAAATAAACGAATTTCTTTTGAAGATTAACTAGAGATACATTATTTTCAAGGTTAATTGTTGTAAATGAGGCCCGATTTATAAGAGACTTATTGAATATGATTTAGGCCTACCATTAAACATAAAGATTTAATAGAATAGTTTAAATAGTTCTATAGTTTTAATAGGTGTATAAAAATTATTTCAAATGCCCAATGAAAGCTACGTAAATAGAACTAAGGACTTCTGCTACTACAAATATTGACCGAAGAGGTAAATAGCAGAAGGAAATATAAAGCAGTTACTTAGGGTAGGTGTGACCCTAACTGCAATTTCTAATTAAATCTTCCATATTAAACAGGTGTCCTAGAAATCGGACCTCTGAGACTAACAACCAAAGCTTGTCAGAATCTAAATCTCTAGTTAATTGTATTGTGTAGTTGTTTAGTTACTGTGCTCCCAATGGAAGACACACTCAACACTCCACTACATGATTGTGGATGGTCAAGTTTGTATTATTCGTAGGAGGTGAATTATTTCAAGACATCAAAATATTATACTTTATTTAGAGGGCTCAAACTTTGAACTTGACATCATTGTGGATGGTCGAGTTTGTGAATTATTTCAAGGCATGACAATCAGTTGGGGGGGGGGGGACTCAAACTCTAAACTCGAGCGGGGGCCTGTCTACGACCCTGAAAGGGGTGACCAGAGAGCAGCGCCTACTTGTGCGAGTGCCTAGGGCGGCTGCGTCGGCGGACCCGCGTCGCCCGGCCGTCATCTGCAGTGCTTGCAGTGCCAACTCCTCGTGTTGCCGTACCACCGGCGCCGAGCCGCGCCGTCGCGACAGACTCTGTAAAACACAACATCACAACATAAGCTCAACATTCACTCATTTCATGATGCAATTATGACGTTATCGATTAAAGTTTTTTAAAAAGGGTACTTATCAAAACATTCAATTTCAAGATTTCACAAGCTCCCCTTATTTTGTAATGCTCTGAAAAATTAAATTAATATTTACTAGCAGGTAACCCGAGCTCCGCAAGGGTCTAATTAAAAAATTGACAAACTGAAAACTTGATCTACTGAAATCATGAAGAATTTAAAATAAGCCTAAAACCATCCTCTGTAAATTGAGAATCGATATGCAAAATTTCAAGTTAATCAGCCCAGTGGTTCAGATGTGATTATGCGTCATTCGTGAATTTCCTATTCTCCCGTACGTGCATAAGCCAGTTCTTTCCTTCATTATAGTACAAATTACTTGACTTTATGAAGCAGTTCTTTCACTTTTATAATAGTAATTTCAACTTACTTTTGAAGTGTGGAGGCGTGTGTCAGGGCGCTGGGCCCCACCTCCCATATTAAGCAGGCAAGGAATAGGCCTACTTTAATATTCCTGAGTATTAAATATCAAGTATTTAGTATTAATACTCCTGAGTATAAGGTTACTCAATACTCATTGCCTGCTGAATATTGTAATGGGGCTCAGCACACTGGCACGCGTCCACACTTGAAAAGTAAGTTGAAATTACTATTTTACAAGTGAAAGAACTGCTTCATAAAATTTAGTAATTACCAAGAGTTAAAGTTAGGATGAAAACATTGGAAGAAGTTATTACTATTATTATATTATTGTAAAAATATTAAGCTTGTATTGATTTCTATTACCAATAAAATGAATTACAACATTATTACTATAGTGTTCTTTATGTTGCTTATTCATTTCTGGTTGTATTGATTCTTATTTATGAATTTATCACAGAATTTTTTATATTTGAATTTTTTGTAGTGAATTTATACTTTTATTGTTTATATATTTGTGTGAACTGTAGTTTTTGTAAATGAATGATTGATTGATTCAGGGATGTACAAAATTGTCCTTGAGATAGGTAGTTCAATTATTGTCCTGCATCTGGTTGACTTTTGTTGCAGCAATCATTTCAAAAGTGCTTTTGAAATAATAACTACCGTATCGGATTAAGATTGAATGTACAAAAAAGCGTCTCGGTTTTTGAAAGAATGCTTGCTTGCACTAGCAAATTAACACAAATTGACTACTTTGACTTGTTGTTATAACATTGTTCAATGTTTGCTTACCTGTGGTATACTGCGACGCGCCTTAGCATCGCTGAGATCCAAGTCTTTGCGCGGATCGACATTCTCCTTCTGGCCGCCATTGCGCGCCATCTTGGCCAGCTTGTGCTTGTCGGGCGGCACCATGTCCGCATCGGTGCTGTCACGCTTCACGCTCGATTTGCTGGACGACGACGACGAGTCTGCGGCGACCATCTCGCCGGTGGTGGACATGTAGCGCTGGCGGACGTACGGCTGGATCGGCGGGAACGTCTGCTGGCGGGTGAGTGGCAGACGGGATGGCGGCGCCAGACCGGTGGACGCATGCAGCACACTCTGCAGACGGGTGGCCTCCTTGGAGGTGGTGATGCTGGCGATGCTGGGCTCGGGCAGCAGGTTCTCTGCGCTGACAGGCCGCTCGTCCACGCCGCTGCCTCCACCTCCGCCCCCGTCCGATGACCGCTGGAAACCACCGCTGCTGCACGATGATCGCAGCGACGACAGCTGCTGCAGCTCCTCCTCGTCCTCCTCCAGGTGAAGGATTGGGCCAAGTGTCATCCTGAACGACAAGTCGAATGGTCAAACTTAGTAATAGATTCAATTTACACAACTAATCCCAGACGGATTACCATATATCAGCATCAGTGAAAGTGCCCGGTATAATTAGAATAATATTCACCCAAGTTCACTCAAGTTACTTCAACTATCTTCAATCATTCAATCCTATATCAATCAATCATTTAAAGGATAGACCAAGGATAAATTATTCGAAATACAATAATGAAATAGAAATGAGAAATAGGAAGATATGAAATGGAAGAGATAAGAATTTATAAATGAAAATTGAAATATTAATAGAGAGAAGATCTATAGTGATATTCACTTTCAATTTTCACAATAATTAGTAGTTGAAAATGAAACAATAATGTAATGTAAGAGCAATGCAAAGAGTTTGAAGTGAATTTCACTATAGAATACAATATGCAATTTATGAATATAAATTCATAGATTGAATTTATATTCAAGATTCAATTCAATTCAATTTATTCACAACACAAAAATACAATGAGAAAATGCAATATACAACAAAACGATAGCAGTAACAATGATATTAACAGACAATATTGAAAGACAATATTGCTAAAAAGATGTGTGCTGGAAAAAAGAGGGGGAAAATACCTCGCCAACTATGGTTTCCCATGTAATACGCAGGTAAGGTATAACTGAAAGGGAAGGGTGTGTGATAGGGAAGTGAAAGAAGGTAGTTAGATAGGCAGGGAAGGGAAGATAGGATGTGAAAGAATAATAAAGATAACGGTTACAATAATTTAAAGATTAAAAAAATAATTGCTTTTTATCCAATTAAAGATTTCCTGCTTCATTTTCTTTGTAATTTTAGCATTGTTGAGAAGATGATCCGGAATTTTATTGATTATTATAGTACTTAGATATATAAGTTGGCGTCTAATTGTTTCAATATTAGTATTATATATCAAATACTTATTTGAAGTAGGTCTCAAGCTGTAATGTCTTTTTAATGCGATATTGGTGCATGTGAAATTGGTTCTATTTTTTATTAAATATTTAATTACATTTTCAACATATAACTGTCTAAATGTCAAAACCTTGAATTCATCAAATATCAGGTCAGTCGGGAAAAATCTGGGTTTATTTAAAATAGATTTAATTATTAATTTGTGCATTATGAACAATTCTTCCACATGGGAATTATAACACCCTCCCCCCATACTGCTACGCCGTATTGCAGTACGCAATTGGTTATAATAATGATACTGGCATTTACCAGACCGAGGAGCTCATTGTAAATAGGATATAGAATGAACTACTGTCTTCTTTTTATTCTACCTTCAATAACTAACACACTTCTATAACTAAAATTACTAATTACATTTTTTATACATGTTTTAGAGAAGGATATTATGATCACCTCGACACATTATTATAGTGGGGTATCATGATTAGAACTAAGTTTAGTATTAGCAATAACAACTATGTATATGTTTTGTCAAAAAATCTGGTGTGGCGCACTCACACAACTTTCCTTGCCGTTATGAGAATTGATCACCTGACGCTAGTGTTCCCGCGCATCTCAAGTCTACTATTCAAAGATTTGAGCCAGCTAGTGACAGGGCAATAACGCTGAAGACACACGAGGTGTGCTATCTCTTGATAGTGAATGATTTAATAGAATCAACAGTTGCCAACAGTTTGCAAATGAATGATTACATTCTCTCAAATTTCAAGCTTATTTTCAATTTTCAAGCTGATTCCTCAATACTGTAAGCTAGTTGTAACTAAAACTACAGAGGCTAGCACTACAGTGTTCACTCTTACGCTGTCGAATCAAGACTGCAAATTTAAATTCAATGTATAAAAGATTGAATTATATCAATCTATTGCACTTGATTATTTTTGTTAGAATTGTGGCATGAAATGTATGATTTTATTTGAACTACCTTCTCCTGTTATCAGCGACAGGAAGACTCTCGCGCCGCAAGATGGTGCAAGGCAGCTGTATAATGGGCGGCATACGCGTGACAGTGAGTGGCATGGAGTGGCGGCGGCCCACGCGTGCATCCACTTGCAGCAAGCTGCTGTCGGGGGTGGGCATCATGTCTGAGCTCCTGTCGTCCAGCGAGCCTCTCCTCACGTCGCACTCCTCCGACACGTGCAGTGAAACCTGCCACAAACACAAACAAACATTTGGAATTGACCTTGAGAGGTTGTGAATGAAAGTCCTACATAATTTCGCTCCTGGGTTTTGGAAGATTTTGTGTTATAAATAGTCACGGATAAGTACAAATTTTGTGTTTATTTCATTATTAATTGTTTCTTGATCACGTTTTATCATTTTGTTTTAGATTTTAATTCTTAATTCTATTTTAATAAGCCAAACACCGTTTAGAGGTTAGTTTGAGGTTAGGTTTTCGAGATTTAAAAATAAACATAGATAGTTTACTTGACTAAAATTATAACCAAATTAAAATCCTATCATTTATAAATCAATTATTATTATTGCAAGTAATATAATTTCTTAGATAGGAAGATGAGCTCAAGTAGAACACCGAAGGTTAATAATAGAAATGTAAACATAGCGGGAGTACTTAAGCGTTCCCAAAACCAAAATTCAAAAACGCCAAAACCAAAAACCCCAGTTCTTCAAACTACTTTAGCCGAAAAAGTTGCTCAACTACAAAGTAGCCACACTAATTTAAAAAACCAATAAATTAGAAGTAACTCTAAAAACGTCTGAGGAAGAAAGGTTAGGGATGGTAGAAGAAATTAAATCTTTGGAACTGATTATAAAATTACAAGATGAAGACCATAAAAAAGAAATATTAAATCTAAAAAATCAATGTAGTCTAATGTCGGAGTAAATAAAGAAACTAAAATCTAAATTTGATAATACTAAATGTATGATAGAACCTCCGTCCAAATGCAAAAAAATAGAATCTAACCTAAATGATGGGAAATGCTCTGAAAATAGTCGAAATAAAACATACAGTGAGGTTTTGAAGACAGCAACCAAAAATATAGCTGAGGGAAATAAAGATAGGAAAGGGAGAGTTCTGCTACTGACGTCCAGTCATGGACGTGATTGCAGTGATCTCCTTGATAAAAGATTAAAAAATAAATTTGATGTCCAATGTTTTTTCAAGCCAAGTGCATCAATTAATGCAGTTGTGGAGTCAGCTAGGGAACAAACTAAAGACTTTGATGAAAATGACTATTTAATTGTACTGGGTGGCTCAAATAATATAAATGAACCTAACTTGAATCATCTTCCTCAAGTAACAGAAAAAATCAAGGAAATTGTGCCACTCAGCAAAAAAACAAACTTAATAATAAGTACTATTCCTAATAGGTTTGATGGGCCAGAATTAAATGAAGCAATCAATTCGACAAACAAATCAATCCATAATACAATCAACAGCCTAAAAAATAAGAATTCTAAACAACTGGGGATTTGTTTTCTAAATGAAAGGCTGAAAAGACATAACTTCACTAATCATGGGTTGCATCTAAATCGATCTGGCAAAGTAATCTTTTGTAATAGATTGGCAGAGCTGATTGAAAGCCGTTTGCAATCCTCTGGTTTAAAAACAGTCAAAAAAACAAATAACGATTTTTTAGTAAATTGGCTCAAAACAGGGAAAGGGAAATAGCTACAAATGCTAGAGATAGAGTAGCACAAGATGGTAAGGTTTTTAGTATTTATCATCAAAATATTCATTATCTTCGCAACAAAATTGACAGATTAGAAGTATTTCTTAAACAGGAGGATCCTGATATTGTTATTTTCACAGAGCATGGCTTAAAAATAAAGGAAATAAATCAAGTTAGGATTCCAGGCTATTCACTGAGATCAGAATTTTGTAGAATAGCTCATAGAAGTGGTGGTGTATGTATATTCACTAGCAATGCTAAACATACCCAAACTTATGAACTGGATTTTGTTAAGAGATTTTCTGTTGAGATGGATTTAGAGGTGACAGGACTAAGGTTAAAAATTGATGATCGATTCGAGGTAGCAGTGTTAGGTATCTATAGGTCACCAAATGGAGACTGACAAAAATTTTGTGAGCTGCTCTATACACTTTTGGAAATTACAACCGCTCGTTTCACAAATGTTATAGTAGTAGGAGATTTCAATACTGATTTTGCCAGGCAGAATAAAATGACAGAGGATATTAGAGATATTATTAATATGAATAATTTAGAAATTAAGGTCCACGAATATACAAGAGTAACTCGAACTTCACAGACAATTATTGATAATATCCTCACAAATATAGAAGGTTGTAATGTCAGGTTAGGTAGCTCAGATCTATCAGATCATAACTATCAAATTTTAGATGTTAAGTTGCAGGGCCAGAATCCAAGCAGAAAAAAAACTTTTGTGAAAGAAATTCAGCAATATGAGCTAGGAAATATAAATTGTTTGAAGCAGGAACTGCTTCAAGAAAATTGGAGTAGTGTTTATAACAGTTGTAACCTAAATTACAAATATAAGCAATTCATTGATACTCTAAGATTTCACATTAGTGTATGCTGTCCGATAAAAAAAGTCAAAGTAAAAAGTAAATTAAACAAAGTAGATGAATGGATAACTGAAGATATTCTTACTCAAAGAAATATTGTTAGGGAAGCTTATGAGGAATTTAAATTAGTGAGGGATGTTCCGAGTGAGGTCAAATACAAATGTCTAAAGAAAAACTATGCAAAAGAAGTGAGGAAAGCTAAGTGTAAGAAAACAGCTGAAATATTAACAACTAGTACCAATTTTAACTCTGCTGTTTGGGAGGTAATTAATAGAAATAGGAGAGCAGCTCAAAAAGATACAGTTACTAATGTCCCTAGGATAATCGATGAACATGGAAATTATATGGATGATAGTATAGACATTTGTAACTTTTTCAATAAATATTATCAACAGGTTGCATATAATCTCCAAAAGTCACTGAACACTAATACTTATAATACAACTACATTAAATGCTGAGCCAATTGAAAAGGTATTTAAATTTCATCCATTATCAAGAGATGAGTTGTCAAGAATAATAAAAAATTTGAATAACAAAAAACAGTAGGATTGGATGGGGTCTCAAGCAAAATTTTAAAAGAATGTGAAAATGAATTACTGGACCCTTTATTGCATCTCCTTAATACTTCACTAGAGCAGGGTATTTTCCCTGATGATCTGAAACAAGGAAAAATTTTGCCAATTTTCAAGAGCGGTGATTCTGAAAGAGTTGAAAATTATAGACCCATTAGTATTCTAAATGTAATAAGTAAAATTTTTGAAAGAGTAGTTTTAAATAGGCTATTGATGCACCTGGAAGAAATTAATTTCATATGTGATGAACAGCATGGGTTCCAGAAAGGGAAATCTACTAAGACTGCAATAGTATCCCTTGTTGAAAGACTAATAGATATAATAGATTCAGGTGAGAAGGCAGCCGCAATATTTCTTGATTTATCCAAAGCTTTTGATTGTGTGAACCATAGAATATTATTGGAAATACTAAAAACTGTAGGTGTGAATGGTATAGAACTAAAATGGTTTGAATCATATCTCATAGGTAGAAACCAGTGTGTTGAGCTTACCAAGGTGGATGGGAATGAAATAGTAAAAATTAAATCTCAAAAACTGGAGGTCCAGGCTGGAGTACCTCAAGGCTCAATTCTGGGTCCCTTACTGTTTCTGTTGTATGTGAACCAATTACCAAAAGAGTTAAAAGATCACAGAGCTCTGTTGTTTGCTGATGACACATCGCTTATCTTTAACAATTATTTATTAGATAGTCTAGAAATAAATGCTTTTACTGGAGTACAGTCAATTGTCCAATTCTTGAAGCAAAGGCAATTAACAATAAATAGTAAGAAATGTCAATTCCTACAATTCAAAAGTAAATAAATTCAGTAGAGGATAGAGAAATAAATGTGTTTGTAGAGGAAAATGAATTAGACCAAGAAGAGAAAGTAGCATTCTTGGGAATTTTATTGGACAGGAAATTAACATGGCATCCTTACATTGAGAGGATATGTAATAAGATATCATCTGGGGTATTTGTCCTGCGGCAGCTTGCTAGGCTGAATGATAAAAAACTACTGTTAACTGCTTACCATGGACTTATACTATCTCATATTAGGTATGCTATTTTAGTATGGGGTAATTCATCTCAACAAAATATGGACAGGGTGTTTAAGATTCAAAAGAAGGCACTCAGATGTATAGAGAAAGTGAATAGGTTAGACTCTTGTAGGCCTTTATTTAAAAAGCTTGGTCTATTAACTGTGCCATCTTTGTATGTATATGAAGTTGTAATGCATGTGAAAACGAGTGGTGTGATCCAGAATTCAGATGTTCATGAGTATAATACGCGAAACAGAGCAGATTATCATATAATGGGTCACAATAGTAGGTTATTTGAACAAAAACCAGATTATATTGGTAGGAAATTTTATAACAAGCTACCTCAAATTTTTTGAAGATTTTCAAAAAACAAATGAAAAAATATTTAGTTGATAAAGCTTTTTATAGTGTACAAGAATTCCTTTCAAAGTCCGGGCGCAAATGTCATTCCGTGGCCATTTTTGGGTAACAGCCGTGGAAGATGTCTCAATTTCTTAGGTGAAGCATGATAAGGATCGTGATGATGATAAGTCGAAATCACAGGCAAACACCTCGGAAACAAGATGGCCACAACATTTTTAAGGTTTTGCTATAACGCTTGTATTTCAATAACCGTTCAAGATATTCAACTGTTTTTTAACAAAAATATTTTAAAAATCTTCCTCTACAACTTTTGTTCTATAAAATTTCCCTCTAAAACGCATATTTCATTAGTTATAACCTTCAAAAGCCCAAAAAACGTTTTTTTCTATTTTTTTACATTTCTTTCCATTGTAACTTTTTTTGTGCAAGGAGTATAGATAAATTTTAAATCTATAAAATTTAAATTGTTTTTAAATCTATGAAATTTAAATCGTTTTTCCAGCTTTATAACGATTCATCTTCATGCGCTGTACGTCAACAAATGTGTTCTCCAGCACCCTCCAAAGGAACCCTGCATGATTTCTGGAGCGTTTTTTCATACGCATGAGGTAACAAGCTAGAACTATAAAATCGGTTTCAAGATGGAGACTTGTAAATCGCCTCAATTTCTTCGTTACAACAAGTCGAATAAGAATATTGATGACAGAAACAACGAAAATATTCGACATCATTTGAAAATTCAAGATGGCGGTCATTATTGACAGACATTTTTACATCGCTTGTGTAATAGAATTGGACTCAACACGAGCTTTATTCGACATTAAATATGTGTCTTAGTAACAGAGATAACAGATTATAAATATTACAGCTGTTTTATCATCACAATCTTTCCCCCTTAATATCAATCGGCACTCGTGGGGTATGGGGAGAGCTGGCGAAGTGAGACTGTCGATTCTCTGCCGTCGTTGTGGCGAACAAACGCATATTCAGGGTTACTCTCGATTAATTCAACTTTTTCAACTTGCGATTCTTGTTTTGAGTTTTTTGTCATCTTCTTCAACCATACTGGTCCAGGTGTCAATAGCCAGGTTGGTAATGGTTTTCCATTACTTGAGTTTCTTGCATGTAAAAACATCCGCTCATGTGGTGTGCAGTTGGTGCTTGTGCATAATAGAGAACGAATAGAGTTAAGGGCATCGGGGAGAACTTGTTCCCAGTGACTGTTGTTCAAACCTCTCGATTTTAGGGCTAGCATCACACTTTTCCATATAACTCCATTGTACCGTTCGACTTGCCCATTACCGGCTGGATTATAGGGCGATGTTCTGCTGCTGGCAATTCCTTTTGATAGTAGGAAATTTTTCAAAGCTGATGACATAAACGATGTTCCTCTATCGGAATGTATGTAAGACGGTACACCAAAAAGAGAGAATAGTGATGTAAGGTGTTTTATTACTGTATTAGTAGTCATGTCAGGACAGGGGAAGGCAAATGGGAATCTGGAATATTCGTCTATAAGAACTAAAATATACTTGTTCCTTGAACTTGATTGTAGTGGGCCTTTGAAATCCATATTAAGACGTTCAAATGGTCGAGTTGCTTTGATAAGGCGGCCAGTTCCTTTGGCATAGCGTGGTTTCATTTCAGAACATGTAATACATTTGGAACATACTTCTTTTACATCATCTATTGAATATGGTAAGTTCTTTGTTTTGGTCCAATGATGGAGTCGAGTAACTCCTGGATGACACAGGTCCTCATGAATTTTTATCAGTTTCTTTATATCTGTATGGCATCCAACAGTGGCACAGATAGTGTATCTGCTGGTATATTCTCTTTTCCAACTCTATAAATTATATTGAACTTATATTCTGACAATTCAAGGCGCCATCGTTGGATTTTGTCATTCTTAATCTTGCTGGTTTGTTTATTACTAAACATGAATGAAACTGATTTCTGGTCTGTGATAAGTGTAAATTCTCGTCCAAGTAAGTAATGTTGCCATTTCCTGATTGATTCCACAATGGCATAAGCTTCTTTTTCCACTGCAGAGTGCCTAGTTTCAGATGTGGAAAGAGTTCTTGAGAAAAACGCCACTGGTCTCTCATTCTGTGTTAATACTGCTCCAATAGCGTAATCTGAGGCATCAGTTTCCAAAGTGAACGGGACTTTTTCATCAATGTGCACTAGAACTGCAGATCCTATTTCTTTCTTTAATGATTCAAATATATTTCTGCATTCTTCATTCAACGGGAAGTGAGTATTATGCACAAGTGGATGGATCTTTTTTGAAAATTCTTTTATCCATTTGGAGTAGTGTGCAAGCATTCCAAGGACACGCTTCAATTCTTTCTGATTTTTTGGAGCTGGTAAGTCAAGGAGTGGTTTCAATCGATCTGGATCGGGCTTAATCATACCCTGACCAATTTCGAATCCCAGAAAGGTTAAATTCTCCATAGATATTTTACACTTTTCTTCATTAATCGTGAGGCCATATTTTTCTGTTGCTCTCCAGAAATTTTCTAAATTTTCATCATGTTCTTCTTGGGTCCTTCCGCATACAATAATATCATCTAAATAGGCATAAAATGATGTCAAATTTTCTTGTTCTATGATTTGATCAATCACTTTCTGGAAAGCAGCTACTCCATTCGTGACTCCGAACGGAATTCTTTTGAATTGATACAGTTTGTGTCCAACTTCAAATGCGGTGAAATGCCTTTCCTCAGGCAAGATTGGTATCTGGTGATAGGCAGATTTCAGGTCAATAGATGAGAATATTTTATATTGCGCTACCTTATTGACTAATTCTTCCATTAGTGGTAGTGGATAAGCATCCAAATTCGTGAATTTGTTGATGGTCTGTGAATAGTCAATCACCATACGTTTCTTTTGGTTCTCTCTTGAAGTAACAAATGCTTGAGCTCTCCAAGAAGAATGACTATTTTCTATAATATCAGCATCTTTAAGCCGTTTGACTTCATTCATCATAAACAAGTAATCCTCTTCTGAATGTCGTCTCGATTTAGTTATTATAGGCCGACAGTCCGGTTGAAGATCACGAAACAATGAGACAGGTTCTACTGTAGCTTGGGCTAGAGCACACTTTTTAATTTCATAAGTAGGCCTTCTTGCGTCATTGTCTTCATTCAGTTGTAGTGCTGCTTTAGATCCACCGAAATCAAAAGTGATGGATGAAAAGTTCTTTAGAAAATCGTGTCCCAAAATTACACTAGCGCAACATTTGTTCAATACGATCAAAGGAAAATCATTATATTCTTCGTTCTGGAAATATATTTCACTCAAAGCGCACTCAGTTGTTTTAGTGTTGCAGGCACTTGAAGCAAATGTAATCAAATTGGAATATGGCATAGTTTTCATCTTCGATTGTACTACTAGTTTCTTATCTATAAAACTTGCTGTGCTCCCAGTGTCTAATAGTGCCAATGTATCTATTCCATTAACACGTATAGGAACAAGACATTTTGAGAGGTCAGTGCTGGTATTTGCTGCTGAAATTACTGTGGCAGATACCATTTGGTTTTTTTTATCGTTTCGTGCTCTGCATACTTTTGAAAAATGGCCTATTCGATTACAAGTTAGGCATGGTTGTCCTTTTGCTGGGCATTGGCTATTATCAGTATGATTATTATAGCCACAAAATCTGCATTGAATCTTCTTTTGGTAAGAATTACGGACTAAAGTCGTTTTCTCGGTATTTTTATTCTCGTTTGCTAGGACTGTGTTAACATATTCTGAACTGGTTTCGTATTCTTTAGCAATGTTTTCAGCATTCTCTAACATTCGTGCTTGTGAGATAGCGTCTTGCAAAGTTAGCGATTTCATTTCGAAAAGATGTTGTCTGATTTTCGATGATTCTAATCCGGAGATGAAAGCGTCTCGGATATATTCACTTTTGTTATCGTCAGCCGTGACTGCTTGAAAGTTACATGGTAAACTTAGCCGTTTTAGTTTATTATAGAATTGATCAATTGATTCTCCATGGGTTTGTTTTGCTTTAGATAAGCAGTAACGTGCATGTACTACATTTTGAGGTTTTATAAAGCTTTCTTCAAGAGTTGTTATAGCTTCTTCAAATGATATACAATTGCAAATACTTTCAAAAATATTCGGTGACACATAATTGATCAAAACATTCAATTCATCCTTTTTCGGGATTGAACTGTTTTTTAAGAAGTTTAAAAATGTTACCTTCCAATGTCTCCACGTTTTCGGTGCTTCATCTGAATCTTGGTCAATCGATAAAACTGTTGGTTTCAGTATTTTTCCAAGCATTTGGTTTTGCGAATCGTTTTCTCCTTCACTGACTAAATCTTGACGTTTACTCGTTTTTCTTTTCGGACCCATTTATTTTATATTTAATGTCGAATAAATTGTAATAGAATTGGACTCAACACGAGCTTTATTCGACATTAAATATGTGTCTTAGTAACAGAGATAACAGATTATAAATATTACAGCTGTTTTATCATCACAGCTTGCTATTCAGTTATTGTGGGAGATATCGGATTGATTTTACTACCAAAGTGTTTAGAATTAGCCAATCTATAATATTCGATAGAATACTTTCATTTGGACTACTTTTTTCGTGATTAACTTAACTTTAAATACTTGAAACATACATTTTTCGGGGACAATATTTCACTTTGCACTCTGTATATGTATTTGCAGTAGACTTACACTAGTATTATTGGCACAGTGTTGTAGAATATTTCCGAAGCTTCAAAATGGCATCTGATTGAAGACTGTAAGTCCATATTATACGGCTGGAGCGTTATCGGAAAAAGAGAGAAAGTACTGTTTGCAGTGGAAAACAGGCTTTTTCCACCATATGTCAAACCTAACAATTAGAAAACCGTGTAACAGATGACTCCTTGAAGGTACAGACTTGGAAATGGTATCAACCTCTTCGTAATAATGCGTAGAAAGAGAAACATGATGGCAATCTCAAAAATGTTTGACATCATAAAAAACAAGATGACGGCAAAACATTTTCGATTTTTTCATAAAATCGTCTGTAATTCTATCCATTTTGAGATTAACGGATCAATTCAGCCATCTGGGGGCGCATGTTGATCAAGATTGACCTAAAATATGGTACTTTCAAACCACCCTCACCCACTTAGCACAGGGGTTAGGAGTGAGGACTTTTGATATCTTTACCTGCTTACTAACCTTAAAAGAGCTGCGGGGTCAAAAATTGTGTTCCAAACTTTTTCCTCTGTAATCTTTCATTGACAGGACTATAATATTATTTATATGAGAACATTGATTTATCGAAGAAGAGACTAATGCCAAAAAAATCCATAATAATCACAAAATACTTGGATTGCTAATGAATTGAGACTGCTTGTCAGGCTATGACATGATTATAGGCCTACTCCTCCAACTCTCTTTGGAGGTTATAATGACTCAATAAGTAAATAATTAAATAGATAAATGAATAAAAAAATAAATTAATGAATATAATTATGATAAGATATTGAGAAAATTAGACTTCAAAGTATTGAACAAGTACAGAATGAGAGACTTGGAGAAATACTCACTTCTTCCTCGGGTATTTCTTCAGCTTCGGAAATTTCAGTTTTGGTTTCGTCGGCGAGTTCCTGCTGCACTAGTGTCTCCCACTTGGCTTGGTTGCCCTTGAGGTGCGTCATCATGCTGTCTGAGAGCCCAGTTCCCAGGAACCTGTGCCACTCCTCAAACAGTGGCGCTACTACAAATCTATAGAAACCTGCAAACATATCAATCCAAATAATCTTCAACATATCTGCAACATAACCAATCCAAATATGTTACCTCATTTATATTGATCGGATTACGAATCCTTCACTGGAAATTATGGAGGAAGGAGATTTGGTTTGACCACATATTAGAAATTTGGTAGTTTTCATATTAATTTTTCTTACCACTATGTATCCGTGCTTCGTATTGGACTCCTTTGTTGTACTTTTATAGTAATTTTATACAATAGGAGTATTATGTAGATGTTAATATAATAATGTATTTTAAGTTTTTGTTCTTAATTTTATCATTTTTATTTTTCGTGCTAATTCAGTGAATAAAACAAGTTTGTATATGTATTCAGTTTTCAAGAACAAGGAACGCCTGACCGCTCTGCTCTGTTTGTGCCGCACCCTAATCAAGAAATCAATCATGTAGGTAGAGCAAGTCAAGTTCAAAACAATTTTTATTGGAGAAATTGAATAAAAACAATTTTAGGGATCAATACAATTTCTAGTTGTTCCTCATGACAGCTCATCACATTCATGGTGTTCTTTGTCCCACTTCCCACCCTATTGCTTACTGCTGATAGCAACCAGGTGCATTTTGAGAGAGAGAAGAATAACTGCTTGAGTGGTGAATGTCGGTAGCGGTGATCATCTTCGGTGTAGCCGAATAATGTTGAAACCGCATGCCCTGTTATTTGGGGTCCTACCTTGCCCTTAATAACAAACACCAAATATGCAGGGTGTCGCACGAAACAGACAAACACCATAGATTCTACATGAAATTTGCAACAAAAAATGTCTAGTAAAATTTTCTTATATCAACCTTAGTTTTGGAGATATATTGATATTTTTGGAAAACGTCAATAACTAGTAAACTATCAGTCAAAGTCTGATTCTAAGGATATGGCTGGAAAGAGAAAGAAATTTCCAATCAGATTCATATTATTTGTTCATTTTTTTGACGTTTATGAACTTTTTAAGAGCGTTCAAACTGTTTGAGATTTGGCTTTGATGAATGTACTTTTTAACTTTGATCGCTCATAAGAAGTTCAAAATGTCAAACAAAGGAGAAAATTACATGCATGAATCTTCTCTCTTTCCAGTCATATCCTTAGAATTAGACTTTGAGTGATAGTTCTGTAGTTATTGACGTTTTTCAAAAATATCTAAAAATCGATATATCTCGAAAACTAAGGTCGATATAAGAACATTTTACTGGACATTTTTTGTTGCAAATTTCATGTAGAATCTATGGTCTTCGGCTTTTTCATGGAACTTTTTCACTGTATATGATTATAAGTGATAAATAATAGTTATTTGTTTACCCGGAGTGAAAAATATAAACTTTCGTGGGACATATTCTGTACATTTAGTTTTTATTATTACGGGCATGGAGGACCCGAAATAACAAAGCATGCGGTTTCAACATAAGGGCTACACAAATAGGCCTGAATAAATAGAAAGTGTGAGTGGAAGATTTACCAGTCTGAATCTTTGGTACAGAAGTGGAGTGTCGGTCGCAGAGCGAGGTGACAGGCAGGTTGAGCTGGCGCTCGTAGTCCCCCTGGCGGAAGAACTCCTCGCAGACCTTGTGCGCCCACTTGCTGGACACGTCCCACGGCCGGCACGGGTTCGAGATGTCGGCGCACTTCAGCGCGATCTGCAGGATAAAGTGTCGGTCCTCTGCGCGGCTCATGTCCAGCTCGTCCTGGTCCAGGTACCTCTGTAATCCAATCAACCAAATCAAAAATTTATTATACAAGCAGATGTATCACAAAAGTAAAGTAAACGCAATAATATACAGTGTAACTTGATATTGAGGCCTCGGCCATAGCGACAACACGGATATAACGTCATTTATTTATAGATCCCGCCAAACTATGAGTATTTACATTGTGAAAAACTCAGATTTATCGACAGTAAATCATAAAACCTCTCATATAACGTCAAGAAAATTGGGCCGCTCAATCAGCTCAACATCTTCTAAACACGACAGTGGATTTTTTCTGAGAGGGCTGTTCAGAAGAAAATTACAGACTTCTTTGTGCATTTTTTAAAAATTTTCCTCGGTTTAAAATTAATATTTTGAAACCTCTTTCTAATGTTACTTCTCTAGTGTCACTCTGATATAGGGATATAGCGTCATTGGAAGTGTAGTCCCTTGAATGACGTTATAACCACGTTCCACTCTAGTGAATACATCTATAGATAATCATGAAATATAAAATTTAGGAAGAGAGCCAGCTTTGGAATAGACCTTTTATTTCTCAAAGTAATTGTGACGATTTCTTTTAAAGTGAGAATTAAGTTGATAAAAAACTTAAAATAAAAAATATAAATGCAATTCATTCACAGTAAATAATATTATATTTTACACTGTGGATAAAATATTAATCAATTCCCACTTGCTTCATATTTTATTAAGGAGCGAAATAGCATAAAAATAGATAATTAAACAATAGATTTTCTTCGAATAACATCTTTAAATTTTTGAAAGTGTACTTCCAAGACTTCCAACTATGACGAATCCCTTTCAAATAAAATCAATTGAGACAATGATTTTTTACGAACTAAAATAACATAACTAATAGAGATTTCAGTTGAAAAACTATTGATTCTACAAACCACATATCCCTTGTTGATATTAGTCATTCATATTGGGTAAACGAGACCCAATAATTCATTATTGGTTCTATTAACTAACGAACTAGCAACTACATTGAAATACAGAATATTATCGCCCTATCATCTTTTATAACTTATGATTTTTTTCTTCTATCATGAATTAATAAATGTCTCATTACAGTGAGGTAATATTCCACACCGATAATGTTACATTATTTTTAAGAATTTGTCCTATTTCTAATGTCTATGCCTAATAAATAATACATTTCTATGCCTAATATTTTGGTGAAGGGCCGTTGGAAAATAATATAGCTACGTAAGACTATCACTGTACCTTGAATTTTGTGAGAAATTCCTGTTGTCTAGTGATATCAGTCGCTAAGATGAGTGAACTAATTTGCTGTTCTAATTCGGGCCTAATGCTAGTCTCCAACTGCGCGGCCAGACTACTCTCCAACAGGCAGCCGATTGCAGATCTCCAGTGATGGTTTTCCAGAACCGAAGTATTCTGTTAACACACAAAACATAACTCGCTAACACACAATAATAATAACTAAGAGCACTCAATCAATGTCACTTTAAAACATCTTGGTCATTTTTATTGATTAAATTTGTTGTGTTGAATATTATTATGTAGTTAATTGATACTACAAATGTATTTCATTTGGTGAATAAAGATTTATTCGATTTGATTAGTAGAAATCGATATTTTGTTTTTCTATGAAGACAGTTTCATTCATACAAAACTCAGGCGAATGAGAGTTTTATGTAGTATGTTTAGTATGAGAGTAGAATGTGAACAAAAAACCAATTCTTCGAAAGAAATTAAGCCAAAAGTTGATGATACAATCACAGAGATGTGATAATTTAGAATTCAAAGTTTTGTTTCAACACTTCAATATCGTAATATAAGCTGGATAAATTGTGCATCTACTCAAAAATCAGTTATAACAATCAATACTTGAAATAGTGTGAAAATATCTAATATTTAATGACAGTTGAATTCATAGTTGATGTTTCGAAAAATGACGACTGTCAAAGATGCTATACTATAATAATATTATATAACACGGAAGAGTGTTAATTCCGTGGGGATTATATTTTATTTTGAGGGAGATAGGCTAAAGGATATTAATAGCACTCTGGTATTAGTAGAATATAAACAGTTATTACAGTCAAACTTCATTCGCTGTTTTAAAACGAGTAAGATGATTTCTTATAGAATCGATAGTTCCAAGCTTTTCAAAATATCAGAGATAATTAGATATAGATATTGTTCAAAAACTTCATTCTATTAAAAGCAAGCCAGAGATTATTAGCAGAGAATTTTTCATTTATTCAAGCCTACATGAATACTTTACTGAATAACATTGTTTGCTTTCAATTTTTTTTGAATTGAATAATAGTCCTGAAAATTAATAATTCAATATACTAAACCTTGAATGAACCAATTCTTTAAATAAACTCACTATTATATAGCTCTATAATATCATATAACTTTTAAAATGTGATTATGAGTATTGAATTTACAACATGAAACCGAACAAAGCTGATATGACAAATATTCTTTTTACAAATGGAAAATACTCAGACAGCGAAAGTTACAATACAATAATATGAAACAAGAAACGGACAGAGTCCAAAGTTTAATTTACATTTTATGTTAGATGTTGTTCACTTAGATCAATAATTTATTTTCACAACAGATGTAGGAAAATGTAAATGTATATTATAAAACTAAATGAATTATTGTTTGATTCATATTACTGTCATAATATATAAAGATTCAATTTTATGATTAATTTCCAACATCATGTCTAATAAAGCTATACAACTTTTCATTCTCACATGAACTTTTGAGGATTTCTTCATGCAAATGTTATTATTGGTAATAATCTATAAATTCAAACAAGCAGTGAATAAGCTCTGATTGAAAGAAGCAGTTACCTAAGCACTAAATGTTGAAGTATTACCCAAAACAATCAATCAGTTTTAAATGTTAGTACCAATCAATCACAAAATGTTTGTTTATCGAATGGTAAAGCGTATTGTGAGAACTTGAAAAAACATTCAGATATGGCAACTCAGTTACGTTAATACATCAAAGAACGTGAATTGAACTGAGATAGAAACTAGCAAATTCAAAAATATACGGTTTGAGTAAAATTGATATCTCCTGTTTGGTATTGGAAAGAATAAATACCGCTAGCATTGAGTTTGAGTGCCAAATCAACGAACACTGGAACCCATTAATTGATTTTAGCCAAGGTGATCACTGAACGGGAAGCGGAAATCTTCATGAAATCTAAGCTCTTCAAAAAAATCAATGCAAGCTTATAATATATGATTAGCCAGCTCAGCTCCAAGTTCAAACATGAAGATTATCTCTTACAAACAACACTGAACACTGGAAACACACCCACAATTTATCAGGACCTCTTACTTGTGGAAAGTAGATTGTAATTAGGTGATTATAAATTGTGCTTGAGCCTCAGTGTCGCTATGCAAGCTCTATCCACTCGCAACCAATCACATTGATCCTTTCAGTGCTGTGATATTTTTAACAGAATCTAATCTACTTTGTGTTATCTGGACTATGGCTACATTACACAAAAATATATAAATATACTGAAACAGATTTCATTACCTCGTCCTGGCCAGCAGCAAAAAAAGTTGTAAAAACAGGTTTCAGCAAACAGAAAATATGAAAAAGAAAGGCAGAAAGTTAGAAAGTGCAACAGCAAAAGCAGAGAGTGAATAGACAGATTAAGATCAGAAAAGTTCTCCCCAAATCCGTTACAAGGATATTAAAAATTAGAGTCAGATCCCAGGTGAAGGATAGAGTTCAGAAAATGATGAAGTAAGTACAGAAAAAATATGATTGAGTTTTTAATATTAGATATTAGAATATGAGTGATTTAACCTTCATTAAACTAATTGAAGATATCTGGATCCCTTATGAATCAAGTTATGTGCATTGCCTGTTAAAAAATGAAATCAGATTGGCAAAAGTTCAATTCCTATTTTGTTGATTCTTCATCTACCCCAATATTTCTCATATTTGACGGAATTAATCGATAATAAAATGGACTTTTCCATGAGTTCTTTAGGTTAGACACTGAAAAATTCCCAAGATCGACAAATAATTTTGATTAACATCAAGTACTCAATATAATATTACTCATTATGCATCCCATATGTTTAATGTTTTTGATGTTTCCAATAATTCGAATAAATCAATCAAAAAAACAACAATAGAGAAAGAGTATTCAAAACAATACAATATAGAATATACCGTTAATTCAGACCCAACCCACAATTCTCATTTTCTTCACAGGACTTGGAACTTTCCCCAAAAGATGAATGGTATTCTAATCAAGAATAGAAATAAGTTAATAATAATGTATAGAAATTCATTTTAGATAAAAATGAGCTCCATATAGCATATATACAATTAACTTGTGAGAAGATTAGAATCTAAGAGTGATGAATAGTATTGACATTGGAAAAGCCCCAAGATTTGCAATAGATGCAATAAGAGAAGTAAAAGAAGTACAGTAGATGAAATAATATTAGCAGAAGATTATAAATGCATTGCTGTAATTGACAGGAAAGATTGTATAAGGAAGAAGACGAAATTAACAAAAAATTGAAAGAATTAAATGAAACAAAAGTAATAAGGGATCATTTTTAATAATAATAATTACGATTAATATCCAATGGGTGTTTAAATACAATAAATTAATGGATCTGATAGGTAGATACACAGTAGTATAAAGCGGTACTGTATTTGTATTTCACAATGAGAGAAAAGGTCTTTATCGAGAGATGATGTTGGAGATTTCATAAAATAAACAAAATTTATTACTTTTATTTATGAGAAGATAACTCGACTTGAAAACAATAATAATATTAATGAAATTAATTACAATGATGTTACTGAGTTATGATCATTTCACCCGAAGAATATACAGTAGTTACATTTTGAATAACTCGAAATCAACACAGCAATGAAAGGATTAAAACTATTATTCTTCAGTTGAATTTGGGATGAACCAATGTATGCACGTAAAACTCGATACTTATTCCCTTACAATCTTGTCCTTGTGATTTTTGGTTGCATTGATGAACTCCCTATAAGCTTACTATCCTATAATTATCATAAAAATGTGGTGTGAAGATGAAAATGGAAGTGTAAATGGTGCTGAATATGGTTTGAGGATAGTTACCTCATAGAGGGCAGCTAAATGATTGGAAGTGGCAATCAGGAAGGGCTGATTAACACCGGGATGATCCAAGTCGTGCGTAACGGCTGCAATCAGTGAAGCCATCGTTTCCAGAGGTGTCAGATGTTTACGAATCTGAAAAAAATATGAAAATTGAAAAGGTTCCATCATCAAAATCAAGTTATCATAACTTCCCGTGAAAAAAGTTTTGTACCACTTCCATTATAAAGAACTAGCAGGAAACCTGTGTTTTGCACTAGGCAAAATTTAGTGCAATCTCCTTTTGTTCAAGAAACATGAAAAAATCATCATTTATTATCTGTCGAAATTACGTGGATAATCTTTATCAGAGTTTAAAATGATCAACAAAAAAAATGGAGTTCGATTGGCTTCGAACCCGTAATCTTTGATTCATGAGCCACACGTGCTAACAGTTCCGCTACTGAGTCACTTGGAGAAAGCTCGGTTTGGCTGGGCTTTTATTGTTGCGTAAATTATGAATCACAAATTCGATAAATTTTGTTTTAATTATTTAATAAGAATGAATTGATTAATAGCAATGAGAATATAGTCTATTCCTATATACAGTATATCCTCAGTAAATTCAGAATCGTATGTAAAAAATTGCAAGTTCATATAAATTACATCATTACGAACCTCTGGAAGTCATTATTCATCATTGATTTATATTTAATCATTTATTAGGAAAGTTGCATTTGTAATTTATTTATAGATTTTTGAATAATGATTATTTATTTAATAATTTATTGATGAAATTTTTATCCTTCTTAAAAAAGAATCAAAGCATTCAACAAATTTTCATCGTTCATGCTTTCTTATGAAGGATTTTAAAAAGATCTGCTGATGAGGATTTGAAAAAAATTAAGTACTCTTGAACCTTAGTCTCCATGTCCTGATCTATATATTTTTTAAGAATCAAAAATATAAAGAGGAAAAAATAATTGGCTTATACTTGTACAGAATAGGAAATAGATCATTGGTGCATTCATTAAATGAACTGATGAACTTATGATAATAATGATAATAAGTAATAATATGTTCATCAGTTCATATAACTGATGAACTTATGATAATAAGTAATAAAAGTTCATCAGTTCATATAATGATAATGCACCAATGATGTATTTCCTATTACGTACAAGTATAAGCCAATTATTTTTTCCTATATGAAGTATGAAGGACGAAAATTTGTTCAAGTCACTTGTGAAATTCCAAAAAGGATCACTACCATTGGAATTATTACACATGGATGCTTTGATTCTTTTTTTAAGAATGATAAAAATTTCATCAATAAATTATTAAATAAATAATCATTATTCAGAAATCTATAAATAAATTACAAATGCAACTTTTCTAATAAATGATTAAATATAAATCAATGATTTGCAGAGGTTCGTAATGATGTAACCGACTCAGAACTCCTCAAGGCTACTCTTACGATGGAATAAACTTGATAACTAAGATGCAATAACCAGGACACAAGCTAAGATAAAAGATAAATTTATTAATCAATATATCTACAAGAATACCATTTGACACTAGGCCCCATGATTTCTAACAAGTTACAAGCAAGTTTCAATTAATAAACGTATATTTTGAACATAAATTACATTAAAAATCAAACTAAACCAATCATTCTCAAATTACTTAGTAAGTGACTATTATGAGCACTACTTAAAAGCAAAAGATTCCAAAGATCAAAGCAAAAAAAACAACAACTAACATGACCAAATTTACTGTCCCAGGACTCCTCTTTCTAATCTTCTCATGGATAATACATACATAACGCAAGGAAATTTCAATAACCTGCTCAGTATAGTTAGCAAAACTTAGAGTACGTTGAACCCTTAATGACAATTAAAAGCACAAATATCAACATTCTGATCAATAATTTATCAATCACACTCACACAACATCGCAATAGTGTGCAGTGAATATGTTACAGTACAATCTTAATAAATTGATAAAATAATTCATATTTTCCATATTACAGAATACATTCAACAAAGCTAAACATATTTCATTCCTTAAGTTTCATATACATCATATTACAAAATGTTGCCATCTCCCTCGCTCTCTCTTTCTCCGTATATACATTTGAAATTGAATGTAAGAAATTTTGGAATAAATTTTGGTAATCCTGGGTAATAACTGATGAAAAGCTTTTCCTAAATTTTGAATAAATATTGTAATGAACTGGACAGTTGGTCGAATGAATTTTCACAGTTTTTTGAACACTCACCCAAATGCACGATCAGAGTAAACGAAACCATAGCATAGCACCTTCCACAAGCACTGCTCAACTACGTCTGACTACTATTCTCAATCCAACAAGGAAAATCAATTTTTAAAATACTAATAATATTGTGTACAGTATCGCTGCAGCCTTTTTCAAGACAATAGGTGTAATCCAACACAAAGTTACAGCGACTGCAATGGAAGAGACGGTGAGAGAGAATAGAATAGAATAGCTGCCTTTATTTTTACCAAGGAGGGCGGAGTTAGGGCGCAGCCGGCCTCTCTTACACTCAACCCTCCAATACAACGCTGAATAATTACTAGATTGAACAAATGAAATTCAGACTGCAATGGCAGAGAGAGAGAGAGTGTGTGTGAGAGAGAGAGAGAGAGCGAGTTCCGCCACTCTGTGTCGTCAATACACCAAACAATACTCATCAATTCTACTTATCAATTCTACTCATCAATTTATTGTTCTCACACTATTAGAATGTGAAATAGTAAAAAACTAGTTTCCAATTATTATTATAGTTGGAGGATACTGGTGTGAATTTGAATTTCCCTCTCCCAGTCAAGGAAGGTAATGCCGGCTGCGTGTACCCTGGTATTTATAAAGCCATAATTATGGTAACAAAGTTTAAATCATAGAACTTAAATATTGAGCATGCATATTTTTAACTTCAGATCCATCTGATTCACAGTAATAGTTTTTGTCAAATGACAGGAGCCTACTAGCTAAATATTAATCTACTTTTTATTTAATCTGATAATATTGTGAGAATGTTACCTTTTCCTCCTGAAGAAAGCAGTGCATCGCTTGTGTGACGTCAGTCGCATGAATTGAGTTATGATAAGGGTTTGTACTGTGGTAGCCTTCTTCCACTAAACCTGCACAATAAAATAATGAATAATTGAAATATGACAAATGAATAATATTTTTTCCACAAATCAGATAAGATTAATCCAGTGGAGTGATCCGTGGTCTAGTCTAGTGGATATAGTGCTTGTATAGCCTTGAGATTCCGGGTTCAAACCCGCTCATCACAAAATTTTTTGACCAGGTCACTCCCGTGTTATTGAATTGCCGTGTTATTGCTCGTGGAACTGTCAGTCCTGGCTGAAATAGTCAGTGGTATGGCCGATTGACGGCTCACATATATTTAGGCGAGGTGAGACCTTCCCGCAAGGGACTCCACACCAACAAAGTTGGGGAAATTGTCTCAAAGAGAGAATTAGAAAGTAAACAAGAATGTGATATATATATATATAATATATATATATATATAATATATATATATATATATATATATAAATGAAAATGTTATGTGAAGAATTGTTCATATCAGATCAATATTGAAACAACTTTTTGACCAGCAAACTTGAAGAACTGTGGGGATACTGCTACAACTCTACAAGCTGCAATAAGTTTTCTCAGTTGTGATAGAATGTATATTCTTCACAACAGTGAGTTTTTTGTAAATTTTCTTTTATTAATGTAGGTAACTATTGTCCTCTAAGAATAAAAAACTGTTCTAGAGATATATTTTGATACAATTATTTGGTATTTATTTACCTTTACAAAACACACAAAGCAATGCCTATTTTAGAGTAAATTATAGGCTAAATGATTTTGTATGAAAAACACAATCCTGATAAACTATTCTAAATAACTCTGGATAGTTTTAAATAAATCAATTTCAATTGAATTAACAAATTTATTGATACTAATCAAAACATTGAATTATTCTTATTGGTTTTTTATGAAGCGTTCATTCAATAGATAATGAATTTACGGTAGTTTGTAAGCCCCAATCAGGCCACTTGATCTTGGGGGAGAGTAGTACATACTAAATCCACAAAACTGGACACATAATTATCTAATACCTAGTTTTAGTAGTGACAGAAAATTGATCAACCAAAATGACAAACTAAGTTTCCAAATGTAACTTCTCGAACAATGGATATCTAACAGATCAAAGACTTTAGAACGCCCATAAATTTCCCAATTTTCAATTATCATAATTTATCAGTTAAATTCTTATGACATTCAGTGAATACTTGGTACTTACTAAATAATTTCCACACTCGCACCACATCCAAATTGAAATGGTCCACTAGACCGTACCAGTGAAACAAATGAACACACAATACTGGCAGCGATCTCCCTGCAAATACAAAAAATGAACAACACATGAATATAATAAATGAGATACACCATGAGCAGATTGAATGATAAAGCATGTTCGATCTGCTATTTCCATGCAACGAGGATCGCTTTATTTGAGAAATTCCCTAATGTGAAGCCGTACTAATGCGTCATTCAACCAAACTTAATTCAGGTAATGGATTTTTCTGCACAGGAATATCTGGCGCAATGCTCCAGGCGTACTTGGTGCATGATAAGTAACAAAAAATAGTGATTGAAAATGAAAAAGATTATTTTAAACGTGTTTTAGTATTATCATGAATATGAATGGAGATAAAATTCAGAGTTCTATCTCTATACAGAATGCCTATACAGAAGGTGTTACCTACCCGTTAATACTAACACCATATTTTATTTAGCAACCTTGGAAAATATCTAAACAATTTAAAGGACATTTTCCCCTTGATTTTTTCGAACAGTACCATTTTCTTCTAATCAATCATATCTCTGAAATGGAACAGTATATGACAAGTAGAGCAATGTTCTTATTCTATTTATATATGCTTTTAAATGTGTGTGTTGGAGTAATCATGGTACCTATAATTGTAATAGACAATACATTTGTATTGTAGTAGACAATATTCTACATCTTGACAGTGTTATTCCTCCCCGTTTCAAATCCTTTGAATTTTTAATTTTTGAATGACAAAGTCGATTCAATACCCAGCCATTATCAAAATAGCACCGTAGGTAGTTATTAGCACCAAATGTAATGCAACGCCCTTATTATTAAGTCAGACAGAGAAATACCGTAAAACATTGTTTGCAGATAAATTTTGAAAATTTAATCTATTTTTTCGATTTGTGGTTTAAAACCTGCTTCGAAAGAATTAATTGATATATTGATCTTGAACAATATATGGTTATGAAACTCAGAACAGTTCAACTGAGAAAATTATATATGTTAAAAGTTGAATGAATATCGTCGAAGTAAATACTACTTACATTAAAACTGATAATATATAAATATAGTCAATAAAAACAATATAGAAACTTGTAGTACCCTTCATTATTAAAAACTTTAAAATATTTCAACGACTAGTTTCGACCCTAACTAGCAGGTCATTTTTCAAAAGTAGCTCCTATAAGTTGAGTGTTTTTATAGATATAGTATTATGAAATCAATCATCAAGAGAGTACTGAAAGTGTTTATCAATGTAGATGTACGTAAAGACATTCTATTGATTACTTCTCTCTTTCAAAAAATGAATACTCAAAAGACTGAAGAGGCAAAAAGGCACTTTGATGGCAAACTTGTTCTCAATACAAGTGTAAACAGCTAACAGTGAGCCTGCCCCTGCCCCTGCCCCTGCCTCTGCATTCAGTTTGACACAAGAAATGTTTCTGCTATGAAAATATAGCGTTGTTGGTTGAGAAGTTGCAGATCTCCTCCAATGGCAAGGGCTCCGGCTCCATCTCAGTGTCACCAGCACTGACCCACCGAACAATCAATATCTATGTTCAAGTTTTCTTCCCTATTTACTTAGAAATTGTATTGGGCTCTTCCTTTCCCTCGGCCTACGTACTTCCCCCTTCCACTAGACACTTGTATTGGTTTTAGAATCCAATTCTCGTGTTGTATCGCATCGTGTTTCACTGTCAAGATGGAAAAATAACATCCAAGTCGTACATTTTTGAAATTAGAGTAGCTAGAGCAGTTACTCTCAATTGAAGAAACTAATATGAATAGCAAATATTGGAAACCAGATTGTCAAACTGTCTGTTACGGTATATATTGTTTCATTCTACTCAAATATGTTGGGCTATAAATATTATACGAGTAGCAAAAATAATATTGAGCAGATTCTGAACAATGGTTGCCAATTTTGGTAATTCTTTGACTAAAAAAATTAAACATTATAGAGTAAAATATAAATACGCTTATCAAATATTTTAAAACTGAGAATAATTACAGTAGTATATCCCAGTTGATTGATGAATTATGGATTTAACAAGATAATTTCTACTATATCAATAATAATATTCGTTATAATATTAAATAGTAGATAAAATTACTACCTCCTGTGACAGTGTCCAACGTGAAAGCGTTGAATGGCCATTGCCACACACGGTCCAATACACACTGCAACAAAAAATATTTATATTGAATATACAAATTAAAAAATTAATTAATTAAATTCCATTCAAATATGAAATTGAAATATGAATTGACTATATGAAATGGGCAAATATCATAAAATATATTTGACGAAACTTTCAAAAAATTACATGAGGTAACCGATTTTCAAATTCTAGTTGACTACACAGTAGCATACTACTTCGAAGAATACCGTTTTCAAAACGCAATAAACATTCTCAATGTATAGACGCGGCTCAACTATAGACGAGTATACCTGTAACTTGAAAGATGCTTGCTTCCAACAAAAACTGAAGATAAATAAGCGTGATATCAATTTTCCTTTCTTTATTGCATCAGTATCAACCGAAGGGAAAAGTTAACTTGATTCAGTCAATTTTCTCATACAACATTAAAATCCCGACTTCTCAGAAAAGTTGATGTATATTACGTAGGGCAATTGGAGTTTCTGTAGAAAAACATAGTTCTTGGAATTGTGTAGTTTAATGCTGTACAAAAAATAGATATTGCTCTAATATTTTGATTTGATTTAAGCATTAGAAAAAACTGATGACAACACTGTAATTTGTTAGAAGTCACTGAGGAGCTTTCATGGAGTTTATATATTAGCTCTAAAAAGGAGCTTATTCAATACTTTGAAGAAATAATGGTGGAATGAGTTACTGATCTTCATAACTTATTCGATAGAGTAGTATTTCATCAGGATAAGAATACATCAAATTCATTCAACCTCTACTATTCATCATCTCTAAATGTAAAAGCATGAATAACTCAATAATTCAGTAATAGAATGAATAGAATAACGATTCTTATCAAGAGATAAATTTGGTATGATAAAAAGGTGAAAATAGAAGTTGTGGAAAAATATTTCGATTAATATGAAATAAGAATTTGAATTTGAATGTATTATGATGGAATAATTAAATCTTCCTTCAATATTCATTGCACATGAAACCAAAGAAGTGATCAATAAACGATTCAATAATATGAATTGAGGATCAACAATAAATATGAACACAATTCAATAAACAATAAACAAAGCTGAATCCAAGTGGCGTAGTGTATAGTTGTGGGTTTGAAATCGGAAATGATGACTGTATATAATTAGAGCAAATATTTAGACACCATTAATGTGTCAGCAGACAACTCACATTATTGTGAGTTGAGGTTAGCAATAGCATGGCATTGCACCTACGAGTGCCATTGAGCATGCCATTGCCATTGCCATTTGGCATAACTTCAAGCGAAAACAACTATTAATTTGTAGTAAACATTCTAGTCATTCAAAGATTAGATATTTAAGCACGAATGTCTCAGTAAACAATCTTGCGACAACTGCTTATAGAGGGTATTACGTTCAATTTAACGTTGTTTTGATTCTTTATTGCTTGGGAGTTAGTTACTGATATTGCTCTAAGCTAATGAGAAATGATATCACCTAATCATTTGTTGTTGGGGAAAAAGTAAACATGGATGATGAACTACTCTATGATAATATATAGGTTTTGTATTGTTGTAAAGGTGGATGAATTCATCAATTTATTCACTTAATTCGAATTATTTGGAGTCAATATATTTATGCTCATTAAATTTATTCAGCTTTCAGTAGAGAATGTTTCCAATAACAAACGATTATTGATACTTTATAAAATCCTACATATAATTAAGATTTCATAAAATTAAAATTTCATTTCATTGATTTCATATATTACTAATTGCAACCTTCATGCATTCTCTGTTTTTTCTCTTTTCGCTTCTAGAGTCCACTCTTTTTATAAACATTATTTGGAACGAAAACTGGAATTTAATTGAGAACCACTTCTGTTGAGTCCACAACTCTTTTGGGGAGAGTTGATTTCAATTCGGAAAAGTATAAGTTTGAAACAACAATAAAGAAATTATTTTTGTTTTAAATAACTCCACCTCACCAAATCATAATCTAATAGGAAATTTAAATTTTAGGCTTGTTTCACATGTTTACGGTTCCGTTCGGATCGGTTCGTTTTCAGTTCGTTGTCGGAAATGAATGTGACTTTCATACATATAAGGTTCTCACACGGTCATTATCACGTTCTATATTTTTCCTCCAACACATGCGGTGTTAAGATTTTCATAAAATTAGGTAAAATGATAAAAAGCTAACAATTTAAATTTTGTAAAATTAGATCATCTGGCTATCAGGTTGAAACAGAAACTGAACTGAGCGTGTATAGAAGATATAATTTTTTGAAGTTTCCTGGCAACTGGATCAAATCTGGTTAAACATTTCGGGTCGAGGGGGTTCGGCGCTGTGCGTTTTTTTTTGTACCGAATTACCGTTCCACATTTGACGGAATCGACCGAAAACGAACCAGGCCGAATGGAACCGTATACGTTTGAAACAAGCCTTATTCCTGAAGTAAACGTTATTCCTGAATATTTATCAAGTTGAAATCTTAAATACAAGATACACGAAACAGACATTACTAACGAACAAAATAAATTACAATGAATGACACTAACATTCCATTCAGGTTTAAGATTCTACGCTGATGAAAACTCAAGTGGCATGAAAGTTCACAAAAGTCAATGAGACCTATCAATTTGGGAAAAAAAATAATTTTGTACGTATCAACTTAAGTTGTTCACAGAAGATAAATACCAACCACTGAGACTGAGAATAATTTGAAGCTATTTTTAAAATCTCCCTCAAATTCTACAACTTATTCTGACTTTGTACGCATATCATCTGAAGAACATGAAGTGGAGTACATTCAAGAACGTTAAATTTAGAATATAACGTTCATGTTCTCATTAATAATCTGGTATACTCAGAATAGCAACGAAAATGTTCAATTTAATACAACAGTAATAAATATATTTGCAAAAGTGAAATTCTATTTAAAATACTGTACAAGAAACAAAATTAGAGTACTGACAAGAAAATCCTTCACAGCTTTGTGAAGTAATGTGAATTCAGAGAATAACTGATGGTTTCAGTTTATACTGTAATTTATTTTCAAGAATCATGAAGATTTTGCAGAATTTCACATGTTTTGTCCAGTTTCATGATTTTAAAAGAAATGGGCTTTGCTGAATAATGATATTGAAATTCATATTTTAAGTTTCGATGATTTCTCTATTATGAAATACAATTTAGATTGAAACCCTTCGATAAACGATATAACGGTATATTTTGGATATACCAAAGGATATATACAAAAATATTCATTATAACGAGTGTTATATAGGATGGAAATTCAACAAGAGTAAACATTCAGGAATAGCATTATTGGTTCTTTGTAATAAGACAGTTTATCTCATGATGTTTTTAAATATGAGGAGGTAAAAGATACGTTGAAATTTCACAAGATTTCCATTTCTAAGAGATCCTAAATTCTTAATCCTTTCAGATCGAGTTCGGATGAAAAAATATCCATTTGTATGAGAAGAAAACTAAATTCAGGAATTCAAGGAAGAACTTTATTTGGCCTAATATGTTAACTGTCTAAACTTCTTAAAATAGTACAAGGAAGTATAAATAGACAAATTATAGTCTGAAGATAGCAACTAACAACTTGAAAATGCTCGTAAATTCCGCAAAACATCAGTGTTAACAATACTATAGTTAGTAGCACTAACTATTTGACTAACTATACGAATTGGAGACTTGGGCCGTCTTCATGTACATCTGTACTAGGCCTACTTCATGAATACGAGCTATGATTCATAACACATCAGATCAAAGTTTTGAATGATAAATCTCTTGCGATTTCTTCTCAAAACATTATAAATGACTAGCAGGTAACCCGTGCTCGGCAAGGGTCTAATTAGAAGCTTGACTACTGAAATGTTGGAGAATTTAAAATAGGCCTATAACCATCCTCGGTGGATTGACAATCTACATGCAAAATTTCAAGTTAATCAGTCCAGTAGTTGGAAAGTGATAATGCCTCATTCGTGAATTTCCTATCCCCTAGCATACATGTATAAGCCGATTCTTTCCTTTATCATCAAAAATTTAATTTAAAAAATCCACAATGGAGCTCTATAAAAATGACAGAGATTATCAAGATCAAGATTAACGTTTCTCACTCACGCATTTCGTTCTTATTTTATTATTATACTTCTCTTCAGGTTCATGGGAAACACATTACCAATAATACGCATATTACGTATTGCTATTTGCTCAGAATTCGAGACAACATGGAATAAATAAAGTTCATCTTAATGCAAAACCATGGTCATGGAGTTAAAATCTATAAACCACATTATAAATGAGTGTTCTATAAACAAAGAAAACTTACGAGGCAACTTGAAATTCATCCTCTTCTAGGCTAATCCTCCTTAACCTCCCCCCTCTCTTAACTCAAATTCAACATTCGGTTGTGACATGCGCACAAATCTCTCTTCTGACACACCATGCCTTTCTACTTACCCCTTCTGTTCATTCTCTCCCTACTGTGTTCTTCCAAAACAATTGACATATCCTCCAAGTGACATCTTCTCCTCCTTCTTTCATACTCTTCCTCATCAGCTTTCTCTCCTCCCTCTTCTTCTGCACCACATTATCCATTGTCCTTCTCCACAACTTCACTGCCCCTCCTTTATCTCCTTCTCCTTCTTCTACTCCTCCTCCTTATTGTTCTTTTCCCCGATGCTCTTTTTAATATACTCCATATCTTCTTCATATTTTCTTTCTTTTGTTGCTCATCTTTTATATCTTTCCTTCTTCATATTCATTCTTTTCTACTCCATCTTCTTCCTTTTCTCCCTCTTATCTTCTTATTTTTCTTCTCCTTTACATCATCCTTCTTAATTTTCTTCTTTTTTCACCTCTTTCTCTTCCTAATTCTCCTTCTCCTCATCCGTCTCTTCCATGTTCCTTTTCTCCTCCACCATGATCGCGGCTCAAAGTTTACACGTGTATAAGAAGGATTACCCGACCAGCAAGGCAACAATAGCAACAGCCTTAGCCACCAGCATACAGCCAGCACCAGACCACCAGACAGCTGTATGAGTAATTATTTTAGTTAAAGCAACGCTCTAACTGGCGTCAATTAATTTCAGCCGATTAACATGTTGGAGACATGGCGGTGGCTGGGGCTGGGGCACACACGTCGTTTGTTATGCTATAATAATTGAGAAAGTGATTTGCTGGTGGTGGTTCCTCGGTGGTGAGCTGGATCACTGTTATAGTGCGGTGCGGTGCGGTGCGGTGCGGTGCGGTGCGGTGCGGTGCCGTGCCTTGCAACTGGCAATTAATTATCGCTGCCAGATATCCACGCCAATTTATCAACCAACCAGGCTTTCCTTCGACTCTATACTAAATCAAACTATAGTAAGGTATAGCGTCAATTACACATAGAGAAGAGTAGCTACAAACAAATGCCTAATTTCCAGCGTTCGAATAGTATCTAAGTTTCATACAGAATGCGGCATCATAATTTCCTTTTTTCAAAACTTGAAACGCATTGTCAGAGAAGTTTTAATCTATTTCCAGAATGTAAGTATGCATTCAAAGTTTTGTTCCATCTAGTTTTGAAGATTATATCATGAGATGACGTTTCCCACTCTGGATACACTTAGAGTACCTATTTCTAGTATTTGATAACACCCTTTCAAGCATTGCAGGCGTAATTTTGGGTATTTCCACCTGTAAGTTGTTCTTCGAATCTTTGAGGGTTTTCGGACGGTTCACATAGACACGGGATTTCAAAAAACCCACAGAAAAAATCAGGAAATCGAGCCGGCCATAGCAAATCGCCTCTAATTGGGATAAGGCATTCTGGGAAGTGTTCCTTCGAAAATTGTCCAAGTGAAATATATAAACAAAAATACTATATTCAAGCACCACCAGATAAGGGTTATAAATTAGTATACATAATATTTCAGATTGGAGTCATCCATTGATGCAATAAATGGGATTAAAGAGGGAATACAGTACTCTAAAAATAGAAGAATGCATCGCTATTAATAGTTATTTGTATATCTAGAGTGAAAAGTACGACTTTTTCTCCCTGTGGGAAAAAGTTTGAAGCCCGAGGCGAAGCCGAGGGCAGCAATTTTCCTGAGGGAGAAAAAGTATTTTTCACTCGTACACAACATTTTTCCTCCATCTACATTTTTTTATAGAAACTGCAAATAAAATCATTCTAATAACTTACGTATTGGTGACAATGATTCCTAACAACATAACCTAAATCTAAAACCTAAAAACCGGTCGTCTGATTGGCACTGCCGATTGCGCTATCTATCGGCAAAAGTTGTAACAATTATATCACTGAGCAGCTACCAAAAATGGCTGACTCCAGATCACGCGGTTCAGATTTGAATTGCAGATCAAAAATATTTGTTGGCTGGTATTTTGAATAGAATAAAATATTTTAAAAATTGTATAAGTTTTTATTGTCTACTAATATTAAGAATATAATGATTATCATACAAACATATATTTCATGAGTTAATCAAATTTCTGGTTGTGGTATTGAATTCAGTTGGCTTAATGACAGACACCTCTATTATGCTTTCTCATCTGAGCTTAGACCTTCTAACATATTACAATGTAAGTTTCAAAATAGAGATGCTCCCCATGTTATTTAAATGGAGTCACTTTTACTCCCTAGGGAGTTTTTCTGTTTTTTACTACCGAGAGCGAAAAAGTGGCACTTTAGTATTAGGTTTCAGGGAGTAAAGTAAGTACTTTAGACAGTAGGTGGAGGAAAAAGTCATTTGAAATGTTTGAGTTAATAATCTTTCATGAGACTGTTCAGTTTCAGGTCTGGCATGTATTTATACGAACCAATTTCCATATTGGAATTAACATCAGTGACTCGTTCTCGAGACTCTTTGGGAACATCTATTTTTATTGGGGAGTAATTATTTGAAATAATTTCTAGGATTAATTCGATTTAACGAAAACAGAATTCCTTCAAGTATATTGCGATAAACTCTTCCAGATTTCTCTATTGTATCATATTTTGCAGATCGCGTTTGCTGTGTGATTCCTGTGTTTTATCAGTTACCAAGTAACTATAGGCTAAATAGGCAAGATTTTTCCAGCTTGAATTCAGCAAAAATAAAAGCATTCTACTAAAAAAGTGATTTTAAATAGACTAACTAGAATCTAATCCAGCAGCAGCCGGAGATCATTCAACACTACGAAACATTACATAGATTGTTAATGACTGTATAAAAACTTTTCGAGTATTTGAATAGTTTATGCAAGGTTCATCGGTACTAAAGAATTCCTCAGACACTGCAGTGGCAATCGGTTTCCAACTTTCGGTAACGTTATCAAGCTTGCTTTCGAACACCCCTAAAAATCACTCCAGTATCACCTAAAATATGACACTCCCATAAGATTGCGAGGTAAGGCGAATGCCCTACATACCCTTACTCTAATTTCCAATGATCTGTTGAAAATAGCTGCAGTTCGAAATAGAGTAATACCGTTTGGTACAGTCAGAGGGCTGTGTGAGCAGGCTAGGGCTCCGTTCACCACTAATAGGATTTCAACGGAGCATGGCAACGCGATTCTCTAAAATTAAAGTACAGCATGATGACGTGGGTAGGAGCCGTTAAAGGTAGTGCCCTACTGCAGAACAGCATAGCTATTTAGATGTGGGTGTGAATATATATGATCTAGTGTGGGTACGCGCTTTCTGAACTCTACCAGAATAATGAATGCCCCTCGCCATCACCTATAATATCGGCTCGGCCGTGGGCGATGTTATTATGACGTTATATGGGCTTATGGGCACAGTAGGGGCACCCTGTAAAAATGCTGTTATGGCATTACAGCACTAGCACCCCTCGTTTGGCGAGATTTATTTTTAGTGACACTTTCGGATCCTTCTTGAAATATCTGTTCATTTTTTTCCGAGACAGATTCGATGAGAATGTAATCCAGTGTACATTGGACCGTTATGAGTGCAGTCAGCTCAACACCAATTACTGCTACTGCTGTATTTCTATTTATTTTTATTGCTGCTGTAGATTTATTTGTAAGTGAAAATAACGCTTCTTCCTGTGATATGTTGAAAATAAATATAGATTCCTCTTTATTCTTGTTGACAATATTATGTAATAGACATTTGAAATGGATAGGAATAATATGAATGTTGTTCATATTCCATTCACTTTACTCAACTACACATAGAATTTGTTAAGAGTAAATAAACACAGAAAAGAATTTGTAACAAGTGGATAAAATTTTCTATTGCCATAATTTTAATTGCTGGTATAGAAATAGATTGGATCACCATGTTAATGAAGCAGATGACGCTGAGAGATGAAAGGACAAACATTTTTAAAAAGAAGAATGATACTTGTGAAACAAAAATTTTGAATTGGAGAGAATTATTTCACCTTTCTTCTCTTTAGCACATTCCACTTTACATCCGGATCGTATTTTTCATATTAGCTTATGTTTTTGAAGATTTATTTCACTGAAATGAATGCCGAATGACCTGGCTGGCTAAAGTCTGGTGACACAGTTTTCTGACATTACTATCTTTCAAATATTGTTGGACACAATACTTAGGGTCGATTAGGGTTAATAGGGTCGATTGAATAACTAGACTCTACTGACTAGCAACTATAGTCTGTACAAAATTACTTTCAACTACAGAGGCGCGATGTCGCCGTTCCGAACCGGCCAACGTTTTCTAATTTCTAGTGACTGTTCATGTGCTCATGCTACACATACGAAGTTTCCTGTCTGTAAGCACTGAGTCGACGGAGTCTAATCAACTGCGCTTCTACCTATGATTCTATTCAACACTGTAATTGGTTGATCTCCCTCCATTTCTCTGCGCCGCATATTCCTCCAAGTCGAAAGTAATTGTGTACGGACTATAGTAATTGGTTCTAGCCAATGTACCTAAAATGTATTCTAGGTAACTTGGTTCTAGCTATACGAATAAGATTATACAGGTGACTCGAATCTTAGCATTACTTAGAAGTAGCAATATTGCTAGCATTGATTCAAGTGACTTATTGTCTATTGTGAGGTGCGGTGCGGTGCATTCGGCGAGACAGACCTGCACTAGGCCGTGATGGATGTCGTCGAGTAGAGCGGGTGCCTCCTGCGACAGTTGCCGTGTGGTGAGTCGTTTCCGCCGCCGCTTGTGCATGGTGAGGAAGCGACCTGTGCGGGGGCGGCAGTCGATCGCCTCCAGCAGCACCCAGTCCGACTCGGACAGCCGCCTCCTGTCCAGCACCAACCCTCCACCCCCACTCGTCACTGCATCTGCAACACAAAACAACATCATACACTTTACAACGGAAACCACACAAATTAATACTAGTCGTTTGGTAGTATTATTTATCATTCATAGAATCTTCAATTTAACTCTTTAGTAGACTCTTCAAGTAAACTCTTTAGACTCTTAAGTAGAAGGCAGAGGCAGCTTCCCTCCTCGAATTGTCTAACGTTGGAAAGAAGAGAGAAACTAATAAAGAGTTGCATCTGGAGTATAGCTTTCTACGAGGGTCATTCAATGAGTAACGAGATAAATGACTCATTTTCAAAAACGGCTAAATTGATCCATATGAAACTTTCAGGACATGAAGTCGTGTGACCTTGTGATGACAGCTGATCAGTTGTTTTATCATATTTCGTAAACATAATCGCAAATTGACTCAGTTAACAATGGTGAGTCAGCTTGAGAATTGCATTGTGGAAGAACAACATGTCATGATCAGATTTGACTGTCTGTCGTTTTGGTGGATCCATGTTCCATCACAGTTATTCCTTCAGTCGCATACCGATTTTTCAACTGTTGACTGTTTTGAAGCCTGGTTCCTTTGTGAGCGTCGGTGAGTTGTCTTGGCACCCATCTTGCACAAGTTTTGTTTACTGCAGCTTGTTGTGAATAATTTTTGGACATTTCCAACACTTGTGTTAATTCACTTATAGAATCAACAGTGATACGCCTATTGTCCCAAATTAACGAATAAATTTGAGATTCAAGAAAGGAAGTCCCAACTTTGATTGGTTGTCCACTGCCTTGATTGTCACAAACTTTTGTACGGTCACTTTGAAACTGTTCTACCCATTTGTAAACGTTCGAACGATTCAAACAATGGTTTCCGTACACTTTCAACATTCTTTTGTGGATTTCACTACCTTTCTCACCTTCTGCGACTAAAAATCTGATCACAGCACGTTGTTCTTTCATGGTGCAATTCTCAAGCGGACTCGCCATTGTTATCTGAGTCAATTTGCAATTATGTTTACGAGATACGGTGGGACAATAAATCAGATGTCATCGCAAGGTTGCCAACTTCATGTACTGAAAGTTTCATATGGATCAATTTAGCCGTTTTTGAAAATTAGTCATTTGTCTCGTTACTTATTGAATGACCCTCGTATAAGTCAGAATCGTGTGCTATTGGTGAGGCTGAGGGAAAGACTCTAAATGCTTTTGAAGAGTGGTGTTGAAGGTGAATGCTCAAAATAAAATGAACTGACAGAGGTAATGGTGTGAGGAGGTATTCCAAAGGGTGGTGGAAAAGAGATAATCTTTTTTGAATTTTCTCAGGGATAGACAACATTATTGGATTGCACACATAATAAGACACAACGCATTCCTGTTAAGTATTCTGGAAGGTACAAATGATAGACAAGGGGTCGTGGTAGGCCCCGGCTACAGTATCTGAAACAAATCACGAAGGATCTGGGTGCTATGACCTATGAACAATGGAAGAGAGTAGCAATGAACTGATTTGGATAGAGGGCTACCAGCCAATCAAACGATTGAGATGAAAGAAGAATAGGCTCAGTTATATTTTGCTAGAGATAAGAGAAGATTAATGTGGGTGAAGAGTATAGAAATTCATTGGGAAACAATTGAGTAACTATAAATAATCTAGACTGCTAGCTTCTCGTGTAAAAGTAATTGCATCCTCCACGTTACATTCTCACTTCATTTCTTGGAGAAAATCAATCAGCTAATCCAAGTACAAAAGAGAAGCCATGAGTACCATAGTCCAGTCACTATATACATTGGTGCATGCAATTTATATTGTAGTTATGATTTTTTAATATATTATTTGGGTACATAAGAGAAGTCCAGAACCAATTTCTTCATGCAAAATTTCCATGTGCTAGGAATAAGTGTTTGAAATTTTGATCCTTGAGGTGACCTTAAGCGCGCCTCTCCACTAGGAAATACTGAAATGAAGTGTTTCTAACGGGTGATTCTCGAAGAACATAATCTCATGAACTTATGTCATTGTGCGAAATATCAACGTGAGGACAATGCAGTTATTGATGATGGTTGAAGCTGAAAATTATGTGTTTTTCACATAATTATGATCTCAGATTGTACAGCACAAAAATACGCCCAGAGGGATTTTGAATTATACATCTAAATGGTAACAATCTGAAGATTGAAGAAAAAATCAATTTTGATGAATTGTAGTTTTGGATCAGCAATCCAAAACTACAATTCATCAAAATTGATTTTTTCTTCAAATTTCACTCATTTTTGAAAAATAATAACTCAGTACTCATTGGAGATAGAGAGTTCCGAATGATCTCAAATTATTCAGAATTTCATAATCTAAAAAATGGCGAGAACAAATTTTTCTGGTCAGTAGATACATAATAAATTCATGAAGGTTCCAAGAGGTTGAAGAAATAACGGCCTAATCACAACATAAACTAACATCAAACTCTTGCAGGAAACTGAATTGGAGCTGGTAGCCTATAGTCGCAGAATCGGATTAGCTCTAATGGAATGGAAGTTGATATCAATTGCTTCTATAAGATATGGCGTAATAACCGTACAATAAAATGAGTTCTTTCTGTTTTCCACCATTTCTGTACAGCTGAAACGGAGTTCTGTCTCATTATAGTTTTACTTTGATGGAGTTATTCACTTGACAATATTATTCCATTGACTCGGCAGTCTTCAACAATTTATCAATTTTATGTGCAAATTTAGATTCTTGTCAAGTTCCAGTTCAGTACTAGTTACAGTTGCAGTTGTGAGCTAATAATAATATGAAGCTCAATGATCACTCTCTTGGATGTACTCATATCAGGAAACAACCAATCACAGAAGCAGAAAGAGCATAGCTCAGTCTCAGATTGCAACCAAATCATTTTCCGAACACAGATCGACCCATTTTATTCGAGAATCCGCCAGTTAGCTTCTTTAAGTAAAGTTATTATTTGTAAGTTTCAACTGTTGGCTCTCCTTATTTTATATTTTATTCATGAATGATCAAATTGATATGGATGGGATTGTAGAATATGATAACATTAGTCTGTGCAAACCTAGATTGCAGCATTGCTCTTGTGCTGCCAGATTTCACAGAATTCATGGAGCTTGTGAGCTTATTGTGTAAGAGGAAAAGAGAGCGTAGGCCTTTATGACGGAATCAGCATAAAACGGCAACAGTGTACCGTTATAACTTACATTGAAATAACATTAGCCATAAAGGCCCATGCTGGGGTTTAAACTAAGGTTTGCACGGACTATAGTGATATCAACTTTTGACCTTTAATTTATCCAGAGAAAAATATAATCTTGATAATGGACAAAACCAAAAAGTTATATTGTTTCTACAAAGTATTAGAAATAGAAATGATTATATCACTGAATATGGAATCTTTAACCTAACAGCAGTGCCTGACCATGATGATTATAAATGAAAGAAAAATAGTTATGAAAAAATATCATGAATATAAATTATTTCACACAGTAAGTATATATGAAGTACTTGAGCCCGGTTGCACAAGAAACGATTAAATTTTAATCGTGATTAATTTCACGAGAACCAATCTGAGAAGGCTTTTTCATAGAAAAGGATGCTATGAGTGGTTCTCGTGGAATTAATCAAGATTGAAATTTGACCGACTTCTGCAACCGACAATCGACTATTTTAGTATATCCTAAAGACCTAAACTATAGAAAATAACTAAGAGAAGAGCATAATAAATGTTGACTGATTAATAGCATCTTGTGACGATATCATGCATTTAAGATATATAAATATATCGGATGATCATGTGCCTAATAAATACAGTACATATAATCCAATAACATCATCCTATCACAGTCAACTTTTGACACGATTCATTTAGAAACTCTCCAAAATCACGATATTGGCCATGGCCACACCAAGGTATAAATCATACCGGCAATGCATGAAATTCAAGTTTACGACACATAATGTGTTCATGTTTATTCCATTAGTGGTAGCTGACCTGACAAAATGACTAATGATCGGCGAAATTGATGATGGCACAACGTGGAGATGAAGAGAGCGAGTGATGAGATGAGAGAGAGATGCTGAGAGAGAGTGAGAGAGAGGGGGGGAGGAAAGAGAGATTTGCAAAATCAGAGGCCACAATCTTGTAGTTACAGGATCCACCCACGACAATAAAGCCATGCAATAACACTGTTATTCAAATGTTGAAGCGTTTTCACGCTAGAGCGACGCGCAACGGAACGCCAGAATAGTAATTTCTGCAACGCCACGTCCCACGCATCGCGACGCACACATGCGCCGCGTCCCACGCATCGCGACGCACACATGCGCCGCGTCCCACGCATCGCGACGCACACATGCTCCGCGTCCCACGCATCGCGACGCACACATGCGCCGCGTCCCACGCATCGCGACGCACACATATCAATTGCGCAGAATTCTCCAGTCCGCGTCTCCCATACTCCACAATATCGCTGTCAAAGCAAACACGTATCTGAAAAATATGGATGAGCGCGGCGATTATGTATTAATAACTTGCCAGGTTAGATATTCGCCAATCGAAATCCAATTTTGTTCAAAGAAAACTAACACTGAAACCGGAAATGAATCATTTTTCGAAGGGCATAACTCTGTGAATTTTCCACGTTGGATTGATGTATTCATGCTCGTTCTGGTTTATTTACAGATGAGAGAGGTGGTTGGGTTTCTTACTTGAATTAATCAGAAATATGGAGCTTGAACTTTCTGTTTTCACATTTTTAGGTGAAAATGAGAGATTATTTCTTTTTCCTCAATAGCTTGAATTTATTTCTGTTCATTCCTTCCTGTGGTATTCACAGGTGAGTTGAATGAATTTTTGTGATCTGAAGATGATATATAGCAAATTTAATTCAAGAAAAGTTTTAGAAAACTATTCTTGGCAGCAAAGATAATTAATAAGAATGAGTAATCTAGTGAGTTCGTGATTCCGGATGTCGGTATAGGGACTTCATGAGAGAATTTTAATGAAACTGACTCCTTGAAGATTGTATGCCTTTGATTTTGTAACTGTCACACTATTAATTCAAGTAACTAATCTAAATGAGATAAATTTAACGATGTAAAACCACATCAAATTTTGATATACTAGTTTCTAAACAGTTCGAATCACGTGGGACGCTGATTTACTCATTCTTGTTTATAATCTCAAATGATTATCCACGCACAAGTGATAGATAGTATGAAGGTAATGAGTCGAAATCAATCTTCTTATCAAATCCATATCAGAGTGGCAAGTTTTCACAAGATTCCGTGAATGAGATTGAAAATGTGAATGATATAGATATAATAATTTGAATACGAGTAAGTCATCATCATCATCATCATCATCATCATCATCATAATCATCATCATCACCATCATCATCATCATCATCATCCATCATGGACTAGCCCTGGACATGAACTATATGAGTTAGGAAATAAGGAATCTACTTTGATCGGTTATAATCGCTTCATTGATTTCCTTATGTAGGCGAATTCCATAGTCATCTATTAAAAGGTTAATAATAATATTGATGACTACGGTTAGAAAAGAACGCCAAATCAAGCAGTAACCAAGTATTTGCAGCTACGGATAGGAAGATCTAAGGAAGGCGCAGGACAGGCCACTGAATTATTTCTTGTGATATTGCAGCCCTCCATTTCCTCCATTATTTATCCAATAATTGTTGACGTTTTTCCTTATTTCCCTCACTCTATTCTGGAGACTATTAATCCCTCTTTCTATGACGGCGTACAACATTGTGAGAATAACCTTAAATAAAATAAAACAACAAGACCCCATGTAGTATTAAGGCGAATGTCACGCTATTCGGCAGTTAGGTAGCTATGGGGTGCAATTTCTTCCAACCAGTCATTAAAACCAACTACATTCAATACATTCTCAAGCAACGTGTTATAACAGCTAGCTATTTTTCCTTAAAACACCTTTTCCGCTGCGTTTTTCGGCACAAAACCCTATGTGTAATTTCGAAATGATTCCCGTAATTGATCCAATACCAAGATCTTATATTCCAATATAATGATATTCCACTTCATCAGTGAAGCGTTTTATTCAAAATTATCACCCACTGAGTTTACCTTTTCCGAGAGAGCTTTTATTCAAGAAATAAAATAGCAAGAAGAATTCTCGCAATAGAATGTCAACTCACATGCTTCTCAAAAAATATAACGACAAAATATGATTCACAACAGCCTTCAAGGAAATTCTTCACCTTCCAAGCCTGGAATCCAGATGAAAATAAGAAGCTGAAGGAATTCCTTTCTCGAAAAATATACCTCTAATATAATATGTCTCATAGAAATATTTTATCAATAGTAAGGAATCATACAAATAATATATATATAATGCACAGTTCAACCCTGAGATCTCAGTAACCACTAAACCAATCTTTAAACAAACTAATTTTAATACATCAGATTGAAGGGGATGATGAGTAAGTTTCCAGAAATACATTGCAATTCTACTCTAATATTGGCGTATGAAGAAGGCTCCTTTTTCCTTTTATATTATCCTTGAAATGCAAGATTTCCAAAAACCTTGTAAATACGTCGACGCGCAATTAAAAAAGGAACATACCTGTCAAATTTCATGAAAATCTATATTACCGCATTTCGCCGTAAATGCGCAACATATAAACATATAAACATTTAAACATTTAAACATTTAAACATTTAAACATTAAAACATTTAAACATTTAAACATTTAAACATTTAAACATTTAAACATTAAACATTTAAACATTTAAACATTTAAACATTTAACATTTAAACATTTAAACATTTAAACATTTAAACATTTAAACATTTAAACATTTAAACATTTAAACATTTAAACATTTAAACATTAAACATTTAAACATTTAAACATTTAAATTTAAACATTTAAACATTTAAACATTTAAACATTTAAACATTTAAACATTTAAACATTTAAACATTTAAACATTTAAACATTTAAACATTTAAACATTTGAACATTTAAGCATTCAAACATTTAAACATTTAAACTTTAAGAGAAATGCCAAACCGTCGACTTGAATCTTAGACTTCGCTCGGTCAATTAACAAAATGTTATTAACTTAATCCTAATAGATTCTATTAGATTGAACGGAAGTTGACAAACTCACATCTTCATCATGTGAATGATAAGTTATGTTCAATGTAATTTAATCTATAAGGATTGAACATTTTGTTAATAACTTTGGTCTAATCGCAGCTTTAAGGTTTTGGTTTCAATATTTTGTTTTGCAGTCATGGTATTATTATGCGAGCCCATTAGTATCAATATTCTCACATTCGAAAATAACTAAATTAATAGATGATTAAAAGTAAACAAAAGAACTAAATAATACTGGAGAAATTATAATTGACCGAGCGAAGTGAGGTCTAAGATTCAAGTCGACGGTTTGGCATTTCTCTTAAGCCGCGTTTACACCAAAGTTATTAACAAAATGTTAATAACTTAATCCATATAGATTCTATTAGATTGAACGAAACTTTACAAACACATATATGATCATCATGTGTATGATAAGTTATGTTCAATCTAATAGAATCTTTAAGGATTAAGTTATTAACATTTTGGTGTGAATGCAGTTTAAATGTTTATAACATTTAATGTATATTTATAAATGTTGCGCATTTACGGCAAAACGCGGAAAAGATTTTCATGAAATTTGACAGGTATGTTCCTTTTTTAATTGCGCGTCGACGTATATACAAGGTTTTTGGAAGTTTTGGATTTCAAGGATAATATAAAAGGAAAAAGGAGCCTTCTTCATACGCCAATATTAGAGTAACTAGTAGTTCTGTGAACAGTAGACCTCACGCAGTATTCTCATCCACAAGTACCAGATGTCAACTGTTTTAAATGTTAACAAACTCAGTTCACGTTTGAATTTGTATTCCATATGATATAATTCATCTAGTTCCGTGATGATCTTTCTATCTGATGAAAATTAATTTTTTAGAATCAAAAATATTATAATTTCTCCAGCATTATTTAGTTCATTTATTTATTCTTATTCACCTATTAATTTAGTTTTTTCGAATGTGAGAATATTGATACTGATGGGCACGCATAATAATACCATGACTGCAAAACAAAATATTGAAACCAAAGACATTGAAGCTGCGATTAGACCAAATTTATTTAAAAAATATTAATAACTCAATCCTTTTAGATTATATTAGATTGAACGAAACTTTACAAACACATATATGATCATCATGTGTATGATAAGTTATGTTCAATCTAATAGAATCTTTAAGGATTAAGTTATTAACATTTTGGTGTGAATGCAGTTTAAATGTTTATAACATTTAATGTATATTTATAAATGTTGCGCATTTACGGCAAAACGCGGAAAAGATTTTCATGAAATTTGACAGGTATGTTCCTTTTTTAATTGCGCGTCGACGTATATACAAGGTTTTTGGAAGTTTTGGATTTCAAGGATAATATAAAAGGAAAAAGGAGCCTTCTTCATACGCCAATATTAGAGTAACTAGTAGTTCTGTGAACAGTAGACCTCACGCAGTATTCTCATCCACAAGTACCAGAATGATGTCAACTGTTTTAAATGTTAACAAACTCAGTTCACGTTTGAATTTGTATTCCATATGATATAATTCATCTAGTTCCGTGATGATCTTTCTATCTGATGAAAATTAATTTTTTAGAATCAAAAATATTATAATTTCTCCAGCATTATTTAGTTCATTTGTTTATTCTTATTCACCTATTAATTTAGTTTTTTCGAATGTGAGAATATTGATACTGATGGGCACGCATAATAATACCATGACTGCAAAACAAAATATTGAAACCAAAGACATTGAAGCTGCGATTAGACCAAATTTATTTAAAAAATATTAATAACTCAATCCTTTTAGATTATATTAGATTGAACATAAATTATCATACACATGATGAACATATGTGTTTGTCAACTTCCGTTCAATCTAATAGAATCTATAAGGATTAAGTTATAACCATTTTGTTAATAACTTTGGTGTAAACCCAGCTTAAAGATGCATACCTCTTTAATGTCTTTGATTGAAACTAAAGACCTTATACAAATACAGTAAAAGACTGGCTTCTCCACACATCTGTGTAATCACTTGTCAGATGATTCATGATGAATAATTCTATAGTCTGATTTTCACTCTAATATTGGCTTATGAAGGAGGCTCCTTTTTCCTTTCATATTATCCTTGAGATGCAAAATTTCCAAAAACCTTGTATATACGTCAACGCGCAATTTAAAAAGGAACATACCTGTCAAATTTCATGAAAATCTATTACCGCGTTTCGCTGAAATGCGCAACATATAAATATTATAAACATTTAAACATTAAGAGAAATGCCAAACCGTCGACTTGAATCTAAAGCTGCGTACACATATTCGCGCTTCCAACCCCCACCGAGCACGCTCCTCCCTCGTACCGCCCTCGTACCACCATCGAACCACAGTCGCTCCGCCCACGCACCCATCATGAACGTTACGGAAGATGTTAGATCTTCTCGCGTTCCCCGGTCGAACCACTGTTGCTCCCCGGTCGATCATCAATCGCTCTGCTGGAGTGACGTTCGGTTGCGGAGCAGAGCGAAAGTCTGTACGCACCTTTAGACCTCACTTCGTTTGGTCAAAAATCAGACTATAGAATTATTCATCATAAATCAGCTGACAAGTGATTACACAGATGTGTGGAGAAGCCAGTCTATTGCTGTATTTCCATAAGGTCTATAGTTTCAATCAGGTTCTTGTGGAAGAGAATACTGCGTGAGATCTACTATTCACAGAACTACTTGTAAATGTATTTTGAATAAGTTATTAGTGCTAACCTCATGAAATTACAGAACTCAAATCTTGATTGGTTGGAAACCATCCTCAACTTACTGCCAACCTGACAAAATTAGACTATCAATCAATTCTGTAGCCAATATCAACCGTAACAACTGTTCCGAGCAGGTACTCTAGGTCTAGATTATAGTTCTTTGGAAATATGTTATGGACATTTCAATATCATTTCATGTCCCATGAATGAAATTTGAACATTAATTCTGAAAAATCTAGAAAATTGAAATTTGGTGCACAAGGAGCACGAGATTGGTATTTTTAGAATCTTTGAGCAAAATTTTGAGATCGAAATCATTCCGGTTTTTCCGGTATGCAATCCACAAATTGACATGTTTTGATGCGAATAAACGAACAAACACAACCCTACTCTCTCTAAGGTGCATTTTCGTTTATGCGTAAATTTCCGCAGTCGACGACAGCAAGCATTGTTGACATTCATATTGTCCAAATTTCAAGTGTGCTAAAACAGCTGAACGAATAACTTTTCATTAATTGTCTTAATTATTAAAGAATTGAAAATGTCTAATAATATCAACATATTGCCATTTAAAAGTATGAAAAAGTATAAGCTCAACCTGCCCCATTAAAACATAATTGAACTCTTTTAGGTTATGAAGACAAATTGAAATCTACCCAATCTGAGATTCTCTCCCTGTCATGGTCGACGACGACATTCAGGCCTCTTTCACACGATAGGAGACGTGCAACTTCAAAACACTGAACAGTGTTCACGTTTTTTTGTCGAAGTACATTGAGTCCAATCGTATCTTTCACATGGTGATCCCTAGCCAGGAACCTCCTTTTGTCACGTCTTTTCCCCTCGAGGCAAGCAGAAACCCGTTTGGATCGAGATACTAGCGGACAAATAGCCGCTGCTTTCACATGGTGATTCTACGTCTCTCCGGTCATCATTTTTTCTCAAAATCTATCTTTCTTGAAAATGAAGATAGAAAGATTCGGATTTGGATTCAGCGACCCCAAATTCTATAAGAAGTAAGTCCCGTTTTCGAAAATATCCGAAAACAAGGAAGTTATGGCTGTTTTTAATAAAGCTTTCTATTATATAATTATACGGTAAAAACGAACAGGTACTGTACTTTACAGTACGTATGTACTGTAGCTATTATAATAAAACTTACACTGTATTCGTGTAGGAAATTTGGTGGGATATTTATCTTGATTTCTGGAAATACCCAAAAATAAGGGAGTAAGATAACTTTGAAAAACCAAAGTTTTCCTGCCGATTGACAAAACAGATAAAAAAATATTTTAAGACATATTATGTCTTGAACTAAAAACGTGTAACATATCCAGATATCAAGCTTTTCATAAATTTATTTGTTTCCCCATGGCAGTAGGTTTGCGCCCAACGTTTTCACTTGAACATTTCTGTGATAATTATTAAATTATGATAGAACACATTATAGTATTGATCTTCTAAATCCAGTTACATGCACATCACATCGATTTCCGTAAAATCTATTTTTACCGTTCCTATGAATTCTACCAGGTTCAGCGCAACTTGTTAAATATTATTATGTTTCATTCAACAGAATTCATAAGAACGCAAAAAATCGAACAACAAAAAAGCCGAGGTTTATGTCGACGGTATACGACATAGAAAGCAAAAGCTCGCGTTTGGTCCATAGTTCTACGACTGAGGATTCAGCTCAGCGACTAAAATCGACAAGCCATGAATATGTTAATCACTACTCATATAATAATGCAAAGTATAGAACTGCTTTTCACTATGATACATGGTTTCCATTCTTTAATAAAAATAAAACGAGATTCCGGTGTCAAAAGCATCAAAGTCGCCAGGCTGGTTATGACTTACTCAGTATGCATTATCCACTCAGCAGTTCTAATACAAACACAGACATCAGTTTCGTTTTAGTTGGAATGGAATGACATTTTTTATTCTTTCAGTTCCTATTATTACCATAGATCGATTCAGATCACCACAATGTTTATACTGTATGTTCATAATAGATTTTTCTGGTTGTTGCAAAGAAATATTTACTGGTATTTTGGAGTTATATTCAACTATTTGAACCTGATAAATTAGATTGTTGAATGACAATTGAAATTCAGTGAAGTTTACTTGTCCTTTTCCTCGTATTTCATTGGGTGATGTGATTTCAGTGGGGATGATTTATGAGTTCATATTTGGATTCATCTTTTCAAAGTTTAATTTTTTTTGGAACTTTTAAAAATTAAAAATGTTCATGTTTAAAATTTGTAGGTGTTTGAAAACTTCTTAAAACCTTTGCCTGTCTCTTCGTGAGGCAGGAGTATTGTTATCTTTGTACGTTTACTATATAATCATATGATAATGGAAAGCTATATTAAAAACAGCTATAACTCCCTTGTTTTTGGGTATTTTTGAAAATAGGATTTACGCTTTAAGGAATTTGGGGTCGCTGAATCCAAATCCGAAATCAGAAATCTTCTATCTATATTTTTAAGGAAGTTAGACTTTGAGAAAAAGTGATGAGTCATACTTTGAGCAAACGTCGGCGTAATTGTTAGATCTGTCGGCTTATTCCACATCTTGTGGAAATCTATATGAGATAGAGCGCTCTACCTGATCTCAAATTATAGAGCAAAAAATACGCCCAGAGGGATTTTGAATGATATATCTAAATGGTAACAATCTGAAGATATTGTTGATCAAAAACTAAAATTCATCAAAATTGATTTTTTCTTCAAATTTCACTCATTTTTGAAAAATCATTACTCAGTACTCATTGGAGATAGAGAATTCCGAATGATCTCATTTTATTCAGAATTTTATAATATAAAAAAAGGAGAGAGCAAATTTTTCTGTCCGACTACGAGATTTGGCAGAAATAGCTGAAAACAGGGAAATGAGCCGAAAATACGAGGTTTTTGGGCCATTCTGTATCTAGCACAAGGAAATTTTACATGAAGAAGTTGGTTCTGGACTTCTCTTATGTACCCAAATAATACATTAAAAAATCAGAACGACAATATAAATTGCATGCACCAATGTATATAGTCACTGGACTAATTGTCGAATTTTATCAATTTCAAAAAAGCTGATCATGCGTATTTATTTCAAACGGCTGATCATGCGTACAATCAGGAAATTTGCCCGGATGGTGAGCCGAAGCAAGGCGAAACGATAGGAGCATCAGGGTTTTAAAACACGATCACGCTCGCTTTGCAAAAAGAAGAGGAAAGAAAAGATTGAAAGAGGAGAAAAAAAGGAAGAGGGGAAAAGGGAAAAGAGGGAAAAGAAGAAAGAGAGAGAAAGAGAATTAAATAGAGAAAGAGAAAAGGATAGAGAAAGAGAAAGAAATGGAGAAAGAGAAAGATAGATAGAGAGAAAGAAAAAAATGGAGAAAAAGAAGGAGAAAGAGAGAAAAAGGAATTAATAAAGTGAAAGAGGAGGAGAAGGACAGAGAAATAGAGATAGAAAAAGAAAGAAAGAATTTGAGAAGGAGAAAAGCAGAAAAAAGAGTAAGAGAGAAAAGGAAAGGGAGAGAAAGGAGAAGGAAAAAGAGAGAAAGGAAATAAAAAAAGAGAAAAAAGAGATACAAAGAAAAAGCAATAGAGAGAGAGAGAGAGGAGAGAATAAGGAGAATCAGATAGAATTGGAGAAAGTGAACGAAAAAGAGGAAGATGAACAAATAGGGAAAGGGAAAGAAAGAAAATGAAAGAGAGAGGAATAATATTTAGATGAAGAAGAAGAAGAAGAAGAGAAGAAGAAAAAGAGAAGAAGAATGGAAAAAGACAAGAAAAAGGGGACGAGAAAAAGAAAAAGAAGATGAAGAAGAAGAAAATAAGATTATGAAGAAGATGGAAAAGAAAAAAAAGTGAGCATGGTTTTTTGTAATGACAACTCCTCCATACATTTTGAAAAAGTCATCCTGGACATGAGGAATGAACGATCAAAGTTTCGATTTTTGCCATTGCTTCAACAGACATAGGGATAGGTGAGCTGAACATTTTCACTTTTCAACTTATGATTTCATGACCAGCTGTTTTGAAACAATAATTATAATTTTTATTGTTTAATCAGAAAGAGGGATGGGAGGATAGGATGAAGAGGAAGATTTCAGATAAAAGAGAGTATTCCAAAAACTCCGAATTAGGTACTTCGAACTGGAGAGGCTGTAGAATGGGATCAAGTGACTAGGGTGGAATGTGTAAGATTCATTTCTGTGAAACCTTAGAATTTGTGGGAGACAGAATCAGGAAGATCGTATAGGAATTACTGAAAACTGATCAAATAATAAAAAGTTAAGCCTGTAGCGTTCACTGTGTTAGTCTGAGATAGCAATCTTTTGTATAAATTGATGATAAAAACATTTTATTGGATGAATAAGAAGTTGTTCTATTTAAGGATAAAAATCATCTAACCAAATTCGATAGATACTCTGTCTAAGAAAGGTTTTGTACTAAACTAATGAATAATTAAACCTTGTATCTATTTTAAGAGGTTAGTGTCATCATGTATAACCAGGATACAAGAGTGTAACTGACTTCTTAGATCAAGCCTAATAATAAATTGATTTTATACGGAAGTGAAAAGGACAAATAGTGTGCAACACAACGAATCGATAATTGACAATTGGCATAATTGCTCGACAAGGGTTCAATCAAAAGAGTTAAAACCCCAGTTCCGAGCCAAACAATTGGACACAATGAATACTCAATGAAAGGGCATTGGCAAGGGTGCACTAATGAAGCCGCACAGGGGCAACTAAGCTCTATCCATCATTGAAATGCCAACAATGAGCTCAGCACATGATTGCTGATACGGTTGCTCAATAGACGTTCCAAAGTATCACTTAATTAAATTGGCCTACCTGTTTGCTAGTTCTTGTGGGATAAAAATTTGTATTTCGTTAATTGTATGTTTCTAAATTTATTTATGAATAAGTTCAAGTTGACAATTTTATAGTTAGTATAAAGTTAGAAGGAAATCTGTCGAATATTATGGAACTACTTTTAAATAATAAAAAATAAATTAGTGTAACATTCATCAATTATTGTGAAAGCGATAAGTAATATTTAATAGCAGCATAGAATGATAAACTATTTCAGCATTTACCATTTTATATGTTAAAGAAGACAAAACATGAATTAATAGTCCAGTCACTATATACATTGGTGCATGCAATTTATATTGTAGTTCTGATTTCTGAAGTGTAGTACGATGAAATCTGAGCATTGTGTCAAAAATAATAAGTGTTTGAAATTTTGATCCTTGAGGTGTCCTCTCCACTAGGAAATACTGAATTGAAGTGCACCTAACGGGTGATTTCTCTTAGAGCATAATCTCATGAACTTATGTCATTGTGCGAAATATCAATGTGAGGACAATGTAGTTGGTGATGATGGTTGAAGCTGAAAATTAGGTGTTTTTCACAATACAAGGAGCTTACCTGGAAATCTATATGAGATAGAGCGCTCTACCTGATCTCAGATTGTAGAGCACAAAAATACGCCCAAAGGGATTTTGAATATACATCTAAATGGTAACAATCGGAAGATATTGTTGATCAAAATTGGAATTCATCAAAACTGTTTTTTTCATCGAATTTCACTCATTTTTGAAAAATTATAACTCAGTACTCATTGGGGATCGAGAGTTCCGAATGATCTCAAATTATTCAGAATTTCATAATCTAAAAAAAGGCGAGAACAAATTTTTCTGTCCGATTACGATTTGGCAGGAAGTGCTGATAACTGGAAAATGAGCCGAAAATACGACGTTTTTGGGCCATCCTGTATCTAGCACAAAAAAAATTTGCATGGCTCTAGACTTTTCTTATGTACCCAAATAATATATTAGAAAATCAGAACTACAATATAAATTGCAAGCATACCCACTTTTTTATGTCTATATTGACTGGACTATGATCAGTTATGCTTGATTCGAATGAAAGTCGCCATGCAAGAGAAATGAGTAGGATTAATAAGAGGAGTGACATGTTCACAAAAATATTTACGTCGATTATGATAGATATTATAGGATATGATTTATATGCAAACTCATCACTATTTTACTCTCAATCCATTTGTTGTATGAATGTCTGGAATTTATAAAATAGAATTATAGTACCCTTTAAAATCAATAAAATATTTAAAAGCAAGAATACAAATTGTAACGTAACTACTAGTTTCGGTGATCACACCATCGTCAGGTTATAAAAATATAATCTTAATATAAGATTCTATAATTCTATTTTATAAATATAAGAAAGTAGCCATAAATTGTGTACACAGCCCACGACATGAACTCTTGCCTAAAAATGATCTAATTGACTAAAAGTAGATGAGATTCCTCAAAACGTTACAAAAATGTTCAATATTAAAGTTGAGATTGCTTTTGTCTAGTAATTGTTGAAAAGTTCATAAGAGCTACCTATTATGTGACAAATACTTGAGATTCAACGAGAGGTGGAAACGTTTATCTAGAAGTCTAGAACTTTACTGCCAATTTGAGTGACTTGAGGAGAAGAATGTTCACATTTTGGATACGTGCTATTCGAGACACACACGGCTAACCCAATTTTCACGCGGATCTTGTTGGTGGAGTGGCATTGGCTGAGACATCGCTTGAAATAATGAACTTTCAGAACATCCCCCCACGGATGGAGCACCGCTATGTTACGAGTTGGTAACAGCTAATAGTGTTGCACAAGTCATAAGATAACGAAAGTTAGGTTGGTGGGGTGAGTTGTCTTACACACAATTGTTACACAAAGCTGACAGAAAGTTGGCTTGTCATTTCACCACTAGAACAACCCCATACCAACTTGGCCAACTTATTACCAAGTCTACAACTAATAGAGAGTCAAGTTGCAGCGTTGCAAGTTCGCTCGCTTTGTCGAGACTCGAGATTTTTAGTGGGTGCCGCGAGCTTTGTACACCCACAAACCACAAACCAACTAGTGTATGTTATCTACCAGAACTCAGCATTACTGTTGTCGTTTAGCGGTGACAGCATTCCTAGAGGAAGCAAGCATCATTTTCCAGGTTTACCACCCTTTGCTCTGGTTTGGAGTTTAGCTTTTAGATAGTGGAGACTTTTCAACGAAGAAAGTTATAAATGGAGCGAAAGACGTTGAATACTGTCATTCTACAATTCGCTTTCAATAGGGTAAATATTAGTTAAAAGATTTGGTCATGTCGTTAGAACATCTATGATAAATTACATGTATATCAAATTCACAAAGAAATTCCAACATTTCAAAAGAAATAATTGATAGGTATTGAATATAAAATTTTATGTTGTTTTATGAAATGCTTCTTGTCTTTGAAGTTAACAGGTTGAATAATGAACGAGCCCATGAGCAGAATAGTAACAAAATTGGACATCAGATTATTTGGATGAATCAGAGTTGCAACTTACAAACGATAATTCATGGTCAGTCACCAATATTTTATTATTTCTCAAAAAACCTTTCGATTTATCAGAAAAATCAAGAATTAGTACAAGGAAAATTTGAAAAATTAATTTTCATCTAAATTACTGGGAAGTACCGGAAATTTTTGAATGACAACTAATTTTTTATTGATGATTCGAGAAAGGATACTGACCATTGGTACGGAAAGGACGTGAATATTTAGAACGCAACACTTTGAATTATATGAATTGTCGTTGAATCTTCAATTGATAGAATTTGAGTGGAATACTGGATATGAATGTAAATCTCCTCCCCTGAATTTATCCCCTAAAGTAAAACAAATTCAAATCGAGCCACTTCTGTAATTGTATCCTATGTTGAAGTTTACTACAACTACAAGTGATCTTTACTACAATGTGATCTACTATGGTGAGGTCCACGTTATAATGGTAGTGGAGAAAGATTGGAGAAGAACGTTGCCGATCCTCTGTCTTGTCAATGCCATAAATAGACGGTAGCTGATACAGGTTTATTGATGTGATGTTAACTATTCATTCTCGTTTAAAATGATCAATTATATTTTATTAAGCAAGAAACTATATTTTTCAATAATTTCATAATGAATTTTTATAATTCAAATGGAATATTTTGTTAATTAATTATTAATTCTACATTGTTAAAAGACGATCTGGCAACAGAGCAAAGCGAGAAAGAGATAGCGCCATCCGCTTTGTTGAATGATTGACAAGGATAGCAATATCATTGCTAATCAAACACTGCCATTATAACGTGGACCTCACTATAGTACAACACAGTAACAGTAGTGAAATTTCCAATTGAAAACAATGTGATTATTGGAGCTATTGAATGATCCTGCACAATACAGGACAGGCAGATAAAATGGAATATTGACTTGGCAAAGCAGAGCGTCACAAGCAAAACAAACACAGGAATTACGTGCCCGAGTCCTGAAACGACCTAAATTTAGCGTGCCACTCATATTCGCGTGCTGCCAGACTAGACTTATTCGTGTTTTATAGTCTCTCACTATAAATACCTCCTCAGTTGAACATGGTTTGTTTTGTGGTTATAGAGCAACTGGTCGATATTTACTTCAAATCGAATTGACTTTTCACAAATATCCAGCGTCGTAACAGAGTTTATTGGTTTTCGGTTATAGCAAATGTGTGGAAACTTGTGATTGACTTTTCACATTCTAGTACCAAGAGATATAACTGAATTTATAGTGGTTATTCGAGGTGGAATAATATCAGACTTGTGATTTCTGCACTAAAGTAGCCAAAGTTCTCGTCAGGTATTTTTTTAACCTGAACTTCGTGTCAAGAGATGCGAATACATTACCTATCGTATTATTATTAAAATATAATTTCATGATGTTATTTCTTGAGATATCTTTCAATAATAACATATCCATGGTTATAATTGTAACAAATTATTTTTGATTAGCAAGCAAAATCGCTTAATGAAAAGATTTTATAGGTCTCGAGCAAACAGCTGCTCTATTATCACCGGGTGCGATATCAACAAGTGAAAGATTAGATGATAACGGGTATCCTGGCTACAATTAGAACAGCCAAATAGGAAGAATTTTATTTGCTATTTATTGAATTATATAAAATATTGGAATTTTGAGGTTAGGCTATAATACTTACTGGTCGGCAACCTGAATAATCGATCAAGCCATCTAATTTGAAATTTAGCCAGACACCTTTGGCAAATTTTTGTTGTAAACAAATAGCATTCAACTAGAGGATTTGGTAACCACATGGCATGCTATTGTAAATGGGAAAACACTTAATAAGCTTATAAAAATTTATTGTATAAAATGAGCATATACAAAATACATAAAATAAATAAAAATATTAAGGAAGTATGTATATTCATTAGGCGCATGGATACATTTGTAATTTTTAGATGAACCAATCAAATTGCAGTGGCTGATTGGTGGTAATAACGAGTCGATTCAAAAATAACACCCCGATTTTATATAAATGATAAGAATTTGTAAGTTATCACTACTCGGTTCATGTATCGGATGCAATCTGAGTAATTATAAAATGTAATACATAAGATATAGGTAATAGCCTAGCAGATTGGCACGGACTATTTGATTATATAATGGCATAGTCGTTGGATATTTAAATAATATGCAAATTTGGAACACGGAAGTATGATCTTAGAGAATAGGGGTAGATCAGAGCCCGAACCTTGAGCCCTGAGATATATATTAACCGACAAGATTCTAGATTTTAACCGACAAGCAACAGCAAGTCGATAACTGAGCTGCATAATCTAAATGCATATGATTGATGATTTAAGAAGCACATGGTAACTTTTCGTGCTAAAAACTAAAACCTAATAAGTGAGCTAATCTGTGATACCTTTTTGATATATATTTTTGTTCTTATTTTTACTGTTTTTGCTTGTTGCTCTCTCTCTCTCTCTCTCTCTCTCTCTCTCTCTCTCTCTCTCTCTCTCTCTCTCTCTCTCTATATATATATATATATATAATATATATATATATTTATTTATTCATTGATAATTTGTGTAATATCAATTTTTATGGTGTATCCTTCATTTGTTTCCCTATCTCCATGCATGACCAATCTCATTTTAATCTATTTAGTTACCAGTATTGAAATATTAATAAGATTACCTATATTCTTCACTGAATAAGTTGGTTAAGACAGCGATATACAGCATTGATAATCAAATCTTTGGAAATAATACGTTCCAGAGATTTATATAAATTAGCCAATATCATTAAATATGACCAGAAGAATCTCAAAATTATAGCATTAAGTTGTAGCAGCGCAAATTCTCGCATCTATACTTGCGGATTTCGACAAATCAGTCACAGAAATTGTGAACTGTTGGAGCGGCCGACGTCAGTAACCGGCAAGAGCAGAGAACTACGGGAGCTCCTGGTCGAGCCAGTAAGAAATTGGTATTATATATATTCTAAGAACCACAATAAGGGTTATATATTTTATTATTCATGCTCTACCGACTGCAGCCAAGCAGGGCAACCCGTTATTGAAAAAAATAACGTGACATAATCTAGCAATACTTCAACATAGAAAACAGAAAACCCATAGTTAGAATTGAATAGAATAGAATAGAATAAAATAGAATAGTGTCTTTATTGAAAACAACAAAAAATGGATCAATATACAAAGTTATCAATATACATTTATGATATCTTGAAAATGTCTATGTTTTGAAAGTTCGATTCTTCAAGGATTTTTTCACAGACAATCACTCAGAGTTAACAGAAAACCCAGAGTTATTTAGGATATTTTAGCTCAAATTCATTGCTCTACCTTGATATTGTATTTTCTAGAGGTTTTAGAGACAAGAGAAGGAATACGTTCCTATATAAAGGAATGGTCACGAGGGGATAGTTGAACAAATAATACAGAGAATACATAAAATATTAGCAGAACGTAAGCCTTATGCGTTGACCGATCGGTGCGGTGCATGCCTGTCCACTCTTCTGGGGGATAAAGAAAAGCTCAACTGCAACCCCCCTGCAACCCCACTTCACATGCACAACCAACAACAATGCCGTTAATAGCGTTCGCTTTTCTCAAGCCGCTGCAAATAAGATGGGCGAGAGTGCACACATGAGGAAGAGAGATAAAAATATAAAATAGAGGATTGTATGAGAGAAGAAAAGGAAGAGAGTGATAAAGAGATGGAAAGAAAAAAAGAATGTGACTGAGGAAGAGAGAGTAAGAGAGAAAGAGAGAGAGGTATCTGACTGAAGACCGATTTAGAAAGGCAATTTTCCAAGCTCTTTGTTTTTATAGACTTGGATGTAGCCAGCCCGCTTCTAATGCTGTACCGTATAGGGCGGTTATCGTCATTTAATGACAACGCTGGGTATCTTTGTCACCGAAAGGTGGAGTATTAGAGTATTGTACAATGATGTATAGTAGAAGTGAGTATATTGCAGGCACATGAATTTCTGGCTTCTCTGGAGAAAAAATTAGTGCGTCAAGAAGAAGAGGGAGAAGGAGGAAAAAGGCAGTGATAAGTAGGAAGTGATAGGTTTGAATAAGAAAAATTAGTAAGGGAGAGAAATTGGATATGGAGGAGGAAAGAAAAAGAAGATAAAGAATGTGTGGGAAGAGAGTAGAACATAAGAGGGAAGCGATGAGAATGAAGGAGGAAACATGAGTACATGAAGGAGAGAGAGAGAGAGAGAGAGAGAGAGAGAGAGAGAGAGAGAGAGAGAGAGAGAGAGAGAGAGAGAGAGAGAGAGAGAGAGAGAGAGAGAGAGGAGAGAGAGAGAGAGAGAGAGAGAGAGAGTACAAAACATGTTAGGAAAGGAAGAGTTGTGAAACAAGAAAACAGGGAATGAAAACAGGAACAAGAAACGAAACGGAGGGGCAGAAAAAATAGGGAGAAAAGAGCTTGAAAGGAATTAAAAAGAAGAGATGATAAACGAGAAAAGATAGGAATTAACAAGATAGGCAAAAAGAAATAAGGCGAAGAAAAGAGATAGAGAGAGGAATAAGTGGAAGATTTGAAAGATAGTAGGTGAAAAGAGAGATAACAATGAATTGAGGATAAATATTCTATACTGTTACTGTATCTTCTTTTCCTTACTGTCCATTACACTTTTAGAATAAGGGAAAGAAGGTAGGAAGGATGAAAAGGAGATTTGGTAATGTTCAAACAGGAAAATGAACGGAATATTGCTCTTTCGGGAGACACGAAGAAAAAGGAAGTGAAAATAGAGATATATAATTATAGCGGTGAGGAAAAATAGATAGAAGGGGACAAACTGCGAGTAGCAAGAAATAGAGAGGGGTCACAGTCGTCTGACCTTGCCAGGTTTCGAAGACAATCGGTTCATTTTCAAGGATGAGGGGTGACGCTAGCTAGTTATGGCAGAACTGTGTGCTTAAATACGAATCACAATAGCCTATATTACGGAAGAAGCTACATTTTTGGTAGAACAATCAATGCGAAGATGCAAACAATGGATTGAAATGGGACCAATAAAACTCGATCATTGATAAGGTAAAAATTCATTAATAATTCGGAAAAAACGAAAGGCTTTTTGTTGTTGTGATAACACCTACTCCTCTCATTCGTCACAAGAAATCTAGCAAAACAGGAAAAATATGTAGACGTCTATAGGACGGCACTGTAGGAATTTGGTCTATGAGAGATATATACCATAATATTATTGCTCCAATTTTGTCATGTTAAAATTGCATTCGATTTATTTGGACTCAGCTTTTTCTCCATTACAGGACCTCTTTAATATCCAAAAAACAAGGCCCATAGAAAGTAAAGATAATCAGAAAGATACGTAACAGTACAAAAGACAATAATTGATAGCAATTGATATAATGTCCTTTACATCAGTACAAAGGACTATCACTGGATAATGATGTTGGTAAATAAGAAAATAGCTACAATTTGAAAAATCTGGTGTGGCGCACTCACACAACTTTCCTTGCCGTAATGAAAATTGATCACCTGACGCTAGTGTTCCCGCGCATCTCAAGTCTAATATTCAAAGATATGAGTCAGCTGGTGACAGGATTATAACGCTGGAGACACACGAGGTCTGCTATCTCTTCATAGTGAATCATTTAATAGAATCAACTGTTGCCAACAGTTTGCAATTGGATAATCACATTTTCTCGAATTTCGAGCTTATTTTCAATTTTAGGTGAAAATGTTACTGAACATTAATTGTAGAGACTCTCATGCTCAATCTTTCCCACTCGAAATTTTTCGTTTAAATTGTATCTGAAGCCTGATAATTGAGAATCTAAAATCAAACTTTGCATAGATGAGGCGGAGCTCCTGAAATTTTTACAGATATGGGACTTGTGGCAGTCGATAGAGCTTATCGATGACTATTTCAGTTATAACTGCAATCAAAATCGTTGGAGCCGTTTTCGAGAAAATCGCGAAAAACCATGTTTTTGACAACATTTTCGCCATTTTAGCCGCCATCTTGAATTGCATTTGATCGGAATTGTTCGTGTCGGATCCTTCTATTGTAAGGACCCTACGTTCCAAATTTCAAGTCATTCCGTTAATTGGGAGATGAGATATCGTGTACACACACACACACACACACACAAACACACACACACACAACACACACACACACACACACACACACACACACACACACACACACACACACACACACACACACACACACACACACACACACACACACACACACACACACACATATCTGAAGCCTGATAATTGAGAATCTAAAATCAAACTTTGCATAGATTGGCAAAACATACAGACCGATACCCAAAAACCACTTTTTTGACTCAGGGGACCTTGAAACGTATAGAAATTTAGAAATTGGGGTACCTTGATTTTTTTCGGAAAGCAAAACTTTCCTTACCTATGGTAATAGGGCAAGGAAAGTAAAAATATTCATTGCACTTACCAGGTATCCGTATGAGCACAGTATGAGATCCAGATGTTTCAACTGATATTCCGGATCCTCTCTGTAACAGAAATTGGAAGAAAATCGTGAGAAACGTTTATAGATGGAGCAAAATTGAAGAGAATTTTATTACTTTCAGTTGGAGTGTATATTCATCGCATTCGAATTATGGAAAACTGACAGGTGTTTCTCGTGAGTTCAAAATGAATTGACTCTGTCGAGCAGAGCTTTGTTAAAAACATTGTTGTACACAGGAATTCTAGTAAAGTGCTACCACCTAGCAACACACATACACCCGTGAAACTTTAGAAAGCACTCGGTAGCATAAAATTCAAAACTCATTTGCAGTGAAAACTTTGAGGCCCAACAAACAATTTACACGAAAATCAATGGCAGGTCTCAATGGAGACTCACGCAAAACAACAACCAGGCATGTAGAATGTAGATTTCGGCCAGTTGAGGAGTTGGAGTGACTGACTCATGTTCTTATCTTAGTGCTTCGTGCAGCCTCACCTCACACGCAATACGCCTCACGCATTCACCAAGGTACCTCATCGTCAAACCCCAACTTTCTACACCATCGTAAATTCACAGTTGTTTTCTGTTTTCTTACTGTACTTCTTATTTTCAACTTCCAGAAAGCCTACAGTTTTCTTGCAGAAGCGTCAGGTTGTGGTTGAAACTCCAATAAACAAACGACTGCCTCCTCCATATTCGACGTAGGTGGTCCATCAAAATATGATTTCCCAGCACGCACATTGAAAAATAAGGCCCCATTTTCAGACAGTGTTACAGTTGCAGCACGCAATATTCTGTGGATGTTTTGCCCAGGAACAATATATTGTGATGAATCACCAAAATATATTCTTTGGAACGATCGGTCTGAATAGCGACGTTCAATTTTAGAACGAGTATACCACGAAATTTCCAAGCTGTGGCAATAAATTTCTGATTATAGAAGTACTTGTAAAAGATTTAGAAAAATTTTTCAAACACCCCTCTCAAACTCAAAAATCATCAAATAGCTGCAATGATGGGAGGAAGATCTGCTCAATCAGCTTCCCTCAAGTTAGAAACGTGGCAATTTGTCTTGAATATTTTTTTTCAAGAGGCCGACGGTCATAGCCAACGGTCGTCCCAAATTAACTTTCTCATGATGGTGGTGGAAATTCATTTGCACGGCGAGAAACGCGTGAAATAATTAATGCCATGCAATAATCAGCAGCAAGGAGATTACTTTTGGGCTCCCTCTATTATTGAAGAGGCCAGCACGTGCCATTTAGAGCGGGTGACTAATTCCTTGAAGGAATATGTATCTTCCATGGAAAAAGGAAATGTCACTGATTCAACCCTTCTGGAAATTGCCAATTAGACTCACTTTAAGTTTCTAGAAAGATTTAGAGTGATGCTTGGGAAATTGATTGCTGATGAAATATCAAGAACTAATTAGTTTTTGTTTTTGGAAAAAATAAATAAATTCAAAAATATTATCAGATCAAAATAGTGTTTACTCAAAAATTGAACACAATAACCATAGAGGAATAACCATAGCATGAGATTATGCTTTATTTTCTGTATGCAATAACATAGCAGCCATAGACAATCCTGCAACATGATCAGAGTTTCTGGAGTCTATTAATAAAGGTAGTAATAAAGGTAGCCTTTCAATAAATGTTTTGTCAAATGTAGGTTACTTACTATAAACTACTTAGAACTTTAGAACTTTCGAATGCATTTGTAATGCGATCGGAGTATACAAAAATTATTGGATTATGACAGTGTGAAGGGTTTATCTTACTAAAGAAATAAATTGTGCTCTTTGGAAGGAATTTGAAGTTTGATAGTTCAAATGATGATTATTAATACTTGGTACTCTGATTTACTCAAGCTGTCAAATCATACACAAATATGAAGTCATACGACTGATGCATGATAATAGAAGTTATTCTATTACATTAAATTATTCTTATTGCATAGTTACAAGAAAAATATTGGTTCAAATATATAATAACTGATCAATTCCGTTTCAATAACATTCTCTATTGAGTATTTAGTCAATGGATTATCAATAGGCCTATTACCAGCCAGAAATTCACTTAATGACCTCATCTCCTTCCTCATTTCAATTGAATCAAGAATCCACCTCCACAGCAGCAATCGCCAAGAGTCAAGGTCAACATTTCCCAAACCGTAAATATAGTCATGGTTAATTAATGTCCTTTTAAGGTAGGAAATTGTAATTTTCCTTGATTTTGAAGATACTTTCATCGATTAATTTGTTATAAATATAATGAAAATGTCATTTTTATACATGATATAATATGTTATAATTAACATATATAATGTTATTATACAAGTTTATTTTATTTATTTATTCAATTATTTAGAATCAAACAACTTTCATTGCTTTGATAGACGAAATACTTTTCATTGGAAATGAAGTGAATTATTATTATTCCTTTAGCAGAATAGGTTTAGTTTAGTCACATCATCTTCATAAAGTAGGTAGGTAAGCTATTGATGATATAGATGGGCCAGTCACTAAAAAAATCTTGGTCCCCACAAGGCCGCTGAAATTTCAAGCTTTGTCTTGTGACTGGAATCAATTTAGTGACATCAATTCTAGATTTTTTTCAAATATGTTATCCTTCAATATACTTGGCAAAAGTGGATACATTGGCTTTGGGAAGCAATAATAATTGTGGAGACATGATAACCTACTGCAGTCGTCCTGATTGATTGAGTTCGAATGGAGAACTAAAGCGTTACAACAGACCACAACATTCATAACACATCACTCATACTTCCCAGTTATTTCATTATCAAAATCCATCGCTTGACCATGATTGAAAAAGCATTCCTCAACCCAAATTAAATCTCAGGTCTTTAAAAACTAAACCACACTAATACTCGACGTTAATATAGTACTGAATACATGTAAAACACAGATATATTTTATACCGTGAACGTGCAGTATGCAATTTAGTTGGATTCAAAGAGTTATACCGCATTAAGAGACGTGTGGTGTGGTTACAGACATTGGCAACAATCCGAGCAAAGCTATCCAGTTAGATATACGTTGACGACTTCCACGGCATGATTGGATTAAGCCATTAAAAAGGAAATTGAAAAGACAGATGAGTGAAGAACGAAACAGATTAACATCATGCGGTTAGTCTATGCATATATATGCTCACAGCTCTCTGAGATATACAATATATGAATGTATTCTTTCATATAATATATTATGTTTCTGTGGATATGAAACTGTGAGTAGTTGTGGGAGGGAGTTGACACATATGGACACTGAGAGGAATTTATGTGGTGAACAAGTGTTCAGAAATTATTTCAGAATATTTATTTGCGTCTCGTTTGTGCAGTAGCCTAGTAACCGACGCCAGGTCGCCACGTGTTATGGTCCCCCCCTCTATACTACACATTTACACTTGGCATATATATCTTTATATACCACTGATATCTGTAGAGACTATTCTATACATAATGAACATTCCAGGAAAATGCACATAGGATATCATCTGTATATGCTTGAAATACTGAATACATCTATACGAGAAATGCCTACTGAGGCTACCAGAGGGAAAATACGTATAACAGGACAACCATGGAGGAGCTGGGTAAGAGAAAGAACGAGCAAAAGCGCCCCCCCCTCTCTAATCCCATTCTCACAAGTTTCCTTTTCGCTCGCTCAGTGTCTAAGTGGAAAACCGTGGAAATCCTTCTTCCGTTTTCCACCACAGCCGCACGCTTTTCTCATCCGATGTTCGTTTTGCATTATTCATCACCCACTAACCCTTACTCCTTCTCCAACCGGCTTCTTCCCGCTCTATTTATCTTATTCGCTATACGTCACTCATTTCTCTCTCCTTCATTTTCAAGTACCCACACTCTCTTCATTTTAATATTCACTTTTCTATATATTTTCATTTCATTCTGGAAATCACGAGTTCACCTTACTGTTTTAATCTTTTACTTTCTTTTTTCTTCTTCTCTATTCTGCTAATTCCTTTCCTCTACCCCCCCCATCTTTCTCTACCCAAATATTGTTTCATAGCATCATAATTTCTTATTATTTTCATTTGCTAGATATCACTCTCATTTACACTTCTGACTTTCTGTCCTTCAACATAACATTATTCTCTTATATAAAAATATCTCACATTTTCTCAAATTCTCTCTTTCTTTACTGGCCTCTGCTTTCTCTATCATAGTCTCAAATATTTTTCTTTTTAGCACCTTCCTGACCTTCCTTTTCTCTTTTTATCATTCACGTTTCCCCTATCATAACCTTCTTTTCTTCTCTTCAAGCCTCTTTTCATCTCTCTGTCCCCCCCCCCCCATAGAACCTCCTATTCCTCGATAGATTTTCTCTCAGCCTCTCTTTTCCTATTGACTCATTTCTTCTATTCACTCCACTCACTCCCAACTCCTTTTTCTCTCTCCTCTCTCCACAACCAGCCAAGCTCAACGCTGCTCCTTCGTCACCATCTCTTCCTCCAACGTCTTCTCGCCTCTTTACTTTATCTTTGTCAAGTCGTCGACAGCCACAATCAGATGCTGCGAATAAACAACAACAGCTCCCTCCCCCTTTCGCCCTCACCAACTAGAAAGCCCCCTTACCGCCCCCAACCCTTGCATTATTCGCCGTCGCCGCCTCTCGCCCTGCTAGTCCCTTCACCAACATTAATCAAAAATATCGACCAGAACTTCTTCCACTTCCTTCTTCTTTCTTCTTCTTCCTACACTGTTCCTCCTTCCGCCAACACGCACCTGATCCCCTTGCTTAGCTTTGAGGTCTCGGGTCGTCCAACGCCTCCAAACACCGTTAGTCTCTCTGTAACCAGGATCGTACACAATCTATACACATCAAATAATCTAGTATTAAAAATTTGAAGATAAGATCATCATCAAGATTATCGGAGGGCATCGATGAAACTGTATTTTTGATAATTAGAAATAACCAGTACTCTTTTTGAACATTTTTATATAAACATATCTAAATACGAGCACGCTTGCCATTTTCAAATGTCAAACTTGAATATTGACACATTAAAATGGAATTTGTGCTCAAAACTAGTTGTGTTTATGTAGAAAAGAGTACTGGTAATATCTATAATGATTTAAAAAAATACCAATACCTATTCTTCTTGAATCCATCATTTTCACTCAACCATAAAACGAAAAGTGAAATTGATTGTGAGAATCAGTGTTTTTTCAATAGGACAAATGAGGAAAATAAACTACTTGGCACTTTTTCGTGCACTGGGTGGTTCCTATAAAATAACCAGGCTTGTCCTATACTTTTCGCAATTACCCAGTAGTTAAGACACCGAAACGAAAACTAAACGTCCAGTGCCCTTACATTACCTATATACAAGCTTAGCGATTATTAGGGCAAACAAAGAAAATTATAATGGCTTTGAGGCACCTCGGATAACAGGGATACACAGATTGTCCGACTCTACTAGCAGATTTCAGATTATATACCGTATTCCTAACGAAGGAGGATGGACGGCGAAGCAAAGCACTCACAATAAGTTTGCATCATTTCAAGTAAACTTTTCATTTCTCAGCAAAGTAGTTTTAACAAAATTTATTATGTAATAAGCGGGCAAACTCTTTTCCAAGTCGTATAACTTTGGATCAGGCTTTCTTTATTCACACGTAACAGCAAAGTTTCGTGCCAATACAAGCAGCGATTAAAGCAACGCCTCTTTTTGATAAATTATGTATTCATGGCAGCTTTTATATCTCTTTGCAAGTTTTCACCTCCCAGGAGAGCGAAATACGTCAAGGCAGGAAAATAGCCAACGCTTTTCACCCCACTTTACGTTCCACGAGAGTTTTCCAGGCTGGAGAAGCCTGGAAGCGTTTTCAGAGAAGAAATTCGAGCTGGCTGCAAGAGGAGCATCGCATCGCACGAGATATTCGTGAACGTCAACTATGAGCCAACTATTCCGACAATCTCTCGTGGCTGCTCCACTCTCCCGGCAAATACTTACCAACTCCAATGCTGTAAATACTGTATTATACTGTTGTCCATCTCTCGGAGAGAAATCGGATCACTTGTATATAAACTTGACTTTTATTCACAACATTATTTTTGATAGCTCAATCCTATTCTCAGTAATTAAAATTTAGCACTAGTTTTACCAATATCCAGACTGATATTGAAATAATATTAATATTATGTTTTTATTTTACTGTTTTACAACTCTCACCAGCGGGCAAAGAGTTTCTTTTGCTGGTAATGCCATATGATATAAAGTATATAGGATATATGTAATAAAGTATATTATGTATGGATAATTATGTTAATTTATTTATATTTTCAATTATATGTCATATTATCGAGTTTGTAATATGTCTTGAATATAATCGGCAATAAATTGTACTAGTACTTTTTTCTTCATATGAGATTAATCCTTTATTCAATCTTCCACATCTTTTTCAATCAAGATTGACGGCTTGAACGAAATATTCAGACGGGGTGGAACTTCCGTCAGGAACTCCCCACCAATAAAAACCATACGAGTATTATTAATGATAGGTTCATGTACAATTGAATGCATAAGCTCGTTTTTATTAGCTTCCCGCGAAAACCAAGGCTGAGTTTCCATGTTTGCTCGAAATAGGATTCAAATTAGATAGATTAATGAGAACCGAGAGATGTTTAATGACAATAATAATTGTAAATTACAATTATTGTAAATATGCACATTAAACAAACGTCTTAGTCATAACCTCTTTGTTTACAACATCTACAAAATTGCTATTTATCTAGATCACGGGAAAGTTGTTCTAGAATAAGCTACCAGATCAAAGTATATATTGAGAAAAGTTTAATTCAGCGCATTTCCAATTAACTTGAATGAATCGTATCGTAAATGGAAATTCAAAGAAGACCACTTTTAATAAAATATGACCACATTCAATATTTCATTTGATTTGCCCAAGGGGATGAACTAAGTCATGTACAATCGAGAAATAAGAAAATGAAATTATTAGTGTCTGTGAGCTACCACCACCAAAACGCCAATAAAAGACGAGCATGGAGAGAGAGTGCAGAAAAAGAGGATATTAAAAGCAGAGAGCTGAAACAATGGTAATGTAATGTCAATAGAGGAAAAAGTCCAGATTTAATTTTCTTCTTATATCCGAAAAGGTTTTATCTGGTGAATGAAGAATAGATAATAACTCCCGGGAATTCCAGTTAAGGACTGAAAGCTTCTAGCAGCGTCTTGGAAAGAATAAGTAAGTGAAGGAAGATGGAGAAGAACTTGTCTGTAACGACTACTACCGTACCTTTCTGATGCATTTTGCAATAAATTCTTTCTTCTCTTCTCACATCGTCCTAATTAATAATGAACGAAAAACCTAATCTCGCGAATAATCAGAGGTACATCCGGTAGTAAGCTAAGTAAGAAGTCTGACTCCATAATTCTACTTACAAGCTTAATTTTGTCGTTCAGCGCATCTTACTTAGCCGCCATAATTAAAACGTCCTCTAAACTGACTGGCGTTAAATCTTTACGGCATAAGTTGGAAGTTTGAATCCAAGCAGTATCTACTTTATGGAAGTAGGTCCGTGGATTTTGAGCAGCCTATTTAGTCGCAGCTTAGCTTATGAACAGCGCTAAGCCGATTAACGTGTTCCAATATTATATTGAACATTTCCAACTTATAAAATGATTGATGAATTCATTAGCTCTTGAAATGCCGTTAAGACTGTTCATTAAATCCTTCATAAGCCTTCTCCATGATGCATAAAGTCCTTTAATAGCCGGAAAGCTACATTCAAGATTCACAGCTATATTAATAACTTTCGTTACTACAGATTTATGTTCAGTTCCTCAAGATAGAGATTGGTATTTCTACATAGCTTCTCCCAAACGGAAAACCTGAAGAATTAATTGTCTGGAGCCCTTTTTGAGCCTTTTATAATTTAATTCTACTTGAAACATTCTATTAGTCATAATTTCCAACTAAATACTTCATAATAGAAGTTACCATTTATGAATATAATACTCTAATAAAACTTGGAAATAAATTTACTCCTTCAATATTAAAGGCAGAGGAATATGAGCTTGGAAATATACTGTAGATATACGTTTTCCAATTATCAACCCATATTTACCTCCATTTTTTTCAAAATGTATGAATTCAGGGCTACTTTCTTGTATTTATAAAATAGAATTATAGTACCCTTTAATATTAATAAAATAATAAAACAAGAATACAGGTTACGTTACAATTTGTATTCTTGTTTTATTATTTCATTTATTTTAAAGGGTACCATATTTACCTATTTTATTAACATTGGTGTTTTCATTCATTTCTCATTGGATTACATTAAATTTTACACACGGTCGAATGACAGATACCTCTCCAGTTACTACATTGCTCATTTTAATACAAAAATTTATTTTCCATGAAATGTGAAGCTTATAACATTGAGGACATGTGGACGACTATTACAATCTAGTATTGGAAAATTTTTCCATTGTAACATTATCACAAATAGTGCTCTTCCCGATAAAAATGAGAATTTGTCCAACTGAATAACATTTGACATGGCATCGAAACAGTAAACAGTATAGCCACAACTACAAATGACTGAATGGAATAATCAACTGAGAAAATTGAATAGCGGCTAATCTATAATCGGAATAACCTTTCAGAGCGCGCGTATTCTATTCTTCGACGCTTTTCTCGTGCTCTATATATCTATTATGAAGGCAACCGACTGTTTATTGTTGTGCCTGGCGTTCAGAGAATATTATAGGAAAAGCAGAGGGGGGGGGATTATAGGAGCTGGCTTATTGTTAGCCGGGACAAGCGGCTTATTATAGCTATATATTCTCGCAATACATCTATAATGGCGTGCGGACGTCACAGAATTGTGTGTGCTCTCTCCCATGACTCTTATTCATATGGGAACGCTCGAAAACAATTTATTGTCCAAGTTTATATCTTATCCGCTAATTCCGCTCATGCTATCACTATCATCTTCAATAGCTTATTTTAGTGCTGTCAATACTCATGAATAAGCCCCTCCAACCATACACGGGCCAATACACGAGCTCCAAGCAAATCGATTGTTGGTGATAGACCGTTTTCCCATGAATTAGGTCTGTACTACAACCATAGGACACGATTTTTAACTCATAATAGTAGGCTACAGTACTTGTCAAGTGAAGAGTGAACTATTGTACTGTACTGTGAGTTTAGTGTATTAGGGTCAATAGTACACAGTATGACTGATTCTGATGAATGTACTCCAAAGTGTAGAGTATACTTCTGTACCATAAAGGGAAGATAGCATAAGATCATAAGATATAATCTATGCTATTTTTTTCTATGATTCTAGTGAGCTATATAATGTGTTGCATGAGTTGTAGGTCAGTCTAAGGTAAATATCAATAGTAAATTAGTATAATAGATGACAATATACCATGAGTACAGTAAACGACGACAAATCAACAATACAACAGAGAATCAAAATTTATTGTTCAATGAAGGTTATTCGTGATAGATTACATTGTAATATTGAAGAAATATCGTTGGAACACGATTCATTCATTTCTAGTGATGGAAAAGGACTCTAGTCCATATGCAGGACACCTGATCTGAATTCGAAATTGTGAAAATTGCACTTGAGAGCTGAGTGAATGTAATTATTACAGTTGGTAGGATTGAAAGGTACAATAATTCAGTTATTATTTATGTATTTGAACACGACATGCAGTCAATTTATTGAGTCAATAACTAAAAACTTTTACTTACTGACTGAAGCACACTTTCGACCGTCTAGCGATCATTTTCAACAGTGCAGACCGGAAATGTTTTGACGGTTAAGAAGATTTGTGGTATTTATTATGTGATCAAAAAGTTTGTTGGATTTGAAATTCAGCTGTTCATTTAGTATGTTGTTACTGTCTAGGATGGTGGCTTTATAAATTTCAAACTGTTCTGCTGTATTTAATTCATGTCCATTTCTTTTTACTTTCAGTATTGTGAGGTTGGTATCTATGCTTGTGTAGGAATGCCCGGTTTCATTAAAATGTGTTGCATAAGCTGATTCTATTTTGGTGTTTAGTGCATTGATATGTTCTTTAAATCTTTGTTTGAATGATCGTCCACTTCTGCCAATATAGAATTTTTCACAATTGTTACATTTTAGTTTATATACCCCAGGGAGGTTGTGTTTGTCGGTGTTATTGGTGGTTTTGGGGGTGAGGGTAGCCATTAGCTTATTTTTAGTTTTGAAAGCCACCTTGTAGCCTGCTTTTTTAAATATTCTGGCAATTTTATTGAATTGACTGTTGATATATGTTAGTGTTATGAAGTGTTTTCTCTCATTTGTTAGATTGGTCTCTTGCTTATATGCTTTTGCTTTTGTTTTTTGTTTTAGTTTGTCTATTATGTTTGGGTCATATCCATTACTCTGTGCTAGGTATGTTATTGCGTTGAGCTCATTTTTGTAGTTTTCTGGTGATAAGGGTATTTTGTTGAGTCTATGGAGCATGGATCTGAATGCTGCATTTTTGTGCTGTAGAAAACTACAAAAATGAGCTCAACACAATAAAATACCTAGCACAGAGTAATGGATATGACCCAAACATAATAGACAAACTAAACCAAAAAACAGAAGCAAAAGCATATAAGCAAGAAACCAATCCAACAAATGAGAGAAAACACTTCATAACACTAACATATATCAATAGTCAATCCAACTAAATTGCCAGAATATAACGAAGCAGGCTACACGGTGGCTTTCAAAACTGAAAATAAGCTAATGGCTACCACATAAGCTAATTTTTGATCACATAATAAACACCACAAATCTTCCTAACCGTCAAAACATTTCCGGTCTGCACTGTTGAAAATGATCGCTAGACGGTCGAAAGTACTTCAGTCAGTAAGTAAATGTTTTTAATTATTTACTTAATAAATTGACTGCATGTCGTGTTCAAATACATAAGAAAGTGTGTTAATACAAAGCAGCTGGGAATGGATCAAGAAACCATCACGTACAATAATTCAGATAGGATTGTGAGTGTATTCCTTATTCCTATTTGAAATTGTCCATAAAAAACTAATCGTGATCGTCGAGTGAACACATCGAGAAGCAATGAGAATGCAATAAGAAGTAACCTTATCATTCAAATGCCAAATCAATTTTGAACTATTTTCTATGAATCAAATGAATGGATTGATTTGCATTATCATTTTAATGCGATGGAACAATCACCTACAGATATTCTGCAGAATCGATCAACAATATAATGAACTATTCAAAATAAAATTCTATATTCTGAACGACAGACAATAAAATAAAGAAGAGGAAGGCGATTGTGTGAGATCGAATCAGGGACTCATCACGAATGTCGAATCAATTTTAGATTCATCGATCACATGGATCGACCCAATCAAACGATTTTGAACACGATTTTCCTATCATTCTCACAACAATTTCCAATGTAATCGATTCAAGCCAATATTCTATATTTTCTAATCTTCTAGACGTCTAGACCACATCCTGCCATATTCTCTAGAGGTGCGTACAGATAAAATACTCGCTACGACAGGTTCGCAATATGTTCGCAAGATGAACGTGCGATTGCCTTATTGTTGAATTCAATATGGCACAGCAGTGAACTAACCTCACAAATAATGTGAAATGTTTTACCAGGACCTCCTAAATACCTAATTAGGAGGTCCTGGTTTAACCCAGCTGATCGGGTAACAAAACTAAATAAAATATTCTGACCAGGATTGCTGGTTAGCCTAATAATAAAATATGTTTATATAATAAATTTATAATAAATATTATGTTTTTTGCATTTATGTTGATGTTATATTACAAAAAAGTTATGTTTTTCAATGTTTTGAAAGTTGAAAGGCTTGGTTGGGAGTTCTGCTTCGTTCTTCTAAATTCTATGCTGGTACCTATTATTAAACATGATTTTATAATCTTATATTATTTAATTTTGATAATTTAATAATTGATTATTAATTTTGATAATTTTATATGCTAACACCAAGATCGCAACTGATCCAACAAAAACGTTAACCGCGCATGCGCAAATATTGTTTGGTTCGCTCTAGGAACTTGACAAGCTCGCGATCTGTTGAGCTAGTTTCACACACATTCGGTTCGGTTTGCTTTCTGTTCGTTTTCGGCTAATTCCGATAAGTGTGAAACGAAACTTCGGTTGAATTCGGTACCGAATAGAAACCGCATAGAACCGAACGCCCACTAGACACTAATAAATTCCTTCAGGTTCAAATTCGTTTCTAGGGAGGGGCTACTTTCACACACATTCGGTTCGGTTGGGTCCGAATAGCACCGAACGTCCCCTCGACAAGGGAAAGTTCTATCATATTCGAATTCGTTGCTAGGAAACAGAAAACAAAAACAAAGTCTTGCTCGTGTTTTTCTTTTTATTTTAACCTGATTTCCTGATTATCTGTTTCAAAATCTTCCATGTCAAAATCATAATGGTCAATTCGTTCCAGTTAAATCACTGGACAGTTTTTCTCAATGAGTATTTCGCTAAAAAAATATGAAAATAAATTAAAACTCAGGGAGAATTTTTATTTTTCCATTAAAATTACATAATTTTATAAATGAAGAGAAGAGATGAAGGCTATGTACCATGTGTCAAAACAAGAAACAAATTTTCAATTTTAAAAAATAATCAACCTGAACATCCAAAATTAACATAATCAAAGAGAAACTATTCAAGGAGTTCACAATTTTTAATTAACTTGAAAATTTTGTAGTTGAAGAAATCATATCCTACTATTTAAACACCAGCATAAATTATTGTGAAAATCCACACTCAGCAGTGATTGAGAAGAAAATACCTAATTTGAACCGTACGAATTAAAAACTAGTTTGGATGAAAGTCTCGTTGTTTTCGGCAACGAACCGAAAACGAACCGAACCGAATTTGTGTGAAGCTAGCTAAGACTAACAGTTCGAACAAACCGAATTACCGTTTCACACTTATCAGAATCTGCCGAAAACGAAACGTACAGAACTATACCGAATGTGTGTGAAACTAGCCTTACGCACTCTGTTCGCGTTCTGCTATTGCTCGACTTCCGATCATCTTGCGATCTGTTCGTGTAACGTTCGTTTGCGGAGCAGAGCGTAAGTCTGTGATCCAGTTCTTCCTTCAATATAAGGTAACAAAATAAGATTGGTTATTCTCGTCCGATCGAGGAGGACATTTGATAGACTTGTGGTTTATTGATAAAAAACTACAACGTGTTCGTTTTAAAGTGACCATTATTACCAAGTTTAGAACGTCACACTTATGGAAATAACTGATTTATTTATTTTACATTTTATAAGTAATGCCAACTCTGGCATGAATGTTCTAGAATCTAGATTATAAAAAGTAGGGGACAGTTATATTTTTCCGTTAGAGCTACTCTTGAATAGAAAAAAAATCCAAGTTCCCTTTTTTTAAAATTGTTCATTTACATGTTTCGGCCATGATACCATTATCAAGTAATTGATTTTTATCATTCAATTATTTGATAATGGTAGGGGACAATGTACGAGGGGACAATTCCTCATCTAATCCTATGGAAAAAATCTGATGCATGTTGCAATACAACTTTTCTATTGGACGCTGTGAACGAATTTCAGTCATAAAACATAGAGATTATTGTCAACGAATTTAGTATCTTGTCACATTAAACTTGAACAAGAGTCAACATAAACAAGATTTAGGTCGTAAAATAATGTGTGACAAGTTATGATTTAAAAATGAACAAATGATAACACACATTATTTAATCTAACACCCTACATTTTCATCTCAGCCTCTTCAATCCTCTTCTGCTCTAGTTCTTTCGCGCTCGCTCTATCTCGCTCACTCTCTCTCTCTCTCTCTTTCACATGTTCTGTCTAATGGTTGGGATTGATGAGGGGGTTATTATGCTTCGCCTACAGCATTATTTTAGTGTGAGAACAGAATCAAATCACTCTGTTCCTCCCTGTAATTGTTTATTGCTCAATTACTCTCACACTCTCAATCTCTTTCTCTCTCTCTCACAATTATAATTTTCTATAATTAATAATTTTCGAAATGCTGAATTTCAAATAAATTAAATAATTAACATACGTTATAGGTGATACGTTATTGGTTGTAATTTCTTTTATATTAGGTGTACATAATGATATCATCTACTATTGTCACAGCTCGAACAATGGAAGCCATGTGTAAAGAATTATTAATAGAGCAGAAGGGTGGGTAGTCTGTTCATATGCTTATACTGTATAGGGGCTGTGTTTCATTTAACGTATAATTTTTCAATTATACTATATAATATTTTTCATACTTCACCGTTCAACCCTATTTAAAACTCATCTAAAATAATCTAACACTTTCTCAATCGTCTCCTCTACTTCTTATTTCACTTTCTCATTTCTCTTCTTAATCTTATAGTTATTATGATTACTAGAATATTGTTATAATTATTACATTAATTATAATGTTGCGATGATGATTATTATTCTTTTGTATTCTTCTTCGTCTTCTTCTTCTTCTTTCCTTGATGAATTCAAGATCACAAAACGATTTTCTATTTCTTATTCTATAGTTCAGTTTCATAAGTTCTTCTCAATTGTGCACATTCCTTCTTTCTCTTCTCTTCTACCCTATCATTATCATTATTTTCCCTATTATCTTTCCACTAGCTATCCAGCATGATCAAATGTTCATTTCTCTTTCTATCTCTATTTCTCTTTCTACCTTTTCTCTTTCTATCTGATTACTTTCTACTAATATCCATATTTGATGTTCGATTCTTTCTCACAGTCAATCATACTATTCCTCTTCCATTTTATGCAAATATTAATCATTATCAGTTGTATTATGTATCTTTTCTCAAGTGATAACTTTCTTCAAAGATGTTTCGTTTTTCTGCTGGCTTTTTCTCCTCTTTTGCAGTTTTTACTCCCATTTCGCTCTATCTCCACCTTGAACACGATCTTCCACTACTGGATTCCATCTCTCTCTATCTCCACTTGGACTCGATTTTCCACCACTGTATTCCATCTCTCTCTGACTCCACTTGGACTCGATCTTCCACTACTGGATTCCTTCTCGCTCTACCTCCCCTTGGACTCGATTCTTCTACTACTGGATACCTACTCGCTCTATCTCCACTTGGACTAGATCTTTCACTACCTAGATCAGTTCTTCCTCAATCTTCATCTTATTCACCATTCGGATTATTCATCACCGGAACTCCACAGATCACAACATCTACATCTTATTGTGTTTAGTGCATTTTTGAACTAGTGTTTTTAAATAGTGAAGGGAGCCGAACTGTCAAGGCATACAGAATGCACTCGAATCAAGTGACTTTTTCATTTAGGTTAAGTTTTATCAGTTTCATCCCCATTTTCCCCGTCATGTGTCGTTCTGAGGTCGGTTCAAGGCTGGTCTGCTGCTTCCATGATTCCTATCACTGACACGTCAGCTCGCTCGCCCTCAAGTAGGTATGCTTATTTCAATAATAGTAATAATGACGCAGGTTTCTTTCTATCAAATGAGCTCCACTCTTTCAAAAAACTTTTCAAGGCTGCTCACCTTTACGTCCAATTTCTCAGCTGTCACATTGATGAACTCAGAGCAATCTTCCGTTTTCAGGACTTCAATATAATTGGAATTTCCGAATCATTTCTAAAGCCTAGTATTCCATCAAATCTTGTTGCATAACCTGGATATAATCTCTTCCGAAATGATAGATTAAATGAAGCTTGTGGGGGTGTAGCAGTTTATGTGAAAGATGGCATCAAAACAAAAGTTTTAATCACATCTAAACGGGAGTATTGTTCTAGACCAGAGTTCATGCTACTTGAATTATCCTTATCTAGTTCTGATAAATTACTCGTTGGTATCTGTTATGGCCCACCAAAAATAGGTCATTTTACAGATTTCGAAAATGCCTTGCTTTCTCTTATGCCTTGTTATAACCGTATACTAGTTATGGGGGATATGAACACCGACTTGAACATGTCAAATCGTAACTAACTACTATTTTTTAATCCCTAAACATGACTATTTTACCTCTCGATCCAACACATCATAATAATGAATCAGACACACTCATTGACCTTCTCATTGTTAGTGATCCCAAAGAGGTTGTTCAAGCAGGCCAAATCCCAGTCCCAGCTATTTCTGGACATGATTTGATCTACTGTGTACTTTCCCATAAGATACCTAAGACAGAACAGAAAATTATCACTTATAGAGACTTCAAAAACTTTTATGAAGCCGCCTTCCTGACTGATGAGGCTCAGACTCCATGGCATCAAATTGAAACGTTACCCTCAGTTGATGACATGGTCAAGACTTTCGAGAATTGGACTTTGACTTTGTATGACAAACATGCACCTTATGTGACTAGGAGGATTAATAGAAAACGACGAGTACCGTGGAATTACGGAATTACGGAACTCAAAGATTAGGTACTTGAATTTGTTCATGACAAACAATAGATAAGACTCTTAATCACTTTGGCAGGGAATAGAAGAATTCGGGTTTGGCAAACAGAAATCAAATCCCCAAATTGATTAACCATTGTACAATATAAATGACCATTTAGTTTCACATTCCAACCAACGCGACGAAGTTGTCATTGGTAATCATATCAATGATATTGAAGAGCAGGTTACAAACTTAGATACACCACTTATTGATCAATTTCATTTTCATCCAATCTCAGAAGAAGACACTTTCAAAGCAATTCAACGTATTCATAGTAATGCTATGGGTGTAGACAAAATTCCTATTAAATTTATCAAGAAGATGTTATTTGCTGTTTTACCAACCATTACATACATTTTCAACAAGTCATTTGAAGAAGACAATTTTCCTGAGAACTGGAAGTTTGCTCTGGTTTGCCCTCTAAATAAAGTTGCATCACCCAATAAAGTTGAGGATTTCAGACCAATCAGTATTCTACCTGCATTGTCCAAAGTGCTAGAAAGACTTATTCATGCTCAAGTTGTAAAATTTCTAGACAACAATAGAAAGCTTCATAACTTTCAATCAGGCTTTAGAAAATTCCATTCAACTGAGACAGCTCTCCTTCGTGTCACAGATGATATAAGGTCAGCTATGAACCAAAGAAAATGCACCATCCTCACCCTATTTGATTTTTCTAAAGCATTTGATACTGTTAATCATAAAGTTCTTTTGAATAAGTTAGCTATTCTTGGTTTTAGTCACAACTCCCTATTTTGGTGCAAATCCTATCTCTTAGGTAGGAAACAATGTGTTTCTGTTGGTGACAACAAGTCAAATTGGAGAAATGTTATGCATGGAGTACCACAAGGTTCAATTTTAGGCCCTCTTCTATTCACTAGGTATGCTAATGACCTTTCTTCCATTATCAAGTTCTCCAGCTTCCATACTTATGCAGATGACCTTCAAATTTATTTAAGCTGTCCCATAAAAAAAATAGATGAAACAGTTGGAATTATGATACAAGATATCAATTCGATATTTGAATGGACAAAGAAAAATGGCTTCAAGATTAATCCCATCAAAACACAACCCATTATAATTGGATATTCTCGTTTTATAAACAATATTGACCTAGAATCGATTCACAAAATTAGTGTAGATGGTAATGACATTCCCAACTGTAGCTCAGTGAGAAATTTAGGAATTATTATGAATAATACTCTTGACTAGTCAGAACAAGTGAACAAAACATGTAAATAGAATTTTCAGTGATGAAAATGCACGACATCTCCTCCCTAGAAACATTGAATTGTTATTGGTTCAATCTCTTATCTTCCCACATTTAATGTATTGTAATTCTGTTCTCAACGATATGCAAGTCACTCTGAATGATAAACTACAGCGTTGCCAAAATTATTGTCTACGTTTCATCTACTCTCTTCAACTTCATTAACATATCACCCCTGCCCACATTGCCAATTCAACATTGAAGCTTCCCGATCAAAGACGTTTTCGAATAATCAAGCTTGTTAGAGTTATCTTGAAATACGGAAATCCAAACTATTTCAAAGATGATTTCAAATTCACTTCTGCCCACATTGCCAGTTCAACATTGAAGCTTCCCGATCAAAGACGTTTTCAAATAATCAAGCTTGTTAGAGATATCTTGAAATACGGAAATCCGAACTATTTCAAAGATGATTTCAAATTTGTCTCTGAAGGTAGGAGGATAGATGCTTCATATACTAGAACCGGAGCAGGTACGTTAAGGATACCCAACCATCGAACCACTATTTTCACAAAATCCTTTTTAGTCAGTGCCTGTCGTGCATGGAATGCACTTCCTGTTTCTATCAGGTCCATCGAGAGCCGAGCTAGATTCATCCTGACTTAAAAAAAAAACATCTTTCGGAACAAATAACTGAAACTGTCCAGCCCTAGAACGATCACATGACAACCATCCCTCACCCATCCCACCAATACAAACCTATAAACCTGTTATAGAATAAATTATATATATAGCACATAACAGAAGACACTTTAAAGTTTGTAATATAGATTAAAACAGGAGACAGAAGACATAAATAGATTGAAAACACTTAAAAACCTACATTAGAAACGGAAATTTTCGGAAACTGAGTTTCCTTCCTCAACCGAGCAGTGACTCACTAACCAAAAAAAGTAACATAATTATATAGGTAGATAAGATCAAATCATTGATTAATAAAATGGAGTAGACTGGAAGTAGATCAGTGAGTCACTGCTCGGTTGAGGAAGGAAACTCAGTTTCCGAAAATTTCCGTTTCTAATGTAGGTTTTTAAGTGTTTTCAATCTATTTATGTCTTCTGTCTCCTGTTTTAATCTATATTACAAACTTTAAAGTGTCTTCTGTTATGTTCTATATATATATATATATATATATATATATATATATATATATATATATTATATATATATATATAATTTTAATTATCCACTCCATACTGCTGTATATTACTGGAAGTTACCCTGATCTACTTTCAGTCTACTCCATTTTAATTTATAATAATTTTAGTAGACTGAAAGTAGATCAGGGTAATCAACTTCCAGTAATATACAACAGTATGGAGTGGATAGTTAAAATAATAATAATAATAATATATAATAATAATAATAATAATATAATAATAATACTAATAATAATTATATATATATATATATATATATATATATATATTATATATATATATATAACTCATGTTATTTTCCACTCCATACTGCTGTATGTTACTGAAAGTTGATTACCCTGATCTACTTTCAGCCTACTCCATTTTATTAATCAATGATTTGTGATTTGATCTTCTACCTATATAATTATTTTACTCTAATAATTTTCTGTTTTTTTTTCTTTTTAAATATTCATTGTAATTGAAACTTTTACAATATTTCCATTTATAAATAAATCCTTAGTTGAATTAACGTTTTTGTAGAGAGTTAGTGGAAGGTTATTTTTAATATTCTTTCCGAAGAATGAACATTGATATGTCCAAAGCTCCACCAATTTATGTAGATGCATAACAATATCTATTATTATGCAATATCTATTATGCATAATTATCTATAGTTATTACGAATTGCTTTTTTCATATCATATACAGTTTAATAATTATTTTCTTAGTCTATATTATGTAAATTCATCTATAATTTTGTTTCATTGCAAGTGTACAAGCCATGAGTGTATATGAGTGTATAAGCCAGTATATATATTGTAATCTACATAAATAAAGTACTCAGTCAATCTATCAATCACACATACACACACACACACACACACACACACACACACACACACACACACACACACACACACACACACACACACACACACACAAACACAAACACACACACACACACACACACACACACACACACACACACCACACACACACACACACACATACACACACACACACACACACACCACACACACCACACACACACACACACACACACACACACACACACAACACACACACACACACACACACACACACACACACACACACACACACACACACACACACACTCCTACTCTATCTACCTACCTATCTCTCTCTATGTATATTCATCTATAGCTTATCTCTCTCTACCATATAACTCTTAACGGGGAGTGTTGGGCACTTCCACTGTGCCCAATAATAACATTACTTTTCCAACGCACTGTCAAGCAGTTCCTTCAACTCTGCCTCATAAACACTGTTAATTCTTTTTTCAACGCACTATCATGCGGGTTGGAATCTATGCCAAAAATTATGTAATCTCGATAGAGGATGACAGAGTGCGTGTGCGAGTGCGTGCACCAACAAAGTGTAGAAGGAGAGAAGACGGTGATGAGAGTGTGAGAGAAGAGGAGGGAGAAAGCTGTTGTGTGCGAGTGTATGGGGAAATGTGTCAACGTCCTCTAAAGCTAGAAGATATGCCATCGCCAATGATAATCAGTGACGTCAGTGAGAAGACACAACGAAACTCCGACCGAACGAGAGGGTTTGGACGACGACATTCATGAGTATTGGAGAGGGGAGAGGGGAGAGGGGACAGCTGGAAAGAAAACTTCAAGACGGAATGCATTTTTCTTCATTTTCAAAGCTGGCACAAGCTGGAATGAATGGAAGAATCTTCAATGATATTACGTTATAGAAGGAATTACAGTGTGGGATGTAGAATACTGGAAGTGGAGATATTAGAGATTTGCAGTTCGATACTATCGGAAAGAATACAACAACAACAACAAAAATAAAAACAATATAAGTTTTCAACCAACTTCATAGTTGATAAAAATTTTGCAATTTATTAATGAGTAATAGACTTTTGAAATTATTTATTAAATGTTTAGTATTTACAACTTTTGTGAATTTCTGAACAGTGCTTTTTAGGGTGCTGGAGAATTAGAGTATTCCCTTTAGCCTGTAGTGAAAATTGGGCCTAGTATTTTGAAAGACATTTTGTACTGAAAGAAAATATAGTAAATGATGTAAAAATTTGATACTTGTTGGATTACTAACCAAAGGTTTAAGGAGATAATTAGTTTTGTTGGTTGATTGAATTTATTCAACTTTTAATTCTAAAATTTTATTATTTCATTTATTGATAATTGATTATTCTTCTTCTTCTAATATGCTTTGGAACTTTTCCAATTCTAGAATGGCACTTTTTCGATTGACTTAGCTGTGAGCCATTCTTTCTTTCTATTTTCTGTCTATCGGCCTTCCTTGGCCATATTCCTCTTTATTCTTCTTTTTCACCTTTATTCTCCTCTTAAAATAGACGACTGGTCCTCCAGGTTGGGGGTTGAGGCTTTGGGTTTGCAGCCCACTCCTCGCAAATACTTCGGAACGCAAAAAACTCAACACATATGCCTCGGAATGGGACTGGAATTAACGGAAAATCAACAAGGATTCAGAAAAATTTCATGAATTTTGGATGCTGGAATGTTCAGGGTATTGCTATGAAGGAAATGGAAGTCTATGAAGAATTGAAAAAATCAAAGATGGATGTCGTAGTATTGTCTGAAACAAAGAAAAAAGGAAGGGGAAATGAGATAAAAAATGAATACACGATATTCTATAGTGGTGTGGACAAAGATAGAAGAGCTAAAGCAGGAGTGGCCATAGCTGTTCATAAGCGACTTGAAAAGAGAGTGACAAACTATGACCCAATGAGTGAAAGACTCATTACAGTGGATATGAAGTATGCAGGGAGGTTAGTGACATTAATAGGTGTTCATGCGCCAAATGAGGATGCCGAATCTCAGGTGAAGGATGATTTTTATGAATCATTCTCTGCAGTTCTAGAAGCAGTAAACAGAAACAAGGAGATTATTGTATTGGGAGATTTTAATGCTAGAGTAGGTTGCAAAACCGGAGATTGGGTTGTTGTATGGCGAGAATACATTGAATGAAAATGGGCAACGTCTAATCGATTTATGCACTCAATTCTCCCTGAGAATCATGAATGGCTTTTTTCAACACAAAAATATACACAAATACACTTGGATTCAACCAACAAGACACTCGAAAACAGTAATAGATTATATCCTGGTGAAAGTAGGGTCCCATATAAAAATAAATGATGTACGTGTGTACAGAGGAGCAACCTGTGGATCAGATCATTTTCTTGTAAAAGGCAAATTTCTCATAGTGCCTGCCCCTCAAAGAGATAGCGGTGACGATAGTTGTGACAAACGTAGATATAAGGCTAACAATCCAAAATATAATTTGGAGAGTTTTAATAATGATTCAATTGACTTTCTCTACAAGTTGTGGCTAGCAGGCAAAATGCAACATGAGAATCAGACAGAAATAGATGTGGAGGAAATGTACGAGAAGATAAAGGGAGAGTTGCATCAAGCAGCATTGGAAACTGTAGCAGAGGTGGAAAGCAAGGGATCATACAGAAACTCATATTGGTGGGATGAAAATCTAAAGTCACCAATTAAGGAGAATCAGAGACGGCTAACTACACATGATCCCGAAGACAAAAAGGCATATTTGAGACAGAATTACCTTGTTAAGAAAGAGGTGAAGAAGCCGAAAAACAGATTTTGGGAACTTAAGTGTTATGAAATCGAAAATATGTTAGGTAGTTCAAAGTCTCGAGAAGCGTGGAAAACTATCAGGGGGCTGAGAGAGGATCTTAAAGAAAGAAGGCGAATACAGGTTATTGATTCAACAACATGGAAGGACTATTATCGGGATCTTTTGATGGGAAAAAGACCAATATTTCAAGAAGTTGAATATCGTCATGAAGAGGAAGACCATTCTATGCCAGAAATATCTCTGGAAGAAGTGGGAGAAGCCTTGCAGGGGGTGAAAAAAAACAAAGCAGCGGGTCCTGGAGGTTTACCTATAGAATTGCTGAAATTTGCTCCAAGCGGCATTTTAGAATACCTGACAAAGTTGTTCAATCGATGTTTTTCCACAGCAACAGTGCATAGAGAGTGGAAAGAGGCTTGGGTCACATCAATATACAAGAAAGGGAACAGAGCCGAGTGTTCAAATTACAGAGGGATAAGTATCACAGCAGCTATGGGTAGGCTGTACGGACGTGTTTTGAAACAAAGACTTAAGCTGGAAATGAGGGAAATAGAAGAGCAAAGTGGTTTACGTGCTGGTCGATCATACACCGTCAACCTCTTCTGTATCAAAAATCTGATGGAGAAAAAATTACAGAGAGGAAGAGAGCTTCATGTTTTGTTTTTGGATCTGAAAAAAGCCTATGATAGTGTTCCAGTGAATAAGATATGGGAAGCTCTCAAAAAAGCGAGAATTAGTACTCCCCTCATCAATGCCATAAAAACTCTTTACAAGGATAGTAGTAGCAGGATAAAGATTGGAAACCAGCTGTCAGAATAGTTTACTGTAAATAAAGGCCTTAGACAAGGTTGCCCAATCTCACCCACGCTTTTCAAGATATACGTAAGCCAAGCCTTGGAGGTGTGGTCACGCAAGTGTAGAAGTATGGATGTACTACTGAATGAAGAAAATATATATACTCTACTATTTGCAGATGACCAGGTCCTCCTAGCTGAAGATGAAGAGGATATGTCATATATGACAAGGCAACTAACTCATAGAGGACTATAAAAAATGGGGCCTGGAAATCAGTGAAGAGAAATCGCAATATATGGTGGTTGGAGGAGAAGTTCATTGAACATCGACGACACCACGGAAATTGCAAATGTCAAAGAATGCCGGTACTTAGATATGACAATAAAAGATGATGGACGGGATGAGAGAGATTGGATACAGAATTGCAAATGGGAGAGTTTTAACCAAGAAGCTACATTCAATACTTTGGACGGATGATATATCTGAAAGAGTAAAGAAACAGGTTTTCAAAACAATTGTGATGAGCTGTGTAACTTATAGGGCGGAAGTATGGACATTAACCAAGAGACTAAAACAAAGATTATTGGCTATGGAGATGAATTTATTACTGGAGAAGATGTTGCCAGCTGACCTTGAGAGATAGGGTGAGAAATGAGGTTATAAGGGAGAAAATGAAATTGGACAGGTCAGTGGTGGATGAGGTGGAGGAAAAACAACTCCAGTGGTACGGACATCTCAGAAGAATGAGCCCCAGTCGCATACCAAAGAAGGTATAAGAGTGGATTCCGGCTGAGAGGAGGAAACGAGGACGACCACGAACGGTTTGGCAGCAGAACATAGAAGAGGCCATGGAGAGCAGGGGCATCCAACAACACGTATGGAGAGATAGAGGCAGATGGCGTGTTGAGTGCGGCAAACGTTCGGGAAGGCTGTAAAAACCCGCGTTTTTTCCAAATTAAATGCAGTTTGCGTAGGTTTATGATCAAAAGCATTCCTGAATTAGAACGACTGAGCATTTGGACTACGAATGAATCACATTTAGCTTCCGAATTAATGATGTCTTTAGGTAAACCGGTTTTCAAAATTGAATACTTTGATTTATTTCTACACGGTGCAAAAAGTATGAATAATGTGATCGTGTACTGTACTAATTATTAATAGAATGAAGGGTCGTTAATTTTTATGTGTCAAGACATTTTCTTGCTCCAACGACAAAACGATTGGTTGAGCGATTCGTATTTCCAGTTGTCAATCAAATTTTGGGCAGCTTCCAACAACTCTTTCCAAGCGAAAACATGAAGATTTATTACTAATTTCGAAGGAAGTCAGTAGAAATTCTATGGAGATGTATAATCAGAGAACCGTAGCAATATAGTTAATGGAAATCTTGTACCAAGATAAGTCAAGATTACAAACTGTAGTTCTAGAACAAGAGCTATAGATGAACATATTTTTACAGACAATTACATAAGGCGATTTAATTCTTCTCACGGGCAAGTATGATACTCGTTGATTGAAATAGAGTTATTCACCAAACTCATTTTGAATAATGTACAGCAAAAACGAAACAGTAATCCGAATTTCCTACTTGAAATTTTGATTTTCCTCGAGATTTAGGAGCACTTCCATAAAATAAGCGGGTAAAGTATAAGAGTAATATTGGTGATTAATGGATTTTGGCTCAGCAGGCTCCGACTTAATCTTGTTACTATTTTTCGAAATGATATAATGTGTTTTGAACTCACCTAAGTAGATTATGAGTTAATCATATTTACAATTATTAACCTCATTCGTTTGAATGCTTTGCTCTATCTGCTCTGGTAACTTCTGAATTCATTTTTTCAACTCAATAATTTCCAACTGCTTTTTTCTACTAATTCAATGATCGTAAAGTGATGGATAGAATCTATTTGCAGATTCTGATTCGGCTTCATTTTCGGTATACACAGTCGATACTAGAAAATCAATCACTCAATCGATATTGAGGTATGGTCATGGAGTATCAATTCATAAAATTCGAATAGTATCAGATAAGTATCATTTTCACCACCGTACCAAATTCGACATTAATAAAAATGAAAGAGATGAAGTTAGAAGTTTCCAGAAGAGAGTGACATTAGAAGGAATGAAGACAGGAGATGAAGTGTTGTAAAAATGCATCGATTGGAGACAGGAGACAGGAGTGATCCATCAGACACCAGATGACATCTGAGACAGGACAATCACTCTTACAAGGGATTTTCCTCGAGTCGAGGTAATCTCAAATTTCATTAATTTCTCTCACACCTCATAACACGCATGTAAAATGAAATTTGTCGACAACATTTAATTAATCGTAATGTAACTAATAGTGTTTTGAAATTAGAAGATCCTTACTTATCATCTAATAGATTATTCACGTCAATTACCGCCAAGTAATGATCCTTGAAACAGTTTTTTCCAATCTTTATACATGGGAAATGTATTTTCCTTCGTTTAACTCCTCGTATGGGAGTGTAATTGGATGAGAATTCAGTTGAGTTAATCAGAGTTTAAACTCACAAGATAAATGAGAATTAACATTATTTTTTTCAATATTTCATTCGCTATACCATGAACATGACAGAAAGGCAATATTGCCAGTTGAAATACCAAGTAATTCTTCGAACAAGATAAATTCAATTATTTGGATGGATATTTTCAAGAAATTGTATGCTGAACAAGAAGTTGCTAATGAATGAAGTTGAAGAACAAGAAGAAAATTTATTCAATGGGACTAAACACAACCAGAAAAGCAATTTTAATATTGTACTTACCTGTAAGCAAAGATTTGTATAGTAGTTTAATAAATTTATTATAATAATGAATCTGTGAAAATGTTAGAATAATTTTAATGTACATGCATATAGGAGAGTACAGTCTTGTGCGCCACGAACACTCGCATTTCACTTTTCCTCAGCCGATGCTCTGCTTATTAAATTTGTATCTTACTTTTTCTGTACAAAAACAGATATAATAAGCATAGTATCAGCTGATGAAGATCGATATGCGCGTGTTCGTTGCGCTTAAGTCTGTAAGCACCTTATTATTTACTAGCAGGTAACCCGTTATTTCTTAAAACTTGACGTAATGAAATCAAGAAGAATTCAAAATAGGCCTATAAGAATCCTCGGTTGATTAAGAATTTATATGCTGCATTTCAATTAAAAAAAGAAGTTGGATTCAAAATGGAAGAAAAAAATTTGGGTGTGACGGAAAACCTGTTTTTATCATTCAAAAAGGATCCCCAATCATACCTATCTTCTAATTTCCCTTTTAAGAGAAATCTTCTGCTGCTTCCATACAAACTGAAAGCATAACAAATAATATTGAAAACTTGATCTAATCAAATCTTCAAGAATTTAAAATTGGTCTATAACCACCCTTGGTTAAGCAAGAATCTATATGCAAAATTTCAAGTTAATAAGTCCAGTAGTTCTGACGTGATAATGCATCAAACATAATTTCCCTATACTTTACACCTGTATAGGCTACGTTTATAATCCAGTTCTTTCCTTTATTATAGTATAGAAGATGATACATGGATGGATGATCATTGTTATTTTACTAAAAGATAGAATAAGTTGAATAGTTTCCCTTTCAGATGGAGTTTTGACAACCCACAAAACTCATTTTTCATTTGAAGATATAACGAAAAGGTGCATATGACCTTATTTTTTTGCTCAGCTTGCCAAAATACCCCTCATTCCAATATTAAAATTTTCGACTGACTGTACAGTGAGTCAGTCATTCTATCAGGGCTCGAATAATTTTGAAATTTTATTTAAATACAAATGGAAGAATATAATTTCTTTTTGTAAATAACAACACCTCCATTCAAAGACATATTAACTGCATGCGTTTTCATATTGCCGATACAGCATTGATGAAACTGTAGACGTTTATTTAGCACTTTGTCTCAAAAATTGTTCTAGCTAAAAATTAATAATCCATGCCACGTGTAGGCCTAAACATTGCATCAGGAAAACGGAGTTTCAAAACTATGTTTTTCAGGTGGAAAGCAATATAGAAACTGATGTTCCTTTTTTAATTTCGACCATATGATTTGGTGATTTTTTAATGAAATCGAATGTACCATTAATGAAATTTAAACATAAATTCTGAAAAATCTAGAAGGAAAATTAAAATATGGGCTTCCAGGTGCACGAGATTGATATTTTCAGAATCTATGTGCAAAATTTGGAGATCTAAATCATTCCCGTTTTTCCGGTATGCAATCCACAAGTTGACATGTTTTGATGCGAACAAACGAACAAACACAACCCTACTCTCTCTTATTATATAGATAACTTCAAAATTCAATCTGAATAGAATATAGTATGAGTAAGCTGAACCATTAAGATTTGTACTATATTCTATTCAGATTGAAGTACACACATCTGATATCATCGAATCGAAAGTCAAAAAGAAAACTGAAACCCAACTATCCAACCAAAATCTATAGAAAAAGTTATCAAAACGTACCTCAGCTGCGAAATACACCATACTCTCAACTTCTACCATAATGGAAAATCAAGATATAATAAATATTGTTTGTGACTTGATCTCAACACGAATCGCCTACTAAATCATCATCATTCTTTTAAGCCGTCTTTTGAAGCTGCCTCGGAATTTCAGCATAACTCTGCATACTAATTAAGCCCTGTCCTCATTTTTCATTCACAGTTATTCGCCCACACGTGGACTGCTTAACAATAGCGAATAATGAAGGATATTATCATCCAAAGATGTGAAATACAATATTATGAACTATATAAGAGGATTTTCGACGGCGCGTGTGAAGTAATTGACGAAAATTCTTGCTAAGATTAAGTGCGCATGACCTTGACACTATTCGGTTAGCTACAAAGATGTTTATACAGATTACTGTATTTTTCTGAAATATCCTCAGTTACTATAGAGCTAAGTAGCAGGAGGAAAACGGTGAACATGTCGATATTTATTAGGCTGCTTTAAAAGTTCTCCATCGAATAAGGAGACGAAGGAAGAGAATCCGAGGAGGAGATCCTCGAGGAGCATTTAGAACTCTGGAGAACGGTACAGTAAAATATAATGAAAATTCAACTTAAACAACGATCAATTGGATATGAAGAAGATCATGGTAGAACTATAAAGCGAGAAGAAAATTTACCGATAAAAATGTCAACGATGAACCACCACTAATTGAACGAAATTTTATCTCACTAGCTGCATTTTAGGACATTTTTTATTGGTGGTGTGTTAATCTTCAAAAAGACTTTCAATAAATGATGACGGATAGGTTAATGACAACCTAGATTAATGAAGGAGAAACCTTTGAAGTTCTTCCAATATTGAATTTACCCAATAGTTATTTAAAATTCAATCCTAGATGAACATATTACACGAATTGAAAACTATTCATGACTGTATTGTTCTATTGAGAACATAGCTTGCTTATAGGTAAATAATAGCAGTGATTTTAAGAAACGGCTTTCCAATAAGATTTGCCTGAATCCAAGAAGCGTAAATACCAGAAACTCAAATAGCATTGCACTGATACCATTTTCATTATCGAAAGCAGAAAAATGCTAGTGAATAAAAACCAATGAACATTTTCAATTTTGTTGTGTGTAGAGAATTCCTACAATCTAAGAAACGTTTCTCTTTCGCCAAGAATTTTCCCCCTTCAACCGTCAAAAATATTGGCTCGACGCTGACACTTCTCGATACTTTTGACAAGAGGAATAGAAGAAAGCAGCAGTGAATGCAACTAATGAGCTAACAGGGCGATAATAGAATGAACGGCGAGCAGCAACTGAAACAAAAGAAGCAACAGAAGAAGAAGGAGAAGAAAAAGAAGAGGAGGGAGTAAGAGTGAAGCGGAAATTGCCATTTAACAATAATCAGAAACTGTTTACCGGGCTGCCTGCCTAGTAACAACGGGGACCCACATAGACATTCTGTTCTTAGCAGCCAACAAATCAAACAGTGTTCTACAAGTCACGGCTCGAATACTAACTATCATTGCCCAACACTTTTGGGATTCAGATCAACCAAATACCGACCAATTTTAATAGTGCTCTTGCTGTAACAAAATCTGGGATCTAGAAATCTTGATAGTTACAACATCATAAGAATGTATATTTTTAATCCTGTTCCTGATATTTTCCTATAGACTGAAGACAGTTGGAGCTACCACAATTAAATTTATGTGATGTTTAAGAAATTACACTGGAATTGATAATAAGCCTAAGCCATTAACTCTTAATGGTAACTCATAAACTCTTCTCTCTACTCTCCAAAACAGTTGAACATGTAACAAGTTACGCTATGAAATTGATTCACTAATTGATAAAAAGAGAATAAGTAGCATGTTTCCCAAACCCTAATTACAAGATTTCGAACATATTATTAGATTTGGATTTTGATTTTTTTCAGTGATAGCATTATTACATAGCATTTCAGACAACAGTTCAGGTAAAGATTCGGGTCACCATAGTCACTTATGAAAACCTCACTTCTGTGAAATCACAGATATGTAGCTCGAGATGTGACAAATTGGCTTGTGTCAATCACATCACTGACCGCCGCAAAAGGTCACACGATAAACATGCTGCTTGCATGCTGCTCGCTATAAGCGCGCATAAACAGTGCCGAGCAAATATTGACATACCATCGAGAACTATCATCTCCGGCTGTTATTATCATCAGTGTACACACACACACTCAAGCGTTGGTTGTCTGATACGAGTACGTACAAATACGTACGTACACACAAGAGGGTAATCAATAAATAACATTTTCTCGACGGCTCTAGTGCACCACCCTTACTCGAACCCCCATGACCTACCACCTCCTTTCGCATCGGCTGGAGGCTCATTGCATGCATCGGAAACGGGGGGGGGGGTAGAGGGGGAACCGTGCCCGGGGCTAGTGGAACGAATCTGGACGAAATGGTATTAGGGGATGTGGAGGGGTAGAAATGACGTCAGAACGGAAGTTGGTGAGCTGCCAGTACCGGACTGGTGACGTCATTGCTTGGTGCCCCCCTTCGGGGTGCTTGCGTTCCACTTTTGTGAGAGGGGGGGGGGGATGGTGGCGTGGAGTCACCCAGTGGTGGTCCCCAGAGCTCAATCCACATGGAATACATGTATATATATTATATTATGTCCCCACAGCTCAATACATAAGTATACATGCATCCACAGTACAGGGCGTCGACTATTGAACCCTGCTTATAGGCTTTTAGCTAAATGCAAACGCTAACATATTTAAATACCCAAATATGGGACGATGTCACGTTGAAAGTACTTGATAGCTTTCTTTCAAGTGAAGGGAATGAGTACAATTGCTAACATTAAGATGATATATAAATATGGGTAAGTCTATGTAATCTATCAGCACATAAGAAAAGCCATGAATCTAAGAATGCAGAGTGAAAGGTGGCTTGAGAGCCTACTGTGTCCCAACTAAACCCTCACAGGAACAAAATTGAGGTAGCTACCCTATTCTATGTTCTGTTTTACGAACATTAAAAACACCAAGTCTTATTTTACAGTTTCTACATTAGGTAGAAATTTTATGCTATGATACTCAAGTTTCTTTTCAAAATTTTGTAAAATTACTCAAAAATTTCCAATTTGTAGAGATTTGAGTGAAATATTTTTGTTGTTAATTAGTTTTAAAATATCAAAATTTAAAATTTTTAGTTTAGTCATTAGTTTTGAAGTGTAAATTGGAACTTTTGAAGTGAAAAGTGAAATCTAACCTCATTCATTTTTGAAACTTTTATTTGTAAAAATTTGGAAGAAGACAGTTTTGGGCTATGCCTGTTGTCTTCTCCCAATCATATTTTAATTATGATTTGTGATTGTGAATAAAATAAATAAATAATTACATTGAACATTCAAATTAAATTATTAGAAGAAGAGTGGACTACTAATCTCACATTAAAAAAAATGAAAATTCATACAAGAATGATTCTCACATGAGCTGTGGTGTTGTTAGGGGAGGATAAGCAGTGGTTACGATGAGAGATGAATCTAACGTACAGTTTCGAGCCACCAGAAGCAAATAACAGGCAGTAGTAACTTGGTATCAAGCTTTTACCAACCCAACGCTACTAGGGACACATCACATTTTTTTATCTATACTTACTAGAGTAAATTTGACAATGAGCAAGCCCAAGAGTAGCAGCGTGAAATTTAGTCGGCCGGCCGGCCAGATAGCCGAGTTGTCCAACGCTTCAGACTGAAGGCGTTGCATCCTTCATGGCCGGTTGCAGAGTCGTCACATAACTTTATTGGCTCGTATTTAGCCTATGTGCATCCACATAAACACAATTTGCGTTGCACAGACACCACATAGCTATGTGGGCTGTTAAACTGGAAGCGTTCAACTAAATCCCTTCTCAGGCGTTACACAGTCGTCTGATAACATTTATGAGCATCAACATAAGCTGAAATCATCCTTTTAAACTATGGGTCCGAAGTCGTGCTGTTAAAATCTAAATGAATGGTTCTAAACATGCTTTGTAGGTTGTGTTATTGTTATGAAGGTGTTTGTTTCAGCAAAATTTTTATCAAAGTGATATTTTAAAGGCACGGTCTAGGCCCGGTTGCACAAAGGCCTGTTAAATGTTAACCATGATTAAATGCCATGATAACTAAATAAGGGAAGCCTTCTTTTCAAAAGAGCCTTCTCTGATTGGTTTCTGTGACATATCATCATGATTAAAATTTAACCGGCTTTTCTACAACCTGGCTTTTGACTTTTAAAAGGTTTCAAATTACAAGTTGTTTTACAAACCGAATTTGAATTTATATGAATTTCAATTTATTCGTTGCGCGCTCTCTGTTGCAGTGTGCACAAAGCTCAAGTTTTGAAATTTTATACTTCAGAATAATTATATATATATATATATATATATATATATACTATAGTAGGTACCGTAATAATAAAACAAACCATAATGAAAACGTATGAAACATTATCACAGAAAACAAATTCGAATGTTTCACAAGAGTATAGTAAAAACATCAATAGTATCATTTCTTAATTTGCAACATTTGACAACAAAATTTGCAAACACAAAGATGGACTAGCATCTAGCAATATTGAATCACCTTTATCAATATTATGAATTCACCTTGCAAACATAACCTCACAATATTCTTAAATAATTATGGAAGACGTGATGTTCCGCCAGTGTTAAGTGTCATATGGCAGGCAACTGGGTCACACTTTTCGTAACAGTGCAGCAGAGCAGTGTGACCTATGTGTCTTCTTACTAAAGGCGACTATAGCTAAAAGGCCTCTACAAAACGACTGAGCAACGGACAACAGTTTATGTGTATGATTTTAGTTTATGTCTTACATAGCTATGGGTAGAGTTATGTGTGGACTCTGCAACCGGGCATCAGTCTGCTAGTGCTACCTAGTCACGGGTTCGAATTTAAAACATTAAAACATATTGGCATTTTTTCCCACATGAGCTTTTCGCTTGAGAAATTGCGAGTGTGATTTCTGAGATGATCAGACGTCCATTTCTCAAGCGAAAAGCTCATGTGGGAAAAAATGCCAATATGTTTTAATGTAATAATATGCAACTGTCTAAAAGCCAATGAAAAATTGAGATAAATTGATAAATGATCACATATTCAAACAAAAATATTATTACGCTCATGAAAGTAATGCATCTCATATCAATATTTCAGAAGCAACAATAAGGAAAGCACTATTGCTAATTGAAGGATCAATATCGAAGTGGTATCCCACGCAGTGGAAAACTGACAGGGAGCGGGGGCGGTGGTGAAAACCTTTTGGAAAGCCTTTTTCCAACAGCCCACATCACCATCTATCCAATTGATCTTTCTCCAACAGAGGCAGATCTATCTTCACAACTCCTCCATCCACAACTTTAGCTGTAGCCGAGATATTATGAGCGCCAGCGCCAACTGAAGCCATGCCGACCCACCAAATGCAAATCGCATTCATATTCATACCTCCAACGTCTTCCACCTCCAAACTTCAAACAAAGTTCTTGTGTTCTAAGAAATCGCAACTTCAAAAGATGAATCTAATACTGTAATTTCTCTGCTGTTCAAAGTAGATGAAATTTCCCCTTGAAATTTGTACTTCTAAGAATACTGAATGCATTATCATCAATGGGTTCCTATATGTCGATTCAACAAAACTTCCATATGCACTTTTTAATCTTCAAATGAATAAGCATTCCATAGTGTAAAAGAGTTAGAATTTTACAAGCGAACTCAATGAGTTAGCATTTGTTAAGTAATCAATCCAATTTACAAAATGGTAAATTGCACACACTCCCATAATATAATTTGCAATTCGTCAATTTCAAAAATCACTGGATATTAACCTAATCTTATTTATCAATGATTAACTGGATCTTAAATTATACGATTAATGTACAGATCAACACAAGATGTAGATATGATAATTCTAATTGATGTTTAAGCCAAATAGTAATTAATTTTCCATGTTCATCAAATATTTGAAGGTTTTTTTAATTTTTAATTCTTTCATTGCTTTCATCTTTCATTAAATCGATTTCATAAAATATATATAAACTTTATTGAAATAAATAAATTTGAATCTCTACTTCTTACTTCATTATTTCCACTTAATGGAAAGCTTCCATTGCAACGCTACACGAATGTCTTCAACTGCATAGTTTAAACCGTGACTTAAAATCAATAATTGCGTTACATACAAAAATAAATTTGAAGGCCAATAAAAAATGTATATTGTAATATCCTTAAGAAATAATGTATTCCAATCATGATTAATAGGTCTTATCAAAACCAACGACATCTAAAATTTCAGTTTAGTAGCTCAATTTTCAACCGTGTCATATTGTTCTCATCTTAAATAGCCACCGGTAATCCCTTTCATAATTGACCTGACATTGATACAATGTTAGCGAATTCGGTCAAAAACATTAATTAATATCAATCCCTTTCAAAACTTCAGTGGCATTAGAGTTCCATATTATAATCTCATAACATTATAATACCATAATACATAATACCATAATACCTATCATGTTTCACAGTTAGTTTCAGTTGTAAATCATTACTTGACAACAATAAAATGTATGGTAGACGAAAATCCATGTCAAAATGAGATCAACTAATGCAACACTGAGACAGATAAGTTTTATACATGATGATCTGTATCTACCATGAATTGGCATTTATTACACATAATGTAAAGCACATCTGAAGCCATGTCAGAACGGGATCAACTGATTGAATGCATTGAATGGAAGGCAGCTGCGACTGAAAGGCAGGCATCTCGCTAAATTGTGATTAAAATTCGGAACAAGCCGATTGGTTGGTATTGAGCCAACTCATCAATGAATATTTATTATATGAGATCCGAGACTTGGTTGAAGATAGAGAGGATGATAGAATCAATCAGAGGCATGAAGGTAACAAGGGTTAGCGGTGCCGAATGCCGATGCTTCAATAGCGAATTATTGAATGAATGCCATCGCCTCCTCAATGAAATCAAATTTGTAAACGAATAGAAAGCTGAATAATTAATAATCGACGGTGGGATTTCGTTTCGACCTACCATTGCAGACCTGTCAACCTTTCATACAACACACTCTCTCACTCTCTTGTTGTGTATTACATCCGCGCTTATATGAATGCCGATAGCTATTGCCGGCAAAGCTTTACGAATCAACGCGTTTCAATTCGAGAAGATTTGCGTTTTTTGTTTCAAAATAATTAACGTTGGATTGCTTTCGAATGTAAGCCTATTTATCAGATTACTTTGACAAGTTACTCATTGATAGCCTGCTGATGAAACTGGATACTGTCAGGTCTCGATAATATATTTTTAAATGCAAATCAGCTCTAATTCATCCATCAAATAAGCACCGAGATTTTTACGACTTGATAAGAGAATGAGTTTTAATGAATTTTGTTTGTTCGTGCGATTGATACAAAGGCCATTTTTTTATTGATATTTAATTAATTTAAATCTTTTATCCTTTATGTTTAATAAATCATTGAAACTTGATTATTAATTCATAGCAATTACTTGAATGCTTGAAGAGAACATTCATGAACAAATATTTTTGTGGACGCTAAAAATTTATTTTAATTTTTTTGATATGTAGTTATGAGCTGTTTCATGAGTTTTTTTTTGTTCTATGGAAATTCAATATTGCTTTTCGAAGCGTTGTCCCGTATTTCACATCTGATTTGAGCCCGATCACTCGAAAATAGCATTTTTGTGGACTTGAAATAACTAAATGGTACATTTTCAGAGCATTACATACAAATTGGGAGGTAATTTGAAATCAGCAACCTGGCAAGTACTGGATCTGAACAGTTACAAGCGACCCGATAACTTAAAAAAGAGAAGAATAAATGAAAGAGATTCTACATTACCCTACAGCAGGTCAAGAATATTCTATCAATTCTCCAGAAATCGTACGTACCTGTGAAAAAGAAAACAAAGATTATGAAAATTGAACAAACTCTTCATATTCAACCGATCACAGAAGCAGATCCACATGGAACTGATAAGAATGAATGTAGACTTGTAATCTTGTAATCTGGATAGAGAATTGAAAATCCAATTTAGTCCTAACTCCGCCTAATAAAGAATTTTTTCAATTCATTCCATTTAGTCACATCGATGTAATTATGATATCTATGATAAAAATATTTAATATCTTCAATCAACTAGTAGCTGAAAATTCCACTAAAAATATTCAATACGGTAATCAATTTTTCAATTTTTTTTACTCCAATGAAAAATGAGAATAGCTCTTTCTTTATTAATTTCTTCATTAACTTATTCCTTTCTTAATCATCCTAATTTTTATTTCTCTCCACTGACATGATATATAAGTTTCACCACAGAGCAAAGATATGCTGCCTTACCAAAGAAAACATTATGCTGCCTTTTCTATAATGTTTTTACATTCAAAACTATTTTTCCATTATTTATTATCGAAATAGCTTGAGTCACCAGCATTCATCAATACAGAATCTTTCAAGTTGGACTTATCACATGGAAAAAGGGTTTCGAGAAGTTTTCTTCAGGCATACAGAAAGAACTTTTGTTTGAAACGACTCTTTTGAGAAGTTTTCAGACAAAAGTTGGGCGAACTACTGCATTAGGAAGACACTGTGACTGTGACCGGCTGACATCTCAACTACTTATACTACCAAATTCTTATTGAATTTCTGCTAAACTTTTCGTTGGTTGGGCTCACATGAGTCACATGAGCCCTGAGTCATCAAATCCACATTATCAGACAGCCCACAGTCGACCTTATCTTGAACGCAACTTGAGAAGCACATTGTCGGTTCCACATTCAGACATGCCGTATCACATATTCAAATGTAGTACCTATCTCATTTCTGTATAGGGCTACTTTTTATAGAAATAGAAAGAAAAATAAAAATCTCAGTACCCTTTTTGAATTATTTAATCACAACATGTTTCGGACAATGTCCAATATTTCAAATGTAGTATTACATAGCTTGGCTCGATATGAATCTGATCTACCCAAATATTAGTTTACAGTATATATAGAAGATAGATTACATGCAGTACAATATGTATACGAAATTTGGAGAGCGATACGAGCACAGGACACAATGTTTCCTGATGAGGCATCATCACATTTTCAACTTTCGATTTGTGAAAATTTTTCACAAAACTTTCAATTTTGGGAAAATTGTGTGTATTATTTAATTGAGTATGATCACTCAATAGTACTCATGTTTCTTAAAAAATAATATAGCTCAATAAATAATGCCACAGAGAAGGATAGGCGAATCCTTTTTCCTCTGTGATAACTCTCAAATATTATTTCTCACGATACTGTTTTTCTTTTAACTCAACCAAAAAATACGGATTCAAACAACAAAATATTGGACAAGCGAAAAAGGATCAGGGTCCAACGTGCCAAATTGCTTTGAACCCCAAGGATGTTGTGATTTCGTTTTGAGTTCTTTACTGCAAATAAAACCAAAAGTACCAGCAAATACAGTCTGGACGTGTTTATCGTCAGACTACCATTCTCATCCTTTTCTCTTACATTATACTCTTTTTCATGTTCATCTTCTTCTTTTTCTTCATCTTTTCTTCATTCTCAGTTGCCTTCTCGTCCTTCACTGTTGTTCACTAGAACATTGGGTCGTGGAGAATGGGTGAGCCGGGCCGCCGGGCCGTTAGCACGACTGTCATTTATGACTGTAATGCATAAAAGCCGTATTCTGGCCGTCTTATTTCTCTGCTGTCCCTTTTGATGATTCTCTCTGCGTCGTAGTTCTTACTCTGCCTCCATCACCAACCCTTTCCTCACCACATTCTCCACTCCATTAGTAACCAACAGAGAACACATATTCCAGTCTACTATCACTTACTCTACACATTATCATTGGGTAGTCCACTTCCTTCCATTCTAGTGATACGTATTTCATCTCATCTACTTCTCCTTCCTCTTTTTACCGTTTTCATCCCTTTCCTTTCCAACAAATACCAATCAGTTCTATCATGATTCCTCCTTTTCCTTTAATGTGGCGCTTGCTGCTAATGTAAGTTTTTTATTTAATTCATCTTTCTATTCCTTCTTCACAAATTCATAATTTTCACTCCATTCACCCATCATTTAGGCTACAGTAACTATATTACCCACAGTATGGCCATTGTCACGCTTCTGATTGGTTAGCTTGGTCACATGGTACAAATCCGCCATTAAGATTCCAAACAAACTTTCAAGTCCTATCTTATAGCATTAGACATTTGGAACTTACCACTCCTTTTACCGATTGTAAACATATTTTGAACTCACGATGAGTTTGATATATCATTTTCGAAGTGATATTGATTATACTTTAATATAGGCAATAAAGAAAATTTTAAAAACACTAATAAAGCTTGAAACATTAATTTTCCTTCCTTCGGACTCATCGCAGACCACTTCTAGAGCTTTCGCGGACAACTTATTGGGAACCAGTGATCTAGATAAATTTCAATTTTATTGTATTTCCTCATCCAATTTATTGGATCGAGCTACAAATAATCCAATTTCAAAATACTTTTTGCGGCTCAATTAAATATAACATTTTATGAAATTATTTTATTAAATTAAATTTTTAACCATGATTAAGTGCTGATTAAGTAGTACGTCTTTACTTCTATTATTGATTCTCTTCAGTACTGAGTACCCTACCTATAACATGTTCAATAATTGGTCAATAGTTATTGATATAATATGGATTTAGAGTTGCATTACCACGAGCTTAAGATTTGAAATGTGTTATGTGTTTTCTTTTTCGATTGCTTACAAATCATTAAGTAGAACTATGGCTAGAACAATTGGCTTTTCCACAGTTTATATGCAATGTTGTGTTTACAATATTTCAGTCAGACTTATTGGCTGTCAACTAAACAAAATATTTGAATGTTATGAAAGTTATTAGTGTTAGAAGGTTTTAAGTTTCCAAAACATACATCTATATCATCCACTTTGTATCTGTCATTAAAACAAATTCAGAATTGAAAATTCTATTGTGATGAGAATTCCATCATATTTCTACAAATAGATATGAGAACTTCATTATTATTTGTCAATGGGACAAAATTTATTACTAAATTTAATATCATGACATATTTCAAAAGTTTTTTTGGAGATTCAGCTTTCAGGTTACGTTACCTACCTTTCATTTTTACTCGCTATTATCTACGAATCACTATTTCAAGTTCCAAAACTATATTGGGAATTTAGAAAAAACATTAAAGAAATTATATGGAAGTTAATAATCACAAACATATGCATTAATAAGTAAAGGAAAGCGATTTTACTTATAATCGCCTATAAGCTCCATTGTAAAATTCAAATATTTGAAATCTTCATGGCGGCGGCGGGAGAAAAATTTCCAATGGCCATACTGTGGGTAATATAGTTACTGTAATTTAGGCTATCATTTTAGGAATGACTACGTCATTCTTTTTTCCTGTTCCACCTGAAATCTCTTTCCTTCATCACTGATTTCTAATACACACAAAATGTTTCTTTCCTAGTTTATTCATCTTTCCTCACTATTGCTTCCTCCTTTTCTCCTCCCTCTTCTTACTGTTGTCACCGGCTCTTCGCAATTTCTTCTCTCTTCCATCATAACAGAAGGCAGGCAATACGCGCCGTGACGCCATGCATACGAAATTGGGACACAAGCGAGCTCAATCCGGCCATAAAAAATCACTGCTTCTTCTTCCTCCTTCATAACACCAAGGATTTCGGCCCTCACGTCGCTACGACGCAAATGCATTCATGAAGCGCGCATGAGTTTTAAGCTTAACATAAGTCGCTCGTACACGGCTAGCAACGTTTATTGTATGAGCGGTGATGAAAATCGTATGTTTATGACACTGAGTTATGCTGAAAATGCACATGGAAATGACGGAAATTTGTAGGTAACAGTCGTAGTAGACAGGTTACTCTTATGGGAATATCTATTTATGTCAGAATTCAATGAAGGAAGGATATATATATATATATATGTTGTATTGGAAAATTTCTTCAGGGAACGAGAACTTTTCTGCACTTACAAGTGAAAAACAACTATTACCATAGAGAAAAGATACTTGCATTATTTGCCTCTGCTTTAGGTATGAGAGAGTTAGGTTTAAGTAAGTGTAGAAGTCGCTGTTTCTGCCGTTTGCTGGGTCTCATACATCTTTGATAAAATGGCCGATCGGCAAGTGGTGCAAATTGAAATGATATCAGTTGAGATCAGTCCCCAAGGATTAAGACCTCAAGGATTTAAGGTCAATGAAATTCGAAACTTGAATGGATACGAACTCTAGGATATAAGGTTAATGAAATTAAAAAATTGAATGAATGTAAACTAAATTATGAGGTATTGTTTATCCCATAATCAAGAATTTATTCACGTGCATTTTGAAAATATGGCCTTGTCATGGTTGTTTATGAAATTCAAAGTAATTGTTCAATTATCTTTTATGATAATATTCATTGTCAATAATGAACAATTATTCTCAAAAGTCAATAATTATAAACTGAAAACAATAATTTTAGAACATAATCATCTGTAAATCAAGAGATAAATGAATAAGTGATATGCGGTATTGCAGTAGGAGGATCAATCGATACTTCAAATGCGATTCGAAACTAAAATTTATAATCATCATGATCATCATCCTCCCTCCCTCTTATCGAACAGCACAGCACAAGCATAAAGCTTAAGCTAAGCTTAATACCAAAAAACGCAAGGATTGGACAAATGAATGAAAATCCCAAAAACGCTAGGATTGGACAAGTGAATGAAAAAATACAAATTTTGAATAGATCCAAGTTATTAATCAATGAAACAACAAAAATAAGAGGCTCATTGTGATGATTGATCCTGAATAACAATTCAATCTCTTCAAACCATATCCTGAACCTAGTAGGATGAGATCCGCTGTAAGTTGAATCCAATAGGTTGTATAGAATGAGAAACATCTTTTCCTCAAACAGAAGCCATGTTATTATTGTAACTGGAACGATTTATTATCAGCCTGAGCGCCTATTAAGAAGATATATTTGCAGTTTGAATGAAGCCATAGCCGAAGGGTAATCCTTGTATCACAAGAAATTTAGCACAGTCAAGCGATCAATCATGGTTTAAATTGAAAGGAAACGAAAAACCTCGAAATTGAATTTGTGTCGTGAAATTGAGAGAATCGACTCAACGCGAAACAATTCATCACATTCATAGGCGCATTTAATACGAGCGCCAGTGCCCACTATCAATCTTTGTTAGGTCTCCGTTTAGCCTACCAGTAGATAGATCATCTTCATACAATCAATCAGCTGACTCTTCTTCTGTTATAAGATCAATCGTTTATCCTACAAGGAATACTCTTTCCCAACATCCAACCTTGGCCTTAGAAGACCTTCAGGTAGGACCATAGGGAAACAGAAAACATTAATGAGATCAGAAAAACTGAAATCATATTAGCAGCTTTTAACAATCATTCAAGATCCTTCGCATTATTTTATTATCGAAGGTTCACGTGATATATGAATAATGGATACACAGTTGTGAATTTTTTCAATTTATTTGGAACTGTGATAAAGATAACATACACAAATTTATATAACTTAATAGGTATTTCAAATAAAAATAGTCAGTAGAATCAGTAGTGGATTGAGTTCAACTATTTCCATTTTGTTTTTGCCAGGGATGATACTAGGAATCATATCCAGATAATTACAAAACGGCATTATTTTATTGTTTTCATAGAAAAATATAAAGGCAGCATTCTTTAGAACACTTCATAAAATTCAAATATTAAAAGGTCAACTATTTAAAGGTACTCTCTGATAGTCTTCAAATAGAAACAAAATTATTTCGTACTAGATTGGGATTTACCTCAAACATAAATTGAAAATACTCATAAAGCTTTTACCTCTTCAAACATTATCGTACTATAAACCCAATATTCTACTCACATGAAAAAACTACAAGTTCAATGTTATTTGTAAATACCTAATTGAGTACCTATTTGAAATGATGCTTTTTCAAAATATCGAAAGATTGCATTCAACTGGCTGATGAATTTCTCAAGTAGCTAATTAATAAATCAATCAAAGCATTTTCAAGAGGACAACGTCAATCACAGTGACTGATGACGATCAAATAAAATATTTTAAAATGATTCACTCTCTGCTGCCTGTGATAAATGAAATTTGAAAAATAATGTTCCCATTGTAGAATCACCACAAAATTCAGTCGCAGTTGTGTGGAATTAGAGAGACAGATTGAAAATCAATTTATACTTCCAAATTTGGAACGGAATAAAATGGATTTTTATACAACGCTTATAGCTTTATAAACAGTAGTATATGTATCTCTTTCCTGTATAGGAAATAAAATATTTTAAAAAAAGGGTACTGAGATTTTTATTTTCTTTATATTTATAGTAGTATATGTTCCTGATTTTCGTAGCATTACAATATCCTCATCAAGAATAAATATAATTGTAGTATTGGAGTACGTTCCTTGAAATTTTGAAAAATTAATATTATATAATATGAGATAAGATCAAGCGAGAATGAAGTAAAAGGTCTGTCGGAAATCAAAATTCAACTTTCCATAGTGTCTGGCTGGATGGATTTAAAAAATTAAATTAAATTTGAATTCCCTGGAAAATTAAGATCTTAAATTAATCGGATTTTAACGTTTTTTAAGATTTAAAAAGAAAATAGTTTAATTTGATAATATTCATTTTGTATTATGAATCTATGATAATCTTATCTTTCAAATGAGATACAAACAAATTCTCTTGAAAACATTACAAAATGACAACGTAGAATTCTCTTCGAAATGCTTTAGGAATTCCGTTTACAACTACGCCATACAGTGAGACAGAAAATGGCAATACATTGAATTTACGATTAGATAGTATTTAGCATAACGGCTTACCTCATTCGACGATAGCGTACCTTTTACATCACTGTTTTCTTTAGATTGCTTATCAATACACGAGAAAATAAATCGCACTCGCTTCAATAACTTACTATTTCTACCGAACATAAAAGCGCAGTGAAGAAAAGCAGTAATTTGCTGGTAGTGTACCATGAACCGTGTGATAGCAGCAAACTATCATAGGAAAAGTACCACAAGGCAAGCAAACTGCACACATTCATTCGATGACTGAAGCACGCAAAACACTGAAGAATAGGTGCATAGTGAATAGCTGCTACTGGCGCTGCTTTCAACAATTTGCACACGCTAAATGGCAAATAAAACAGTTCTGCCAACGCCAACTGCGCGAATGGCCCCCAAATAAGTAAAGGCCATGTTATTATCTGTAATAGTAAATACGTTCACGTTACGTTCCATTCATTTATTACACAACGCTGTCTGTTGAACTTGAAACTGACAAAAACTGTCTTGAACTCGCTAAGTCAACTACATGCAGTCACTTTTTTACAATAGATTTTATTTTTTATTTTTCGATTTTATTTGATGGATAAGATGAAAACGCTCCAGAGAAGAGTAATAATGAACCTAACAATTTCATGTTATAGTTATTATAACACATCATATATTCATTATATAATTTCATGTCTGTAAATAATCCTAAATTGTTCATCAATGATAAATTGGCTATATTTTCTTGTATATATTTTGACTATATTCTTGGTCATATCTTTATTCAATTAGTGTATTTATGCTATTAACTTCTCCAAAATATGCACCTTACCAAAAGGGAAGTAGAATGAGGATAAATGAACCGTTAAGAGGTATACACAAACTATATCTATTATTTGTATTTCTTATATGAAGTACTTTTCAGCAAAATTGAACTTGACAGGGGAGTTCGATTATTATTCAGTTCATAAGATAATGATAACGTGTTTCCCATGAATTTTATAATTTTATAAAATTGTATAATCATCCATACTTAATTTTAAAATTAACTATGTAAGACGTAAAAAAGGAATTAAGTGAAAAAAGAACGTAGAATAGCTCGACCTAGAAGTTTCAGCACATATAGAATTAATTCTGTCACTGAAAAAAAAGAGTTTCAACACATTGAAGAATGAAGCAGCAAATTGGTATTCAATTTCCAACAAGTTTTAGAAATCACATGGCGTTTCGCAATTTATACCATCTAATCTAGTCATCTTTAAGGGACTCATTTGATAAGAGACTAATTCAAGGGAGAAAAATTCAGTGATAATGTTATCACCTAATTGTCGACACACCACCTCCATCTCTAGTTCCACAGAATATCATCTAATTTGCCAAATCATCCTCACGAGACTAGTCTCTAGAAAATTGAATGAACGTAATGTGTAAAATTTCTCGACGCTATTTTAATTCTTCAATGAAGATCTCGGCCTCCGGGGATTCACACAACTGTTGTGGCCAGCTAATTGCTTCCTGAATATGTTACGGTCTTTTTTGAGGTCCGAATGCCGCTTAATTAGGATAAGGTGTCGGTCTGCGTCCACACTGGAAACTTTCCAACGCGTTTTAATGCAACTCGCACCTAACTTCAGCGACGCTAAATGAATGTCTTTTGAAATGGCCAACTTTTAACAGAGCCTCTAGAAAACTAAAACCGAGCCAACAGAATACAGCGCAACTGTTTCAAAGCGAGATGGCCAAGTTTCAAGAGGAACCGAGAATTGATGACAAAAGTGACAAATCACATTGTAGAAGTTTATAATTGGTTTGAAATGTTATCAACTGATTCAAGAACAGCAATTTTGAAATTGTGTGTTTTTGAAGGATGCAGAATGAACGAGATTATTGCAACTTTGAAATTGATACTCTGCTCAGTGTTAATCTTGATCTGTACAACTAGATGATAGCTAACTAGATATGATCCAAGACAATCCAAATACTAGCAATATTTTGTGTCTTTGATATTATGCTAACAACAAATGAATATTTTTGAATAGCGAAAGTAGTTTCCTATAGAATATTATTTGAAAATTTAGCTTTTCAGTTTTTACGTTCACGTTAGGTTCTCGTTCTACTCAGTACTCACTAAGGTGCATCCTCCATGAAAATGATACTCCATTTCAAGCCTACTCAAAATATGAAATAAGAGATATCTACTGTTAGGAATAAATATCATTATGGATTGCATGAGGGTGTACATCCTCTTATTCATGTTAATCATTGTACAAGTGGTGAGTGAAATTCCCTAGTCAAGAGATGGAGCTTACATCTCCTAGCATATAGAAATACAAAATCGTACTTATCTAAAGAGTTATAAGTCAAAGTTTATTTTACAAAGTAATGTACTTTTGAATAAACAAACATAAATATTGAAAACATTATTAGAGGAGTTTATCAATCGGATAGAGTTAAGTTATTAATGATTCAGTCACATAATAAGGTTTTACACAGCACATTTTCTGAAACTCAGGAGCATTACAAAGAGGAAGGAATGAAAAGTGAGGAAAATTAAGGTTTCACATACAGTATGGATGTAGTCTGATGACACTTCTTCATGAACGCATATTTTCACGCCGGAATCTATTCCCCTAACAATCTAATAGTTTTTTACATTCAAATTCCACCTCACGATCTCTTATCTACATTCATATTATATCACTGACCATTTCATACAACATGCCAACCAGGAAGGATCATAATATGCAGCTCGGCTTTGCAATCAAGATGACAGGTGTTTCATAGAGGTAAATTAGAAAGGTCGTCGGTCATAAAATGAGGTTCGTGCGAGAATCAAGACAGAGAGGGGAGGGGAATTTGAGTAAGTAAGGATGAGTAGAAAACAGACAGATGATTGAGATTTGTAAACAGTTCTTATAAATAGCTCGCCTGCCTGACAGTGGTGAGTAAACGAGGCCGATAGGATGCTGTCATTTTTTCTCTCCTTTCCGCTGTCACCCGCGGCCGGTCATTGGGTCAATCTTTTTTTAACAGCGACTGCAAACAGTGAACTTTCAAAATGGTTTCGATTGCCAAATCACAGCTCGACACACTCACTATTCGACCAGATGATCGCTAACAGGCTGCACAGATCACTCACTGTTAGGAAGCACTGGCCAAATAATGAGTTGGGCACACTTGCCACAAAACAATAGACCTTCTCCTGTCATGTGAATGGTGTGATAGTCAACGATTTCTCGGAGAGATTTCAGGTGACTTTCGGATTGTTTACTTTGTTTTATTCTAGCTGTTCCAACATTTTAAGTACTGCAAAAGTAGCTTCCAAATAGATCATGAACTTAAATAAAACTACCCAACCAGTCGTCAGCCGAACAAAGGGACTGAGAATGGAAGAGTTAAGCTGAAAGCATGAGATAACTTTGATCTTTCTAATGTATTTCAGCGAGGAACAATGTTTCCAACATTCAAGATAGTGGAGGTTATGAACATGTGAAAAACATAAAACTTATTGTCCCACTAACAAATCCCATGGATTGAAATTTTTCACCAACTACAAAAAAATCTCTCCAATGAAAGACTAGATTAGCTTTTTGTTTATAAAGATGAGACATTATCTGAATAATCAAAAACAAGGGATCTATCTAGATTGGAACGCATGTCTAACATCCGTTTATGGACAAGATTGATTGCTCCATGCCAGATTGCTGGGGATCACTATCACTCCAAGTTTTGTGAGAAAATGAGAACAAAGATAATTTCAAACAATCCACTGATGAAAATCTGGATCAACAAGGGAGAGGAGCATGCTCTCAATCGTAATGCTTCTCCAATGCTATCGTGAACAACCCAATATTCTTTTCAATAATTTTCGATGTCTGTCAGTGATAAATCTTGAGCATCTGGTCCCCCCTCCCTCCTGTGACAATAAACCACCCAAACCACCTGCTCTCATCTCATTATGTTCAACTGCACTTTTCAGCCTAACTGCCGACATCTGCAAAACGAAAGAACCCTTCAACCTGCCCGCTAATCGTCTCCTACAATCTAATCCTGTTTTTTCGTTGTTTTTTTTTTGTGACAGATGTGGGGAAGTGGATGACCTTAGCCTTCACAGCGAGTATAATGGTATTTGGGAGATGTGAACAATGCTAGAAGGTGTACTAGATTAAATTAAGCTATAATTGAACTATTGATTGGGTGCGATAATATTATATTAAATATAAAAGACAAAACATTGACATGTAGATGTGCTAAAAATTATAGCGACTTTCAGAAATACATCAAATAGCTAATTACAATATTATTCCATGATAATTGACCTATTGAAGAAACGTATGGAGGATCATTAGTAATGTCAATTGAAAGTGTGAAGCATGATTCACAACTATTGAGCCCAGAAAGGGTGGAATATAAAATGGATTTACTCTCTATTACATTCTATCCTCTCTGATTGCGTATAAATATCAAGATTGAAGAATATTTAGAACCTGAAGAATATAGAAGAATATAGAGAACCTGAAGGAGACAAATCAATAGACTTATTAATCTGATATTGATGAAAATAGGAAAACACTTTCAGAAAATATTAAAAAAGCATGGTGATAATAAGAGTTTTGTAAATCTATTTTGAAACAATAAATTGAAGAATCAAACACGGAATGTTATATATTTACATCTGCATTTTGCAAACAAAGAAACACAAGGATATGTCACAGTTGAATACGCAACCTGTAGGCCTACTGTGAAAGTTTAACACAGTATTTTTAGCTATTCACGTTTTCTAAATTCTAGTCATGAACTAGCAATACAGAAGACATATTAACCAAATATCTAAACCTCAGTTTTTAGCAAGTCAAAAAGGATAACTAATGGAAATTTGAACGCAAAGTCGTAAATTGGTGGAGCTAAGTGGTAAAGCTATCATGGAGATTCATTACCACATTTAAAACAACAATCAAAAACACATGAATAAAAATGAGGAGGTGGATAAGTTGAATGGATGAGTGACTCACTACAAAACGATTAGGCGAGTTTTTGTTTGTAGTAGTATAAAATTCATTCATATATCAGATTTTGTAAGGAAGAACATTTCTTTCAACCTACACTGGCAGAGGCGCCGCGCCGATTGTGATTACACTGCGTAGTAGAGCAGTTCCATCAATACAACAATGTATCAGATTAGTGTAACCAATTAGCCAGCACCTACACATCACATCACCTACATCCCACACTGTACTTGCAACCATTACCTTGTCTATAATTTGCTTGTAGAAAATGATAGTAATAATGGGTTTACTTGGCATCCATCAAACCACACCCCAATGCTGGGAGGTCCATTTCATCTGAATATTGACATTTTAGTGGTTTTATAGAAATCGTCTAATTCATTTTATCACAGCTATGATTTCATACAACTAGATTCATAAAATCGTTTTGTATGTTAATCTTGAAGTGAATGAAAGCTGGAAATGATCAAAGGTTCATATAATTGAACGTAAGTTCAAAAAATTTTCTGGATGATTGGAGTACTAGTTTCATCAATTGAAACTGTATTATATGGAAATGAAGGTTTCTGTATAACTATTGAAACTTCAAGAGCCATGAATAATTGCGAAGCAAATCTCTAGTACTAAAACTATTTAAAACTGAAATATCTGAATCACAAGCACCCTTTTTTGAAATATCATCACTCATCAGTCTTAATATTTGTATATTAACTTCTTTCTATTTGTATATTAGTAACTTCTTTAATATTTTTAATTGATTAATACTGATGCGGAACTGTAAATAATTATTTATTTCTTAAGTTTGATTTAATTTTATGTTGTCAATTTTTGTAAATGTTACCACAGGAAACTACCTTGTAACAATTATCAATAAATATCCTATCTTATTTGTGAACTTTGTTGCAGCTTCCATTCAAAATATTGATTCACTAATAATCGACTCTAATTCTAGTGATATTTTACAAGCTAAATACAGTTGAATTACCCTAGTTAACAAAGAGAACTTGAAATAAAAAATAAAAGGTCTACCACATTTGTAAATAGCAAAACTGATTGTAACATTCCATATTATATTTTTATAATATGCCATTCACATTACAGAAATAATTCAAATTTGTAAAATCAAAACACGGATATACGTTAATAAAATGGAATTAGTACTAATCTTCTTCTCACTTGGACAGAATCCAATACTTGGCTCTATCAAAGTGTCCGTTGTGACCCATCACAATAATTTTGTATATTTATTTTCGTATTCGAATGAATCAGCATGATATTTTTGGCATTTGCAAGAATAGAGCGTTGGTGCGTCGTGGTTTGATATCAATGCTATTCAACCGGATAAGGCTAGCTTCACACGCATTCGGTTTCATTCGGTTCGGTTCGTAACCGAAAACGAATGAGGCTTTCATACATGTCAGGTTTTAATTCGTACGGTTCTAATTAGGTATTTTCTTCTCAAACACAGCTGTGTTTGGATTTTCACAGTTCATGCTGGTATATTTAAATATAACAGCTGGTGTTAAATTGTAAGATGTTATTTCTTGAACAACAAAATTTCAAAGTTAATTAAAAATTGTGAATTATTTGAATAGTTTCTTTTTGATTATGCTAATTTTGGATGTTCAGAGAGATCATTTTTTTTAATTGAAAAATTGTTCCTTGCTTTATATAAACATGATATATAAACTTCATCTCTTCTCTCCATTGATGAAATCATGTAATATTCGTGGAAAAATAAAACAAAAATAAAAGAATAAAAGTTCTCCTTGAGTTTTAATTTATCTCTTTCATATTTTTTAGAAAAATATTCATTGAGAAAAAAATGTTACTGTGAACTAACAGAAATGAATTGACCATATGATTTTGACTTGGAAAATTTTGAAACAGATAATCACGATATGACGTTAAAATAAAAACAAAAATCTGGTGTGGCGCACTCACACAATTTTCCTTGCCGTTATGAGAATTGATCACCTGACGCTAGTGTACACGCGCATCTCAAGTCTACTATTCAATGATTTGAGCCAGCTGGTGACAGGGTAATAACGCTGAAGACACACGAGATGTGCTATCTCTTCATAGTGAATCATTTAATAGAATCAACAGTTGCCAACAGTTTGCAATTGGATAATCACATTTTCTCGAATTTCGAGCTTTTTTTCAATTTTAAGTGAAAATGTTACTGAACATTAATTGTAGAAATTCTCATGCTCAATCAATTCCACTCGAAATTTTTTGTTTAAATTGTATCTGAAGCCTGATAATTGAGAATCTGAAATCAAACTTTGCATAGATGGGGCGGAGCTCCAGAAATTTTTACAGATATGGGACTTGTGGCAGTTGATAGAGCTTATCGATGACTATTTCAGGTATAACTTTAATCAAAATCGTTGGAGCCATTTTCGAGAAAATCGCGAAAAACCCTGTTTTTGACAACATTTTCGCCATTTTAGCCGCCATCTAGAATCGCATTTGATCGAAATTGTTCGTGTCGGATCCTTATATTGTAAGGGCTTTACGTTCCAAATTTCAAGTCATTCCGTTAATTGGAAGATGAGATATCGTGTACACAGACGCACATACACTCACTCACACACACACACACACACACACACACACACACACACCACACACACACACACACACACACACACAAAACCACTTTTTTGGACTCAGGGGACCTTGAAACGTATAGAAATTTAGAAATTGGGGTACCTTAATTTTTTTCGTACAGCAATACTTTCCTTACCTATGGTAATAGGGCAAGGAAAGTAAAAAAGGCAAGCTTGCGTAAAACTTTGTTTTTCCTGTTTCCCTAGCAACGAATTCGAATATGATGAAACCTATTCGTGTCGAGGGGGCGTTCGGTGTTATGCGGTTGCTATTCGGTACCGAATTCAAACCGAATCCGAACCGAAAGTGTGTGAAAGTAGCCTCTCGCTAGCAAAGAATTGGATCCTGATGGAATTTATTAGAGACAAGTGGGCGTTCGGTTCTATGCGGTTTTTATTCGGTACCGAATTCAAACCGAGTTACCGTTTCACACTTATCGGAATTTGCCGAAAACGAAACGAATCGAATGAGTGAAACTAGCCTTTGATGATCTGCCTTTCCGATTCTCCATGACCATTGCTTGATAAAGTGTAGTTCGTAATTTCTCCCATTCTACAATTTACTATTTACAAAAGGTATTGGTTTTGAAGTTATCAACCTATAAATAATCAGATGAAGCTAGTTATTGAGAAGAGAATGCAATTATGCTCAATTTAATTGTCAATAATCAAGTACTACCAAACATTTTGAAGTTTTCCACTACTGAAATTTTTACCCGAGGGTTTTAAAACATACATCTCATGAGCAACAATGCAACAGAAATAAAATATCAAAAATGGAAAATTTGCCTATAGCAGGACTATTGTTTTACCAATATTTAAATTCGAACAATTGATAATTTTTTCCAACATTCAAATTCTAATAGTTCATTTTAATAATGATGAAAAAATGACCAGTAAAGTCATAACTTCCGCAGAAAAGACAATTTATAACGGTTCATACTTTTGTGAATCCCTCCATTTTTCAAAGCCAAAATCGGTCGTAGTCTATTGGGTTGAAATATTGTTAACTGCAATATCGAATCGGATAAGTGCTACGTATATACATTCTTCATAAGAACGAAAAGTAACAAGGGATAATAGATTAGCAGAACGATATCAGAATACCCATTGGAAGAGAAAGGCATATAGCATTTCTATTGGTGGTGACCAGGGTGTATGTAACTGACACAGAAAAGCGTTGCGCTTGTCTTTCGCTTGTTTCCAGTTTAATCCCTCGGTTTGGAATTGGAAACTGTTATTGGAAAGTAAGGGTATTAACTTACAAGGCAGTCCTGGCTGATAGCGATCGCTACTCCCCCCCCCCAAACCATGGCAACACAACTCCACAATTTCCGAGCACTGTTTCAAACGCGCTCAACAATAGACGCGGTTCTCCGATGACTTCTCTCCAATTCTGAATGAAGGTGAAAGGTCACCACAAACGATATTCTCCATAACTTAATAATGTTGGAAGGCGACTGAGAAGTTCGCTCGATTTGAAATCGACTTGAAATGCCGATGGCAAATGAAAATTAGGATAGCATGATGGAACATGAATTTGATTGAATGTAGCGAGAAGTTACTGTGACCTGACAATGGTGTGGCGTGGTTCACTTTGTAGGGTACCCTACAACATTGTTGAACTTTGATTGTCATTGTCTAGTGATAAGAAACATCTACTACCAATACTGGAGTTGATTAACTTGATAATATGTAATAGAAAAACAATAAATGATAACAGCTACTGAATTCAAAATACTAATAAGCATCAAAGTTGTAATAGACTCATGCACACCATCAATATTCATCCATCAATAGTCAATTTAGACTATTGATTGAAGATTTCGTTCAATCTATTTGAAAATAATCAATGATTGATTAATTATCATATTTATTCAATCAGAGCCCCCAATATCTTCGAATACAAAAAATGCAGCTTTCATGGTTCGCATAGTTTGAATAAATAACACCTACTGTGATGAAATGTGATTCAGTGCGCGACGATAGACGAGTTATCAAACACTTTGAGCGTTGAGCACTAATATCTAGTTTGGAATCAGCGAAATTGTGATATCGTCAAACATTGAGTGAGAGCAAACTCGCAACTCAGAGGCCCCACCGATAATTTGTTGACATTCTGCACGTACGATCATTTCGTCGCCAAATGAAATTTCCTGCCAAATTAATTTGTTCGACAAAGTCGCCCGGCTGACTGCTCAGTCCTAAGCGCCGCGCCGTATATGAATAGCACAGCGATTATCTAACAAGTCAACAAAGTTGGCTAAATTCTAAATGAAAGTTCAGCTCCAAAGGCACGAGGAGGATAAAGTAGGTGATCATCTCACATATAAAATAGAGGGTGTAAGGGTTCAAAATTAAGTCAGAATTTAGCACGAATATTGCCAGATTTATATGCAAATACACGTGCTACGCGAGTTATTGGAGCATATAAAGTTTTGTGTGAATAACTAATATCAGTAATATCAAACTACTGCTCGGATATAAACTTGTCTTAAGCGCGAACTTTAGTGACATAGTTCTTCCAATGTGTATTGATATTCGTATATGATTCAAATAATACCCATTTACGAATTACGTAATCTATAGACAGATAGGATCAACATTGGGAAAAGCAATCTTTCTCCACTTCCACGGATTAAGTTACATTAAAACACTTAATTCTTTCCCAAAGCCGTTCTGTGAAACTGCTTTTTCGAAGTGTGTTTTTGAGGAAAAAGTTGAAGATTTAAGTTTTTATGTTGCTATGACAGGAGTAAAGAATAGAAAAGCTTCTAGCGTCATCTGTAAAATTAGAAAAGGAATTAACTGAACTTTATTGTGTTGTTGGAAATAAAATCGCTGATGGAAAACTATGAGAGAGGATTAAAAAACATTTCCAATTAGATAAATTTATACTAACCTGGTTTTTAAACTACAAAAATTATAGTTATTACATAATGAAGAGAAACTCTTAAACTAATATTGTCTGTGTGATGGAGTTAGCTTCATCAGCATATTCTCAATTCATTTTGAAATTAACATCATGGTCCAACCTTTTTCAAACTTCTGATGAGAAACACCAAGGATGAATTGAAAACAGTTGACTTCAAAGGTAATTCACAAAGTACGCCGAGATATTCAAAAAGTGAAAACGAATAAAATTTTTTAACATTCCGTTCGATTTACGTCTCATTTGAGACTATTCTATCCTCATCCTCATAAATACCAGAAAACCTACTCCATTCCTGAGGGAATCTTTGAACGTTTCTAGGAAAGAATTCTACTAAGTAAGTAGTAAGTTACCTCTAACTTGAACAACAGTCGTTTGGGGAGCAATTCCTGGAAATCCTCTTCACACGCTAGAATAAGAAATGATGATCAACAACCTCTCTGATTGAAACCTCTCATATGAAGAAAGTTAATTCATAAGGTACGATGTATTGACGAGCTAAGTCTTGTATTCAATCTGATAGGAGAGAAGATTCGTAGTTTCATTATCAATTCCTTATTATTTTATCTCTATTATATTATTCTCCATTTTATGATTACTTATTTTGAGTACTGTACTCAATACTTTTTGACGTGTCATATACTACCAAGCTTTGCTTGATTATGTAGTGTTACAGGACGAAAATTAAACTAAACTATTATCTTCTCAAATTTCTGAAATAGTTATTCAAAATTCATGGTGGGTTTCAATGAAATAATGGTAAAATTATGAAATTAAAAATTCTTAGTACTGGAAATAGTGCTGTTTCACAGTACTAAACAGTAATGGTTTCACAAATAAGAAAATACCTGTGTTTGTTGAAACTACCAAAATTTATTCTGCTACTTTCACAACCGCCAAGAATTTCACATTTTTAATGAAATGCTGATTTAAATAAAAACGCTGATGAGAAGTGAAACTACATCATCAAACAATATAATCTGAGGCTACAGAAAGAACATCATTGGTCATCATTCAAAAACTCCTTCCTCTGCCATTTGCATTGAAGTTCTACCTCGTTTCCTTTGGTTGGTAGTTTTCTGGTTACAAATACGATACAACAATGAGTTTTCCATTGAATCAGGCCAGACTATTTTCTATGGAACTGGAGTAACTATCCAGTTAGATTGCACTATTGACCATATAGCAGACATGCCAATCAATAACTGTCTGAACAGCAAGAAAAGCAATTGCAAACTACGTACCTGAAAACTCATCAGCCCAGTCGTCGCACCAGGCAGCAGAACATGTAGTTGAGTCCGTGGGCTCCCAACTCCCAAGCCCAACTCTCCATCACCGACAATCTATCAATCTATTGTTACCAGACAGAACTAGAGCTATTGAAATATTTAACCCTATTCCTCCTATTAGCAAAACAGTTACAGTTTGTATTCACGTATCCTTCAATAAGATAATATCAATTGATTGGGAGAGTTCACTGACATCTATGAACGTCTATGAAAGGGTTTATGTTATGTAAGGGTGTACAAAATGTGGGTAATCTATACAGTTCACTGGGAACAAATATTCAGTTGGTGCTGTTTCAGTTTTTCTTCTAAGTAAATCGCGAATCAAAATGAATCAAGTTTATCAATCTACTATATTGAAATAAAATTGGCATGTGTATAAATTACTCAAAATTTTAAATGCAAACATAACTGACTGAACCTTCTTGCTAGAACTTATGATGTTTAATGTAGTTTTCTTCCTAATTTAAATTTAATTTAAGTTGAAAATGATAATTATAGAGTTTCTATTGGAAAGAATAACATTCTTTATTAGTTTCAAATGATAATTTAATTAAAGTTGAAAAGAGTAATTATAGGTTTTGTATTGAATAAAATAATCTCTGTTAGTATCAAATGATAACTTCAATGCTTATAGTTTTACGGGATATACAGTGTAATCCTTCTATTATGATAATGCAAGGTAGGATTGACATAATCCAGTTGAGACATCTTGTTAGATGGATATCGCATTCCAAATTTGAACCCTACACCTGAATGGAGTTCATAAGTTATATGAGTAAGTTAGCTTAATTTTGAGATCTTTGAATTGAAAGTTCTATCAATATTAAGTAAGTAGCATCAGATTTCCAGCTAACATTGTCACTAAATAATATTTAACATTAATATTTTACTACTAGATGTCTATCTCGATTGGTATTTTTTCACAAAATGCTGATACGATTAGAACATTTATTTATAGATCACTTAATTGAACGGATGTTTATGTATCACGGAGAACTTCCAACTGAAAGTCTCGCTCAAAAACAACATGAAATCTTTAATATTCCAGCGTAACCAACTAGTGTCTGGTCCTTTCATTCGATGACAAATAAGTGACCTGATTTCGCGTAGAGGGAAATTAAAAAGAGACGAAAAACTCAAAAGAAGTAATTTTTGAAACGAAAACTGAGACCAAAGCAGTTATAACCGGGAGCGACAAGGGTTTGGCTCGTTGCACCATGTGCTTTCTTCTCTTTCTTTTTATTCTTCTTCTTTTCCCTTCACTCATATTTTAACATCCTTTCCACTCAGCCATCTATCTCCATTTTCGTATTTTTTTTCTCCTTTAGTAACGGATAATGTTCCTTCTAACAAAAATGTTCTCGGTTTTCTAGTTTCCTTCTATCACCTTGTTTCACTCCTTATTTTACGTTATCAATCTATGTTTGTTATCATTTTCAATCTTTCATCCTACTTTCTCTTATTCTCTTCTAGTTCCTTCTCAAACACCTCCCTCATCTGTTTCATACTCCTTAACCCTTATTTTATTATCAAGTCCCTCATTTTTTCCTTCTTTCTCTCATTAGTTTATCCTTCGTTGATCTTTCTTCCTTCTACATTATCCGCTGCTTCTTGACCACCTATTTCTCATTTCCTTCTTATTCTTGTTCCACTTCCCCTTTCCTCTTTCTACTCATTCATTCTTTTCATTTTATTTCTCCAATACTCACTTCTTCCCTTCTCTCCGTTCATCTACTCATTGTCCCTCAAACCATTCTGCTCCTCATTTGAATGTTCCGAGCCATGATATTCTCCTTCTTGCTCAGCTGTGAAGAGTGCTGTTTTCGCTCTGCTACACAAAGCCTTATGCCTTCCTTATTCCCTTATTCCTCAATAACGAACCATGCTCTCATTACTACTTGGGAACAAGCCCGTAACTAACTATTATTTACTCACTAGAATTAATCTCTCATTACAAACATCAGAGTATTATATAGATTTGATTGATAGCTTTCAAGTAATACGAATAATAGGCTTTTCAATATCGCTGCTGTATAGAGAGAGAGAGAGAGAGAGAGAGAGAGAGGAAGTAAGAGACACTTAGAATAGATAATAGATCGAGAGTGAATGAGAATGAAAGATTTTTGAAAGCTTGGAGAAAATTTGCCCACTTGCCGAGGACCCCTAATTGCAGTACATCGTTGTATATAAGTAATTCGTTTTCACTTCAACAAGCTTCATACTGTATTCAAAGCATTCATCCATAATTTTCAAAAGGTCCTGCAATCATACTCAACAAAAACTGGCCTATAATTTATGTTTGCTTTTTGTCAAACCACCTAGAGTATGTCTAATGGTCTTATTCTTCCTGTGGAGTTACCTCCAGTTTCCAGTTACCCTGCTGCCATTATACTTATCCTATTATATTAAGCGAGCAATTTCTGTATATCTGTTTATATATTCATATTTTTATATCTGGTTATTTATGTTCAACGGATCTCGAGAACGGATCTAACGATTTTCACGAAATTTGGAACATTTTAGGTTTATGATATAAAAATTCGATTGCACTAGGTCTCATTCCTGGGAAAACTCGCTGAAGGACATGAAAAGGATAATAATGATTCTTCCTTGGAAAAACAGATAATTTCGTCGTCTGTCGATAACGGAAGATGCGAGTGCCTGCCATGTGTGGGAGAGAGACAGAATTATGTTCAGCTGTTGAACTATTGCAATAAATTAATAAGCGGATCTCATGAGAAGTATTATCTGGCAATTATAGATAAACCGACTTGATCAACCTTATCTGATTTGTTGACATGACCAATGATATGATTTTATTCAAGATCCATTCTTTTTATATTTAAATTTAAGTACCTATATCAAAATTTTCAAGGTTAATCATTATTTTACAGTTTTAAGAGATTAGTGAGTGTTATTTTGTTATCAAATTTTGTTTGTGAAAAATCCAAATTCCAACTTTTCTGTTTTCAAATGTTTGGACTGGAAATTGGTACTCAAAAGTGTATGAAACATAACCTACTTTTTGGACTACCGTATTTATAGTGTATACATCAAAATTCGGGGAAGAAATAATTTTTGGTTGTGCCTGTTGGTCCTTCCCCAATTAACTGAAATAATTGTGTTCTGTGTATCAATAAATAAAATATGAACTTCTATGCTTCTATGTTTTTGTACTCCGGAGCGAAGCTGGGAGCTTTGATATTGGAGTTTATATTTTCAGAGCAACATATTTATCATGTTCATCTAGTTTTATTCAGTTTTAAAATTGAATAAAAACACAAATATGTTGTCAAATTCTACAATGTTGTTTTATTTAGTACACGACCAAGGTTTCGTGACCGGTGTGGTCACATTTTCAAGTTGACTAAAGCTAAAAGGTTAAGGTAAACATTGAACATTAAAATTGGTACATGTTAGCCAACATAACTAACTTAATACATTTAGTGAAGAGAAATAGTGATTGGAAACTTCTAATTTACTGTTGTCTGAATATATTACAAAGAATGTATAAAATATCTATAAATAAATTAATTGAATATAATATAATCTATGAAATTAATCTATAAACTTAGTCTGAGTTGGGGACCAGCTGACAAGGGTGACCAGTGGTTTGTTGTCATTTAAAAGAAGATGCTAAACATAACCTATATCATGGGAGTTTGAATAAATTATGAAAACTTACATTGAATAATATATAAATCTAGGCTCTAAGTTGAAATCAAAAACTCAAATAAAATGAAATAGAGAGAATTGGTAGCCTCTTTGTAGGTTGAACTAAAACTAAACAAGGTATCCTAAATATCTTAATTTAAAAAAGGAAAAGGTAATTATAAGGATAAGTTGACTTAGATACTGTTAAAGACTGTTAGAAAAGTGAAAATTGAAAACTGGTTAGAAGTGAGAATTGAATGAGAATTAAGTTATAATTTCATGAGAACTGTTAATTGTTGGAGGTGATTGGATTGAACAGATTTGTAGTTTGTTCATTTGTTCATCTTAGATTGTTTGAGGGTGATGACCCTGGTGTTTACTTTTTGTAATCATTTTTGTGATGTAGCAGTTGACAAATTCTAACTGTTCATTAAGGCTTGTGGTGTTTGGGCATTCAACAATTTTCTGAATCTCTATAGCTTCCAATACATTTAAAAGTCTTCCTTTTCCAGATATGTGTAGGAGGTTAACATCTTGGTTACTATTGAATCCGTGTCCTGTTTCAATCAGATGTTCTGCAAATTTTGAGGTGTCTTTACCATTCTTCCATGCTGATTTGTGTTCTGAGATTCAAACACCAAATTTTCTCCCAGTCTGACCAATGTATTTGGCATTACACTCCCCACACTTCAACATCTAGACACCACTTCTTTCCCATTTTTACTTTCCTTGCCCTACTACCATAGGTAAGGAAAGTATTGCTTTCCAAAAAAATTAAGGTACCCTAATTTCAAGTTTTCTATACGTTTCAAGGTCCCCTGAGTCCAAAAACATGATTCTTAGGTGTTGGTCTGTTTGTGTGTGTGTGTGTGTGTGTGTGTGTGTGTGTGTGTATGTGTGTATGTCTGTGAACACGATAACTCCATTCCTAATCAACCGATTGACTTGAAATTATAAACTTAAGGTCATTATACCATGAGGATCCGACAATAAGAAATTCAATAAAATTGAATTCAAAATGGCGGAAAAAATGGCGGATAATTACTAAAAAACCATGTTTTTCACGGTTTTCTCGAAAACGGCTCTAACGATTTTCTTCAAATTTATACCATGGATAGCTATTTATGAACCCTATCAACTGACATGAGTCTCATTCCTGGGAAAATTGCAGGAGCTCCGTAATATTCTTGAGAAAAATGGCGAATAATTACTAAAAAACCATGTTTTTCACAATTTTCTCAAAAATGACTTGACCGATTTTTTTCAAATTCATACCCTGTATAGTTATTTATCAGCTCTATCAACTGGCTTGAATCTCCTTTCTGGGAAACTAATGGGGGGTCCACCCCATCCTTGAGAAATGGACTTTGTAACCTCCTTCTCGTGCATGAGGTAGGTAGGTAGAGCAGTTTATAAAAAGAACACATAGACGAGATATTTCATCTGTAGAACAGCTGTTTTGACGACTTTGAAAAAAAATCATCGAATTTCACAATTTACACAAAGGAAAAAGTACTCTGAAAACAATTATATATACACATATATAGAAGTCTGATCGTAGTTTCAAATATGTTGCCGCCAATCGTCATTATGTTATTCCCCTAAATTATTCTCGTTTAAGAACGGGGCTTACAGTTCAATGAGCAAGGAAAGTTGTGTGAGTGTACCACACAAGATTTTTCTATTTTGTCTTTTGATGCACTTGATAGTTTATTTAAGATGGGAGATGTTTTGAAGTCTACTCGAAAACCATTTTTCTTAAGAAGTTTACCTAATTTCTCTGACACTACTCCTAAATAAGGTATTGAAATCCAGTTAATGTCTTCCTGTGAATTTGGTGTGGTGTAAACTTTTTCCATTATCTGTTTGTCCTTCTTCTTCTTCTTCTTCAACATCTTCATTACAAACCTGTCATTGTAGCCATTTTTGTGTGCAATTCTGAGTATTGTGTCCAGTTCTCTGTTGAATTCTTCTTCCTCCAATGGAATACGTGTTAATCTGTCCAGCATGGAGTGGAAGGCTGCTGATTTGTGGACTTGTGGATGGCAAGAGAAATTTGGTATGACTGTGTCCGTGCTGGTTGGCTTCCTGAAGATGGCAAATTTATGTTTTCCTTCATGGTAAGAGATGGTCAGGTCCTGGAAGTTGATTGTGTTGTTGATCCCAACTTCTTTTGTGAACTGGATGTTCAGTTCCAGAACCAGTATCCTATTTGATTTTTGAACCGTGAAGAGTTGAGGATTATTTTTTCGAAGATAAAATTGTTTACTGGTTTCGATATGTAGATGATATTATTTGCTTATGGAAAGGAAGTAACAGACAACTAGACAATTTTCTTTCCTATCTGAATGGATTACATCAGAGTATAAAATTTACTGTAAGAGGTAGAACAGGATTGTGTATTGAATTTTCTAGATTCAAGAATAGATCATAGCACTGGTTTTCACAAGTTTTCTATTTTCAGAAAACCAACCCATACTGATGTTATCATTCCTCTTCATTCTTGTCATCCTATTTCTCACAAACTTGCTGCTTTCAATAGCATGGTCTATAGAGCACTAACAATACCTATGAGCCATCATGATTTTGATATTGAGATCACTAAAATTAAACAGATAGCTGTCACAAATGGGTATGAAGTATGGTGGACAGATTATTGAGTAAAATTAATATACAAATTTCAATCAATTCTAGCTTTGTAGGCTCAAACTGTGAGGAGATGACTTGGATAACAATCCCATATTTAGGCCTTGTATCTGATAAGATAGGTAGGGAATTGAAGAGGAATGGATTTCATGTTGCTTTCAAGACCAAACCGATTTTAAATAGTCTATTTAGCTGGAGTAAAGACAAAATTGATATTTGGGATAAAAGTGGGGTGTACAAACTCAAATGTGATTATTGTAATGCTTGTTATGTGGGTCAAACTGGTAGAAGTTTCAAAAGTAGAATTAAAGAACACATCAGAGATTGGAATAAACAAAATGGGGAATCTAACTTTGCAGAACATTTGATAACAAATAATCACAAGTTCACAGTTGAGGAGAATGTTGAGTTTCTGCATGTTAATAACAAAGGCAGATCTTTGAATATTCTAGAGGTTTTAGAAATAACAAGAGTAATTTAAGGAAAATTCCCAGTATAGTTTAAATGACCAGATTCATTTCAACCAATACAACACTACGAATTTAGTTTTATCGTAAAATTGTAAGCACACATTAGTCAATAGTTTACCCATTTACATATTTGTTTCATTATCTTTCACAATTGTTTTCTTGGTTCTTATTCTGTACTGAAAGTAAATTTTGTTATCATGGCGATTCTGTTGCTTAAGCCGCCATTTTGTCACACCGTTGAGTGGGAGGAGACTGTCTAGCTGGGCCAATGGCAGGCGTTCATGCCCTTGACCAATAGCAGTACTCGCCTACTAGTATAAATTTTGCTGCTCTTGTATTTAGTTTTAGTTTATCAGAGATTGACAATGGTGTAATAACCGAAACCGGTCTTTCTAAGTTTCAATAAATCTGTGGTTTTTTGACAATAATTTCTTAGTCTTTTTCATTCAATATAAATAATTACCACAATATCAACTTCTCAACTACATAAAAAGTGAACAAAAAAATGCTAGAAGCACAGAATACAAATATGCTGTATTCTGTGCTAGAAGGGGCTGGGGTCCAGGTAGAATTATGCCTTATGATATTTCAAAGGTGAAAAGATAGGTTAGGGGGTTAGGATTTTGCTTTCGAATTGCAATATGCTAGGAGGGATTAGGGGTTTTTACCAAGAGTTATGTTTATTAAATGTTTTAAATGTGAAAGGGTGGGTTAGGGGGTTAGGTTTTTGCTTTGAAATGCTGACTTAGTTATAGTGTTTTTTAACATCAGTTGAATAACAATCGTTATATTTTATTAATTGTATTATCCAAAAGTACTCTTTCTTTTATTAAATAAAATAATAATATATTGAATTTAATGAAAAATCATTATTGGATAATAATATTATCATCAAAATAGAACGAGTTGCAGTGCTCAGTAACCATCATCACAAAGAACGTTACATTCAAAGAACTGACTGAATGGAACGGGAAAAAACCGTTACTAACGCATCCGCGATACGGTGCTGACTGAGACCGAGAGTGGTTTGTATAAACAGACGACGAAAATATCATGTATTTTTCAAGGATGAATAATTATAATAACTAGTAGTTCTGTGAGCAGTAGACCTCGCGCAGTCATAAACCGCAGCCTCCTCTTATACTGTGTCCATCAGAGTAAATCCTGTCTGTGTGTCGTGTCAGCGAGATATTGGTGTGAAAACGGCTAATGGCTGTTCGGGTTGGTATATCAAAAATGCTAACATCAAAAGCTAATCTCCTTCAAGACATACTGGCAACAGGACAGCCTGAGTTCAAAGCAGGGAAAGTTCAAGAAACAATACTATGTTATTTTAGTTACTAATTACATGCGTTATTGCACGCAATCAATAGTTAATTATTTTAATAGTGCATAAAAATTGCATTCAATGAGGCATGCAATTAATAGTCTATACAGCTGCTGATTTTTTACCAAGTTACATTGAGATATTGAATTGCATGCGTCATGGCATGCAGTTTATAATCTACTCGACAGCTGATTTCGATGAATAATATTCTATAGTCTGATTTTTACTCTAATATTGGCGTATGAAGGAGTCTCCTTTTTCATTTTATATTATACTTGAAATGTAAAATTTCCAAAAACCTTGTATATACGTCGACGCGCAATTTAAAAATCTGGTGTGGCGCATTCACATAACTTTCCTTGCCGTTATGAAAACTGATCAACTGAAGCTAGTGTTAACGCGCATCTCAAGTCTACTATTCAAAGATCTAAGCCAGCTGGTGACAGGACAATAACGCTGCAGACACATGAAGTCTCCTATCTCTTCATAGTGAATGATTTAATAGAATCAACACATGCCAACAGTTTGCAATTTGAATAATCTTATTTTCTCGAACTTCGAGCTTATTTTCAATTTTAGGTGACAACGTTACTGAACATTAATTGTAGAGATTTTCATGCTCAATCGGTTCCACTCGAATTTTTTTGTTGAATCTGAAGCCTGATAATTGGGATTCTAAAATCAAACTTTGCATAGATAGGGCGAAGCTCCTGAAATTTTTACAGATATAGGACTTGTGGCAGTTGATAGAGCTTATCAATGACTATTCTAGGTATGAATTTGATCAAAATCGTTGGAGCCGTTTTCGAGAAAATCGCGAAAAACCCTGTTTTTGACAACATTTTCTCCATTTTTGGATTGCATTTGATCGAAATTGTTCGTGTTGGATCCTTATAGTGTGAGGACCTTAAGTTCCAAATTTCAAGTCATTCCGTTAATTGGGAGATGAGATATCGTGTACACAGACGCACATACACACACGCACTCACAAACACACAAACAGACCAATACCTAAAAACCACTTTTTTGGACTCAGGGGACCTTGAAACGTCTAGAAATTTGGAAATTGGGGTACCTTAATTTTTTTCGGAAAGCAATATTTCCTTACCTATGGTAATAGGGCAAGGAAAGTAAAAAGGAACATACCTGTCAAATTTCATGAAAATCTATTACCGCGTTTCGCCGTAAATGCGTAAAATATAAACATTTAAACATAAAGAGAAATGACAAATCGTCGACTTGAATCTTAGACTTCGACTTCATTATGAGTAGACTTCGTCGACTCTCACTTCGCTCGGTCAATTATGAATAATTGGAAATTTCCAAAAGACGCATATTGTTCGAGATATGTGAAAAAAAGAAAATATATTACTTTCAAACCACCCCCACCCCCTAGCACAGGGGATAGGAGTGAGGACTTTTGATATGTTCATCCCCTTACTATTCTTAAAAGAGCTGCGAGGTCAAGAATTGTGTTCCAAACATTTTCCTCTATACCTTTTTTTGAGCATTCGTTGCCCGGACTATTAGTTAAAATTGTGAAAACAAAAACATCGAATTGTATACTGTTGAGTGGGAAGTCAATTAATAGTACACGTGAAAAAGTAGCAGTCAATATCCAAATTTAGCTTATTCAAATGGGGGAAGGGGAATATTTAGCACTGACACTCAATTGAATGGCAGTACAGTAACACTGGGCTATTAATAAGTTACTTGGTATGGTACATGCACTAGAAGAGAAATAAACAAGGAAGAATGTAGCAAGAGCGAGAGGTAAAATGAAGGAGGAGATAATAAGAACGGCAGACGTTGTAACGGAAAATACTGCGAGGAGCTGAAAGTGAAACAAAGGCGTTAACGTCCATGATAATAATAAAATTTACATTTTTATACCGTAAAATACCGAAATAATAAGAAGAAACACAGCAGTCTTGTTGTTGGCTCTTATTAATAAGACAGCTCTGAGGGAAATGAGAGAGGAGCTATATTTTTGAAACACGAAATAATGTTCGCTCTGCATTCGTACTACACACAACAAGAAAGCAAGCCACTTGCTCAGTGGCAAAGAGGCGGGGGGAATGGATGGAGTAGGAAGCAGAAGAAAAAGAAGGGAGAATTAAGATAAGGCAAGAAAAGTGGAAAAATTGATGACACTGATTGATAGTAGCACGGCAAGGAGATAGAAAAGTAAGAGGCGATAAGGCAAGAGGAGGGAAAACAGTGAGAAAAAGGAGGAAGGGGGTAGAAGGAGAAGAAGAAGGTAAAGAGAAGGTGTGAAAGAAAGAGGAGAAAGAAAATTAGAAGACTAGGGGAAACAACGATTATAAGAAAAGGAGGAAGGAACAAATTAGGGGGAGGGAAATTGTGATAAGATAAGGTAGAGAAAAATAAAAAAGGAGAAGAAATTGGAAAGGAAGAGAAGTATGAAGGAGAACAAATAGAATAAAGAGATTTGAAAAGATAACAAAAAAGGGAAAATAATAAGTAAACACCAGAAGGATATGACAGATAATGAAGAGTAGTAGAGAATGAATTTGAATGAGCAGAAAGATGACTGGGAGAAGGAGAACACGTGGGAGAGGAGACTGAAGAGCGTGGCTGTGAGACATGAACAAGGAGACTTGAATAAGATAAAGGAGAACTAAAAAAAGTGAAGCTCATAGTTGATAGTAGACCGGTAAAACAATTATTTACATCAAGCAAGAAGTTCAATAACGATAATTTGAATATTGGAGGAAATATTCTCATATATAAACAAGCGTGCTAGCTACGGTAGTAGTGTGAGTACGAGTACTGTGGTGAATAGTTAACAACAGACACGTGATTCGAAAAACTAATTGCTACGTACGGCAAGCAGTAATTGGTGTACTTCTCTCATCATTCAGGTATAAAAACAAGCGAGTTTGTTAATGAACAACACAAAGAGTTCATCAAAATATTCACGTTAGCGATGACATAACATTTGGGCATACTAGCGACTTGTAACAAATTACACAACACTGCTGAAAAAACTGAAGCAATAATATAATTACAGACAAACTATGATAAAAAGCTGCCATTTCATATCTACGTCGGCTAATGCAGAAGCTCATTACCACTAGTGGCTCTAGCGTTGTTGAACACTATACTGAGTTTTATTAAAGGCTCATATAAGATTTGAAACATTAGTTTCACTGTAAACTGTGAAACTTCAATAAGAACGGAGGAAATTTTCGTAATGATCTTTCAGAAGAATAGGAAGATAATTTTGTGCTTTAAAAGAGTAGAGGATCAGTTATAAGGAATTGTCATACAATACATTGTCTCACCCTACGGACTGGGACAGTAAATGGGAATGGAAATGGAATTAAAAATTAAAACATAAAAACGTATAATTTATTGTGGAAATGGACGGTAAATGGGAGTAGAGAGACAATTGCAAATTTATTAAACATGGAGACGTATAATTTTTATATAATAAAGTTATGGTGAGACATTAAAATAATCCAATGAATGCCGATGAAATTTACATTTATGTAAACTATAAATGAATATTAAAATTACTATGCCTCGGGAGTACCTAATTATTTCCTTTCAGATGTTTGTGTGTGTAGAAGTGACATTTTCTTTTTTTTCTCACGACATTAGCTATGTACAGACTTTTGTATCACTTAACTATTCATACAGCGTAATTAATATTATTTTATATAATATTGTTTTTTGTTCTTTTGTACACATCTTAATGGAAATAAAAATTATTATTATCATTTCATTCATCACATGACAAGTGAGTGTTTATTGCAGTCAAAGTCAGCCTTTGGCAAGACTTGGTGCATCACTAAACTGAAATGTTCAAAAATGATCTCACAATGGATGCTGTGCTGAGAACAACTGCTTTTTCCATGGCATATTTTGCACTTTTCAATATTCCCATCTGACAAAGATTTGCTGACACTTTTCTAGTTACAACTCCAACCGTGGAGATAATGACAGGAACAATATTGTGACCTTTTCTTGCATCCAGACATCCTTGATCTCAGCAACCAAGGGAAGGTACTTGACGACCTTTTCATTATAATTCTGGTCCAAGTTGTGGCAGCATGGTATGCCAACATCTATTAGTGTTGTTTCCATGGCTACCTTATCCATGAGGATGATATCTAGCCTATTATGAGCAACTGTTCTGTCCGTCAGCACCGACCGATCCCAGTATAACTTATGTGTATCATTCTCCAAGACTGGGGATGGCTTGTACGAGTAGTCCTTTGGTGAGAAATTGTAGAACTCTGTTGGGACTCTCAAGAAATGAGGAAGAGTGACTTGCTATGAATTGATGTAAGATTGGAAGACTTTTCAACCAAAATTGTGGAGCTTGTCTGGTCCAGGCACAGACCAGTTGCTGGCTTTTGAGATTGCACTTTTAACTTGAGCTGTTCCAATCGATATTTTCGGCATTTGTTGAGCTCCAGCCAGTCTATCTTTTTCATTCTGAATCCATATAGCATTTTGGTTATGATCCTTGCCACCTGCCCACAAACCTCTCCAGTACTCCTCCACCTCACTGAGCTGTGGATGCTCTCCTCCATCTTCAACCTGCTCTCCACTTAGGCCCCTGTAGAAAATCTCACTTTTTTGAAACTTATAATTACCCTCCTTCCTTCTCAATGATATTCTGTAACGTCTCAGCCAATTAGCCTTAACAGCCAGCTTCTGAGTGAGGGTATCCAGCATCTCTTGAGGGGTTCTATTCAATGGATCCCTTTTGGTGTAATGTGATGCTTCTGTTCTCAATTGTTGGTAAGCATGAACAACCTTTCTTGATCTATTACCTAGCATGTATTGAGTAAGTCGTCCTATTTTCTTCCTGAGCATATCAACCTGTCTACAGAGTCTCTCTTCCCAAGGTGGTATCCTTTTCTTCCTGAGTACTCTTTGTGCACCAAATACACCAATTCAAATTGCTCTCACAATTGCCACAACTGAGCAGTACAAGACTGAATGAAGTTCATCAAATGTCAATTTATCCAAATCAATGATTCCACGTATCAACTCATTCATATTCTGACAAGCCAATAACAGGTTTCTTAAAGGATGTACCCGAGGTATTGCTGGCCTACTTAAAAGGTCTGTTACATCAAATTCAGCAAGTGCTCTCCTAAACTCAATTTCCTCCTTCAACTCCTGATCAGGACCCTCCACTGCACCAACCTCATTGAGTGGAACTGGGTGAGCAATTTCTGGCAAAAGGACAGGAATCTCTTCATGATTGATATCATTGTTCAGAATTCCCACTTCAGGAATGACCTCATTCAAGTTTATTATTATTATTATTTTCGGGGTAAAACCTATCTCAATGGGGGCATGGAACGGTTAAGCAAGAACAATTCAACTGTGAGACCCTTGGACAGGTAGATTTAGCACATTTTCGACCATTGTGCAATGGAGCATATGCTCCCATCCTGTTATGTTTAGTAACGTTATTCGACACTTAGCATTTAGAATTAAGAATTTTACTTAAATTTGGAAAATAGAGCTCATTTAGAAAAATAGTTGAATTCATCATTATGGAACACAACTTTGAGCCAATTCTAATATTATCACAGAACAATAATAGTATAGCTTTACTATTCCATTACCTAATAATAAAATATTTATACTATGTAGAGTAGTAAAGGCAGAATTGTAGAGGGTTTATAATATTGTATATAATATAGTGTAGTATATAATATAGTCATCGAATAAAAAAAAACATCAAGACAAGGCTCTTTGGGCCGCTGATTTCATGGATTGATTGGGCAGTTTTATTATACATATATGTCAAACAATTCATGTTTTTTGTGGCCCAGAATAATGGGGCTTGAGCATCACTGCATAGTGGCCCAGCACAAGTGCGTTTACAATTCATTATATGTGAGTGATAATGTTATATCAATGTGTAATGCTAGTTTTCACGTTTATGAAAATTATGATGGCAAACCATACTTGAAGAAAAATACATCATTAATGATGAACTTACAAGTTTATACATTTGAATATACAAAACTAATTTCCTATAGCTACTTGATATTTTTCAAACGATACATATGTCGAGTTGTAAGTTGCGGACAAGAGTGTTGGGTTTTGGAGTAAATTTTGAAAAGATATTATATGTCACTAAACTTATCTGGATGAGGGCATAAATATATCTATTGTTAAATATTGGCTGAACTTTGACATGGGTTGGCGGTTATAGTTTCCCATTCCACCGGCGTTGAAGGAGGGGTATTGTTCTATCTTGACCGTTTCATGCCCCCATTCATATAGGTTTTACCCAATTTTCGTAATAAAATCTAGAAAGCTCTGGAGTTGGTGTTACACCAAAACAAAAGGCTCATCATCAGGAAAATTGGACAGTATAGTATTCAATAGTTTGGGCTTTTCAAAATCTGAATCATTTTTGAAATGTTGAGTCGCTTTTGAAAAAGTTTATGAACTTTTCTATGATGAGACTCATCAGATTATCCTAAAAACACTGCGTCCAGTACGATACAGTATAATATTTGAATTTTAAAGAATAGATATTACCCAGAGATTTTTCCCTGCAAACTCTATTTTATTTATTTGAGGTTCTGAAGAGAAATCCTCAGTAAATATCGCATAAATATAGTAACTTTTGCACAGTATATTTATATTATAGTAACACTTTTGCACAGCAAGAGTTGAAACAAGCAACAGATAGACTAACCAAGCGACACGCACAATGAGGAAGCAATCCTGGTTAATTTCGTGTGTCACAAGCTAATTAGCCAGGCTATGGTGGCAGAGGGGGGAGGGGAGCAGGGAGGAAGGAGCTAAATATATCTTAGGGAATGTGACAGTAGCACTAGTGACACTGGCACTACCTCATTGAGACTGCGGTTAGTAAGTCGATAACAGCGCTACCTGGTGCCCAGCCGAGGAGACGGCCGACCCTTTGACATATTCACCACCAAATTCTGATTGAATCACGTGACTACACTAGATTTAGGCAGCTGGTAGTGTCCGTTTGTGAGGGAGAGAGAAAGAGAACAGTAAATACTTCGATAAATGACGTTATTTTCACACCTTAAACGTGTTGTAGGCGAAGTTGAAGCAATAAGAGATTTCCTATTAGAAAGAAAGAGAGGGAGAAAGAGAAATATTTAGTGAGAGGAAGAGAGTGATAGGAATAAAATTGAGAGGGAGTGGGACCAGTTTTAGTGAATGAGAAGACAAAGAATGAGGAATACAGGAATTTTCAAAAAAACAGTGATAAGAAAAAAATAAATGAGAAATGTGGCGGATGAAAGAGAATTAAAAAATGATGAATGGATAGAAATGGAAGTAGTTTAGCGTGGGGCTAGAGAAATATTGTAAGAAATAGAGGTGAGAAGGTAGAAAAGTGAACTCTGTCCGATATGAGACAAAAGAGAAACATGAAAGTGGAGTGGAGGATGGATGGGATCATGATCATGTAAGAGGAGAACGACACCTAGGAGTAGAACAAATAATACTGATTAACATTAATAATTTCGGATATGACGTAATGATAGCTTGTGAATTGATAACACATATAAAATCACAAGAGAAACACGTTGAAACAAGAGGAAAGAGTGACAGAGAAGATAGTGAAGGGCGCATTGTTGTGGTATGCTGTGACTGACCTTATTGCACTGACTAATTCCTCTGGCAAACCTCAGGCATTGAGGGCCAACCAGTCTATAGTCACCCCAGTCACCCGGCCTACACTGGACTGTATTCAATTTCAACCAGAGACAATTTACAGGTAGTGCTCTGGCATCGGACAAATACATTGTGAACTAAACCTAGCAGACGTCTAAATTTGAGAGTAGATTATTCCAAAACAATCACTGAGATTAGAATGCTCTTTTCATTCGTATTTAATCACAGAAGCTGTTTTGCTGAGAATATGTTGCACTGACTATCTTATATTGTCTATTGAATGAAATAATCAAATAACATTAACATTTCTATTTGATGAAGCATGACATCTCATTACTCAAACTCATGAAAACTTATCAAGCTTTGATAGTAGAGACTTTTCGATTAAGAAATAATATTCACAAAGGTTCAGGTCTAATATGAACGATCTTTTTTATTTGTTCCCCAGTAAATTCCAATGTAATTGAAGAGATTCTTCAAAAGTGGAAGAATTGCATTTTGAAATTTTTCTTGTGAAAATTGTTGGGAAATTAGATGACTGCTTTGAACAAAAATATTTTCTATTGTTTGGAACACAAGTCACTATGGATGATCATTTTTTTCAATTTAGAATAAGTTCATACCTAATAGTTTCATTATTGTTTCAACTCTTGTTATTTTCAAAAACCTACTAACAAATCACCAATTCATCAATTTGGATCGGATGATTCAAGGTACTGTATGAAGAAGAATAATTAACTATCATTGACATTATTGATCTCTTTCAGTAATGTTTGTAAAATGGTATGAAGATTGCAAATTCATCTTTCCCTCACTGTGGCAAACTACATCTATGCCTGTTTGTACTAAAACTGAAAATAGATCATTAATAAAACTTGAAGAATCAAACTCACGTGACACGATTCACCAATAAATGTTGTTGGTGGACTCACCTGAAAAAGCAAAGAAAGTATAAGATTTCAAAATATCAATAATTCGCAAGAATTTTTCTGATCAATCTTTATATTTGCAAGGACTGGATGAAATATCCATATTATACGAATTTGTATGAGTAAAGATACGAATCCTAGTTCTGATGAAACGTAATTAAAACAATAAATTGTTATAATCCCTACATCTGTAAAAGGCTAAGCCCCGGCAGACTGGAATCACACCACAGCCCAATCTACTGAGCCCACAAACTTGAAATTTTGCACAATTGTTCATGATAGCCTCAAAACATCAACTAAGAAAGGATTTTCAGGAATTAGCCCCCCTGAGGGAGCTGGGGCCCCCCAAAAATTGTGTACTTTTTAACCGCTCATTGCACAGCAAAGTCATGGGGAACTTTTTTGTTCAGCTACGAAAAAAAATCAGATCTATGCAGAAAAATTTCGACCAGGAGCAGAGAGGGGTCCAGGAGAGGGCATTTTTTGAAAATGTTCATGTAAAATCACACTACAGCTCAAACTAATTGGCCTACAGACTTAAAACTCTGCACAAATATTCTTCAAACATGCTAGACGAGCACTAAGAACGGATTTTGAGATATTTTGCCTCTAAGGGTTTCAAAGGATGAAAAAGGATCCTATTTAGTAAGGTTATGAACATGGTAAGGTTAATGCCATATGGAACTGAGATAATTGACAGATGATATTCTAACATATGTTGTAATCATTGGAAAGCTTAAAATAATTTTATCAATCAGCTGATCGAATTTAATTTTCCATGGATCGAATGCGCGAGCTTGCCAAGTATTTGTTCCATTGTTGTATGCTTGGCCAGTTCGGTTTGCGCCTTCTATCAGCTGTATATAGTCTCATACATTCCGATTAGAACAGAGCACAGAGATTTTCTTTGGTTAGGAGTTTGTTGATAATTCTTTTTTCAAATTCAAATTTTATTGCAAACAAAAATCACATTGAAGAATTTCATAATAGACAACAAGATTACAAAAACAAGATGTAACATAAACCTACATTTATTTGTAGCACGGCCAGAAAAAGACAAACTTGAGTACTAGCCGTGAGTTCATTCAATATAGCTTATTTTTTTGTGTTAATATTTTGTGAACAAAAAGTACGAGTTGATGAGAGATGTAATTTCTTATATATGATCTAAATGGTTATTCATATTGTAGTAGTCGGGGTCACTTCAATCAAAGTTTTTTATTTTGTAGCTAATAAATTTCATACGTATTGATTGTCCATAATGTATCCAGTGTCCATAATGGAAGTGATTGAACTACTCAAAATTAATGGCTTACTGGTCCTTCATAGAATTTATAGTATTCCTGGTGATTGAGCCTGTCTTTTTTCAGCGTTGACTATTAATAATAAAGCTTTATTTACAACTAGCTTACCTGGCGAACTTCGTACCGCCAAAAAGTCAATGTATCTCATGTCACACTTTACTTTATTTGGTGAATCGTGAAATTTATCTGACAATCAATATTTTCATTTACATCTGAATACGGACTTCCTATGTGCTTAGTCATGCAGGATTCATTATTCCCAAACATATTCTTCTCAATCAATTGGTAGTAATATCTAACAGTAAGGTGTTGAATTAAAAAAAAATAGATAGTTTAAATCAGTGTTTCAAAGATGAATTCAATTTTTTCATAGTTGTTAATTGTCAATAGAAGATCCAGGAAATATGCGATGTACGATGAATCACACAGAATTACATATTCTTTCCATTTACCATTTTAGCATGAATATAAGCTAAGCTAAATTAAAAAATAATTGTAAATTATTCTGCCATTAATGAATGCAATATGAAAAACTCTCTTCCATGAGGTGAATAATTTTTTTCCAACATTTCCCGGTTACTCAATGATAGGGGAGTGATAATTATTTGTATAGGTCTTCTAAGGAACCATTATCTACAGCTGGTACCAATCAACTACACTTCAACTCCAAACTACCGTTGTAATACCAGTAGCCTACACAATTTATCATAGGGTGACGTGTTTATTACAGCTGGTAACTTTAGATGCTAAATCATATTATCTCAATATGATCTTGAATCATTATCATCTTTCCGTTCTTCGGTAGCCGCTAGGCCGACAATTTCGAAAACATAGGTCTGAAGATTTCATTCGGCTCAAACAAAAGCCTCTCTAAATGGAGGTGGAATAATAAGGTTGACAACTTTCAGTTCTGTTGTTTCAACATTTTTTTTCAAATCACTTTCAAAAAGTTCATGTAGTACCTACTATTGTGTTTGAGACATTTCTGGCGCTATCATAGTTTCACAACTATTTTGTTCCACACTACTACCTCTTGCGATCGTTAACCATATCTATAATAAAATAAAGAGTTGGCTTATACACGTACGGGATAGGATAATATTGTTTGACGCATCATCACGTCTGAACTACTGGACTAATTAACTTGAAATTTTGCATATAGGCTAGATTCTTAATTAACCAAGGATGGTTATAGGCCTATTTTCAATTCTTCAAAATTTCATTACGACAAGTTTTCAGATTATCAAGTTTGAAAATAGATCCTTGCGAAGCACGGCTAGTAACGTATACCTTTATCAATAGAATTTACAGTTTCCATTTAAAATATAAGCCTAAAGTGAAATATGCTGTAATAACATTAGAACATTTGAATAATAATCAAGACTAGATATATCAGTAAGAAATATTGAATTGATACAAAATGTCCACCTCACAGTACATGTATGTAAATCCAAATATAAAATAATTAATTTCAATAAAGTATTGACTATTAGCTTGTAGCCAATCAACGATTCCTGTAATGAGTTTCTCAATCAATCTTAACAATAATTCCTAATGTTGGTATTGTTTTTTGTTCCGATAGGGTTGAGCATCATCGAAGTAAAATATTTTTTCAGGTTCTCTGAAATTTATCCTTATAATCATGCTGTTTTGATAATGCTTATTATTTTCAAGAGATGAATTGTGAATACTAAAAAATCCTACACTTTAATAGGTAGAGCTGATAATTTTGATCCTCACAACAAAATCTAAAGAGCAGAAAAATATATTATTTCATGACCTAAAAGATAAATTAAATTTATCATAAAGATAAATTGGAGGACAAAGGAAGGTAGATGAATACACTAGGAGATTAGATTACATTTCTTTATGTATGTTACAATATTTACTGGCTTATACACTAATTTACATTAAATGACGATAATGCTAGTTATTCCACGAATTTTACAAAGTATAAATAATAAATCATTGAGAATAAAGATTGAATGCAATTAGAATAACAATAATATAATAATATGATGTAACTTCATAAATCGGCGGTGTTTCAACAAATAATTGTCGATTCTCTAAGAAGGATATAAAATATCCTTCACATTAACACATGACCAGGGGAAGTGAGTGAGAACACACGACGGAGAGTGAGTGAGACATTGCAGCAGCACAAGCAAAAAGAGAAAGTTGGATGCAAGTGGACCTCTTCACATTCGACCTGCTAGAAGTTGAGAGAGACTTTGCTTTCAGCAATATTACCTTATTAGAGTGGACTGTACATATTGGCATGAGGCCTGTCTGCTTCGAGGACCCTCAAGACCCAACACCCAACTCTGTTACCGGTTTCATATTCATATTCTCACAGTTCAAGTACACACACCGTCATACATGCAAAAGAAATTGAATTGAGTTTACATCGACCAAATTATTATCAAAATAAATAAATAGGATCTTACTTGAGTTCTTGATGTATCAGCATAAGGGTTACACTGAAATGAAGACAAGGACTATCGTCAAGAGAAAAAACTGCTTGTCAGATCTCAAGATTATTCTCAAATAGACAGTGACTGATATAAATGACACATGGAAATAGTTTTCCAATTTTCAGTTTGTAGAGTGGGGAAGTTGAGGTGAATGTGTGCAACTAAATGCTTCATCGAATTTCAATGAAACTCTATATTGAAGGTTTGGTTGTTACTCTTGTAAGGCTAAATTTTGACTATCCAAATTAAGCATTGGGAGAGCACTTTAAAAATTATTTCTTCACATAGTTATGGTTAATTTTTTTTTTAACAAATGAAAATAAAATCTACCGCGTAATACAATCATCGCATTTTGATTTAGGCGAGTTTATGACAGGCTCATCATTCATGAAAACCATTGGGTGGTATAAAATTACATTTTAATTGGAGTGAAACAGATCACCTGCTGTATTGAGACTGGAAAGATATCGATCCTTGTTCAGAATAACTTGAATAACAGACATTAACAACTGGAGAATTGACAATGCTCTCATCTTCAAGCTGAGAATACATGATATCATATCATCCCAGTCATGACAGCAACGATGTCTGTCAGAGCTTCACAAGGAATGATTTATGATATGTCTTGAAATTAATACAGCCCGGGGATTTGTAGAGGAATTCGGAGGTACAAATATGGCAAATCAATGACTATTTTTATTCCTACGAAAACAAAATAAACTGTTGAAATTGTTATTCCAGGTTCTCTGAAAATATGTAGGGTTAGCCCACTTGATGTGGTGATGAACTTCAAACCAGATGAGATTGATTTGATTTTTTTCCTAAATAGAAATACAGATTAGTTTGAAAATGAAAGAAAACAATCTTATTCACTTGAACAATGATAATTAGATTAACGATTAGAAATAATACTAAACTGTATGAACGTGGATGAACAAGAATAGAACTAAAGTCTTCTCTTTCTTGAAAAGAGAGATGAGTTAAAGATGAGTCCAATGCCTTGAGACGAGTATCAAATTTACAAAACATGTTATCATGTTGAATATGAGCAATTTGATACCTACATCAGAATATTTTATTTTTGTTTCATTTGGAATAAAATGTCAATTTATTGTAAATTTTGATTGCATTGAAAAAATAATCTCAAGAGTTTATTGCCCTTGACCAAAAAATTATTAGTATTATGAATTTTATGTAACATATTCCTAACATTTTTGTAACTATTCCAAGTTGGTTGATCGTCTCATATAGGCTACTCGTAAAGGGAGGTCCACGTTATGATGGTAGTAGTGATTAACATTTTCGTTGCTATCATTCGACAAAGCAGATAGCTATACTTTTCCATACTTTTCCAGCTCCACAATGTTGCCAGATTTTTTCAACACTGTATGAACATACACATTGTAATTAATTAACAAAATATTCCATCTAAATTATGAAAATGCATTATTTTATCATTGTAAAATATATTTTATTCACGAATAAAATATGATTGACTATTTTAAACAAGAATGGACAGTTAATAATCAGATAATATACCAGAGTAAGCTATCTTCTATAGAAGGCAGTGGCAAGGCAGAAAATTGGTAAAGCTGTTCTCCTATCTTCCTACACTGCTATTATAACGTGGACCTCACTATGAATTAATGTTTCATTTATTATCGACTACATAGAACTATACATTTCATATGACTTAGAAAGATATTATTTTTCGAAATGAAAATGGTTACAAAATATGTTATTGAAAATAATGTAATCCTGAATCTAGTGATTAGAGAGAAGAAATTGACATTCGGTGGATATCAATTAATTGAATACTGAGAATCTACAGTATTTGATCATCGCGTTGAATGAAAATAACAGGCTTCCTAGAACGGATATGCTGTCAGAGACACTCATAATTTCTCTCTCGAACTAGTATCTGGTATTCTATCTATTCCATTTCAATGTCAGTAAGCCTCTACAAAAATTAAGTTTAGAGCATCAGAAGTTTGATAATTTTGCTGAATTGGAAGAAAAAATTGATTATTAATAGTGAATCTGGAAAAAATTGAGATATCAGCTTCAGTTTGGAAAAACTTTTGGTTACAGAATGAGTTTTGTTGTTTTTTTTTCAAGACATATTCGATTATAAATATGATTGTCAATGAAATACAGATTTGGGTTCGTGAAAACATGATCTTTATCATCATGATAAGTTATAAACCGAATAAATTCAGTATAAAATAGAATAAAAATAATATAAATATAAAATAAAACTGGTATAATATCCAATAAATAAGCTGTCAAAGCATCACAGTACAATAACTAGCTCTGACGTTATGACGTTCTATGTTTTGGATATGAGCCGCTCGATTAATTTGGATTTTGAATTGAGGGCAAATAAACAACACCAATGCTTTGGCCATGTAAAAAATTACATTAAACTTGTATTACTGATGATATTACTTGAAAATACCAATATTAAGACAATATCAAGTTTTTTTCATTCACTAATTTAAAACCTGAATGAACTTGGCGAATCCAAGTACTTGAAAACCTGATAGTTTATTATCTGAATGACATTATTAGGCTAGCTTCACACGCTTTCGGTTTCATTCGGTTCGGTACGTTTTCGCTTCGGTTCGGTTCGTTACCGAAAACGAATGAGGCTTTCATACATGTCAGTTTTTAATTCGTACGGTTCCAATTAGGTATTTTCTTCTCAAACACAGCTGTGTTTGGATTTTCACAGTTCATGCTGGTATATTTAAATATAACAGCTTGTGTTAAATTGTGATATGTTATTTCTTGAACAACAAAATGTTAAAATTAATTGAAAATTGTGAATTATTTGAATAGTTTCTTTTTGATTATGTTAATTTTGGATGTTCAGAGAGATGATTTTTTTGAATTGAAAATTTGTTCTTGTTTTGACACATGGTATATAAACTTCATCTCTTCTCTCCATTGATGAAATCATGTAATATTCGTGGAAAAATAAAATAAAAAAATAAAAATTCTCCCTGAGTTTTAATTTATCTCTTTCATATTTTTTTAGCAAACTATTAATTGAGAAAGAAATGTTCCTGTGAACTAACAGAAATGAATTGACCATATGATTTTGACTTGGAAAATTTTGAAACAGATAATCATGATATCAGTTTAAAATAAAAACAAAAAAGCCAAGCGTGTGTAAAAGACTTTGTTTTTTCCCGTTTCCCTAGCAACGAATTGGAATATGATGAAACCTATTCGTGTGGAGGGGGCGGTCGGTGCTATGCGGTTGCCATTCGGTACCGAATTCAAACCGAATCATCGTTTCACCCTTATCGGAATTTGCCGAAAACGAAACGAACCGAACCGAACCGAAAGTGTGTGGAAGTAGCCTCTCGCTAGCAACGAATTGAAACCTGATGGAATTTATTAGAGTCAAGTGGGCGTTCGGTTCTATGCGGATTCTATTCGGTACCGAATTCAAACCGAATTACCGTTTCACACTTATCGGAAGAATTTGCCGAAAACGAAACGAACCGAATGAGTGTAAAACTAGCCTTATTAGCAAAACTGTACTAGTACTAGAAAATTGGAAACATGAGGATGAAATTCGAGCAAGTGGCAAAAGAGATTGAATAACATAGAAGAAACATGATATTTCAGAACCAAAGAGCAATAATGAGAATTATACACCTCAAATCATTTATTACACCCTAACTGAAATCAAATTCATCCTACTAATGATTAAGATCAAGTATGTGTTCTATGCAGCCTTTCTTATTAACTGCAGCTAGATCAACACATTCCAGCTCACTGTCAATCCAACTGAATTGATTCAGGTATGCATCAACTCGAGATTGAAACTAGATTGAACCCTAGTGCCAACCTCGCGAATTGGCAGCACGGAAAGTCAATGTAAGAGGCTGAGAGGCAAGTGGCATCTGCATTATTAAAGATGCATCAGATTGCGGTGGAGTTGGTTGACTGCGTTGTGCTTTTATGGCTGAGTTGTTGCCCGATGATGGACACAGCTTGTCAATCAACATGCTGGTTGTATTAGGTACCTGAGCAGTACAAGCAAAGCATTCCTGTTGACATGAGCGTCGGCAATAGACAATTAGAGTGGTCGGTTGATGATACAAGCCGGATGACAGCACTGTCTGGGGAATTCAGTCCGTTCCAGTCTTCTCCAGATGTTCTACGTTCATGTTTCCCCAGCAACACTTCATGGGCATCAAACCCTCTACAAGTGAATCTGATCTGGGAAACTGTTCTCATATACGATATTTCGCCAAAATGGGTTGAAATACCTCAGGAAAGAGCACGAGAAGATAGCAGTCCAGGAACAAAACATGACAAAATAAATACATTTTTACTATGCCGATTGATTTGTGAAGCAAGAAATGCAGAATAAACTTGAATTTTGACTATCGCTCATCACTTTGACATGATTTGGAAACTTTGTTTCGCGTTGTAACCTGACCTTTTCAAGTCGAGAGAGTGTAAACTATATTCTGATTTCATTGACTTCTATAACGAGAATCTGTGCTTGGCATGATACAAAATGCTGATAGCTTAAATGATATAGAAATGCTGAAAGCTACAACTGATAAGGAAGGCAATGAAGAGGAGCCTCGTTCACACTCCATATATGAACATGTTCAAAATGAAAATGAAGCTAACAATAAAACTGTCAGAAACAATCTTGAACAATTCAATAAATCAAATAAAATATTATCCTTAGTAGAAAAGTGGTATTCATTACTTTTTCCAATCAATTTTATACAGTTGCAGACTTTATCACTTCAATATCAATTGTAAGTGGAAAAATCTCGCTCTGTGATGAAAATTACTGTGTCTAGTGATTAGCCCCTACAAATGAGAAACTAGGCAACGCCCTGTACGCACAACGGTTTACGGTTCAAGGTCCTTGCGGAAGGTCATGATCAAGTATCTAGCTCTGCTCTGGATGCCCGTATTTTTTGGCAAATGAATAGCCTACAGTTTGAATTTTAATCATTTCTCTGTAAGCAATGAAAGATGACAATGAAAGTCGTTGGAATTTGTTCTAAATTGCTTCAAAAAAATAAATATAGTTTGTTAGAACTAATGATAATGATCAATATAAATTAATAGTCTGCTATATCGATTAAATCTGATCACTTTATTGAAAATAAATTATTTCTCTGGAAAAAAGAAAACATAATTTAAGAATTTATTATCAATTATTACTTGAAAGTTGAATACCAGATGCATTTTCAAGAGTAGTTGAGATTCATTTTCTTAAGATATTATTTGAAAAAAAAATTAATGAGAATTACTTCTCAATGTTTTTCAAGGTTGATTCTGGAGAGTTTTAATAATTTATTGAATTCAAGTCTAGCAGATTACCAAATTCTCCAAGATAAATGGTTCGTAGATAATAAAAGTGTCAATCTGAATTGCACCACTTGCTTTGTTGACTGTTTTCATGATTGCTGTATGCCAACTCTCTGATAAAAACTGATTGTTTTTGTCTTCCTGCAGTGATTTATTGATCATTGCCTGATAATATTCTTCCTTGACAGCATCAAGTGCAGTGCTCCACATCAGTCATATCAGATTTAGGGATTATAGAGACATTACCAGACATTTTGTTGATGCATGATTGCCACAAAAGCTATCGCACACTGATAATACGCAGAACTAGCGTTAACAGATTGAAAATCGTTGGAAATTGATGAACAAACAAGCATTTCGCCAAATTTGAAGAGTGAAAGAAAAACACGAGAATTGGGAAGCATGAGAGACAAAATGTATAAAATGAAGAGAGACGGATACATGTAGGGAATAGTGAGAGGAAGAGAGAGAAGGTGAAAGAGAGAAGGGATGAGAGAAAGAGCAAATAGAAAGGCCAGAGGTAAACAGTGACCAGTTGATGTGATAGACCCCAGTCAAAGAGTGAGCAAGCGTTCAGTATTTGGCTCCTGCTACAACTTGCAATGTCAATACTTGAGGAGTGGTCGGGAGGTGTGGCCAAGAGGTGGAAACAATAGTGGAGAAGAGGAGGGCAATACATACATAGAAAGAGAAAAAGTGAGATGGAATGAGAGGAGAAAAGAAGAGAAATGATCCTTCTATTATCGTTTGACCGCACTACAACACACCAAACAGTTTAGTAATGCGCTTCTATTTCTGAAACGATTTTTGGCACACCGATCTAGTAAGTAGTAGTAATAAAGAGGTTCACTAGAAACTGTCAGCAATCTTTATGAATAACATGCAACGCTTCCAATTCAACGCATGCTGACAGTTTGACACAGCAATGTTGGAAATGTTGACAAGTTACAATACATCGTACATCGTCCAACTGCAATACATAACACTACACCACGCCACTAATACGCCAAACTTTATAGCCCCACAACTGTATGCGATTATTCGCTACTAACTTATCAAACTCGTCTTCTTATAAATGGGTTATTCAGCACAAAAAACAACTCAAGAATATTAATACTTCAAAAATGACGATAAAAAAATGTTTCACCCTTTTACTGAAATTCCCATTTCTCCAGCAGTTAATGAAAAGACTTGTTCCAAGATTAAATAAAAACACTTTTATAAAAAAATACTTGTATTAAAAATACATTGTATTAAAAATACATTTTATTTTTCAAAAAGAATGGTTTATTTGCACAAAACCCAAGGTTCGATGCTAACCGTTAGTTAAATGTTGAAAGACAAAGTTAATGTAGTGTCTGTTTCCCAGTAATGGAGAGTTTGAAGTTTTGAGGGCTTAGAACTACAGGTACAATCTCAACATTGACTACATGAGAATAGATATAGCAGCAAAACCAATTGACTTGATCGAGTTGAGATTTTTATGAAGCTAACCGTTCTTTTCATTGAGGGATTTTCCATTTTGATTGAAGGATTCCATTTTGTATTGCTTGCTAGTCAGTTATTAAAGATGCAATAGAACAAGGGACATGACCTGTGCGCTGTGCTAATCATTAATCGTAAACTATAAATCAAAATAAAACAAAATAGTTCAAATTTTGATAGGTTAATAATAAAACTTTCGAATTATTGAAATTAAAATTTTGTTTGAAAAATCAAAAACATTAGCCTACAAAACACTCACCATTGTTGAAAACCACTCCATTTTAAATAAACCACTTTTTTACACTTTTCAAGAATGTTAAGGAACTACGAAGCCAAAAGGTATAACCACTTACGCATAAAATTACTTGGAATGAATTGAAATAATCTCCAACAAAACTGTAGACCTATTTTTTGTCGGTTTTCGTGTACATGCCCTGTGATTAAGGCGGTAGGAAGAACTAGCTACGTATTTGTTTTAATATATACATACGATCATACTTTCTCGAATATAAATCACTAATTTTTTAAACTACTGTATTAAATTCTCTTAAGGTCCATCCCAGTTCACTCTACGGTACACTATTCGAGAAAGCAGTCACTCACATGTAAGTTGAGATCTCAACAGTTGGTCACCAAACTTCTACTTGATCGGTGACAGTGTATTGTGTTCAACCTGTTATCAGGCTTCAACCTGCAACTAGTTCAAGGCAATACAGCAACAGTGAGCAAGTTGCTCAGGCTCAATCAAACATAGCAACTTCAGACACATGTGAATGCTATCACAACATCGCTTCAGTTCATTCGAATGACGGTTCCCTTGAATTTGGATACATTGCATTCACTCCAGAACGATTGTTTACAACGGAATTATGTTTGCTACGTTGCAGATATGGTTTTCAATGTAGTTTTAATGAGAGGTTTATACATATTAGTTACTTATGATATCTTAATCTATCTATTATAAGATCTTAGTTATTTATGATATAACAGTATGTATTTTGCTCTTGTTTCCAAATTAACTCTTATTCTATATTTTTTATTGTCAATTGTTTTCTTGTGTTTTAAATAATTAGAAGGACCGTAAACAGCATCAATAGGAAACACTATTTGACAGACAAAAAACATGAAGATAAATCTTCGACAATTGCAATATCTTTTTGCAATAATGTATGGAATTTGGATTTGAATTTACTGAATTGAAAAACACACACACTACATTTTCAATAATAAAATACACGTAATATCAAACATATATAATGAGCCCGAGATGATCCGTGTGGGGCTTTAAAAGAGACTAAATTTTTCAAAAAATGAATGATAAACATAAATAGGAATAATAATAGAAAAACCTTTACCAAGTATAAATAGAACAAAATTGCTACAATATGAGAAAATAAAGATAATAACCTGTTGTAATAATTCTGGTATCAATTCGCAGTAGACAATCCTTCAATAGAAGCTATTGCGAGACTCCTGATTTGGATGTCTGCTTTATGTGTGTGGTGCCCCTCACTGAATACATAAATAAATGTTCGAACCATACAGTGAATGTCCAACATCCTTCTCATCCAATGTAAGCAGTGTGCAAATGTGGGTTGTGCAGCACCACCAAGAATTTGGCACACAAAAACAAATTACTAAGAGTCAACGTATGGCATAGCTTACATGCTGCTAATAGAGTGCCAGAGAATTATAATAGAAACTAAACTCATTGATTGACGAACGAAAAGCATCTGAAGGCTTCAAGAGGGAGAAGCTGAAGATGAATAGAATAGAGGAAAGAGAGGTAGACAGAGGATAAGAAGAAATATAAAAGAAAGAAGAAAACTGTAACGGAGATGAAATATTAAAAGAAGTAGATGGAGAAAAATAAAACGTAGAAGAGAAAATCATGATGGAGAGTAGAATAGAAGAAAGGAATAGGAAGAATGTAAAAAGAAGAAGAGAGATGGAATGCTAGAAGCGAGCTTACAATAGGATCACGCAATTTCAAAAATCCAGCACAATTAGCACACGCTTATGTCGAAGTGCGACCTGATCAAGAGTGTTGAGTGTTGGTATCACATCACCATCATCACCATCATCACCATGGGGGGGGGCTAGTTGATGAGGGGGGGGCGTAATGCCCCAGGGTCACTTGTCATCATCGCACCTGTCAATTACATTGACGCCGCTCCGCCACTGTGCGTGTGGGAGTTACTGACACACTGTTTGTGTGTACATGCTTAATACTAGGGGGCTTCTTGCAAGTAGGAATTACATGGACATGGCGTTTGGGGTATGATGACAACTCACACCACTTTCCACAAATAATTACTATGGTTCTATTTACAATATTACTGTAGTTATTAATTGTGGGTTAACTTATCCACTGTCCATTACTGATTATCGTTGATTACGTGAATCATAAAATATTATTTTTTGCTGAGGGTGATGCCCACAAAAGCTCCTGGCTTGTGCGTGGATAATGGGAAGGATGATGATGAGTGGGCCAACAGTATGTCGGGAAAAGAAATTGTGGTGTTACCGGTTGATTATTATGAAACGTTCAACAATAAATAGTGAAGAGCATACGCGGAAAAATACAAACAATGACAATTGTTAAGTGTACGCAAAGCTCATCCAGTAACATTCAAAATGGGATAGATAGTTCAAGAAATGGGATTTTACAATATATTCGTAGATTAATTTATAAAGCCTACTGTTGAACATAAACTTATTAACAGTAGCGAACGGCGAACCTCATCCCACCGCATTGAAAAGTAAACTATAGTAAAAACATAGTTGTATGTTTGATTGATTGTTTATTCAGTGCCCTGCGAATATAAAAACATCGAAATGCAAAGACAAATACAGGATCAAAATTCGAAATTCAAATCCATAATGATCTAGATCCTAAGTAACGCAATACAATGCGAATATTAAAAAAAAATAAAAAACTTCCATCACATGAAACGGTTGATTTTGTCAAGTTCGTTCAGTTATACCATTCCCAATTATACAGAGTCAATTCGCTACTTTCCTCACACACATTTACAGGATCAAGTGTCAATTTCTACAAGATCAACTATAAAATGACAATGGTGATGTTTGTCGTTGAGTCATCCATCAGCACAGCGACAGCCGATGGATTTATTGGCCGCGTCACTGCGTCAGGCAGCACACAAAAGGTAAATGCGAAACGGAATCTCATATTAAATCGCAAAAAGATGAACCAAGAAAGCAGATAAGGGACGAAAAAAGGAACAGGAAAATTCGATGTGTCATTGAAAATGACGGTTGAAAGAGGGACGTTGTAGTAGTAGAATAGAGGTGAGACGAGAAGAGAAGTGAAGAGAGAAAAAAGAAGTGCGCTAAGAGGGAAAGAGCCAATTCCTTACGACTTCTAAGTAGATCATCCCCTTCGAAGCAGTAATAAGAAAATCCCGTTTCAAAGAAGGTAAGCGACTGCTATGGAAAAAGAAAGGAGTGAAATATTGGAAGCGCTTTCAGCCATGGTAGAAGAAAAATGATGTTAGGATTTTTTTCTTCGTCACGAAAAGGAGAAAAGGCAGCTCCATTAACAGAAAGAATGTTGGGGCACAGAGAGAAAGGAAGACGCCGAGTACTTCCCTACTTCCAAGAACAAGAAGGAGCAGGACAGACGACAAAGTTCTCTTCCAGACTTTTTAACGGATTAAAAAATATCTTGGCTCAAGTCGGGAAAAACTGCTCTTCCATTATTTAGAACCGCTGATCTCCTTCGATTAATGAAATAATTCTCACGGATTAATATTCGGGCTTGATTAAAATAAATGGATGTGATATTTTGCAAATGAGCCTTGAGTACAGTTTGTCGGATTAGAGTTGGATGCTATCACATATATTATGGTATATAATTCAAATGAAATGAAAACAGAACTCAATGAGGTGCAGGAGAGACCTGAGAAAAGTGATGATGAAACATTGTGAAAGGAGAAGCATTAATAAGAAAAAAAATAATATTAAAATACAAGTGGAGTGATAAAATAGAGACAGGAATATAATAAATCAATAAGTAATGTGGGAGGAAAATTTGACTTGAATTTTTAAAACACGGCCGGAACAGGTACAAAATTCTGGAGACGCAACAAATAGCTTATTGCATGTTATCGATAAATTAATGTTACCATTCTTTTTAATAGATTTTGATATTTGATTTGGTACTAACCAAATATAATAATGTGAAGTATTGAGCACTGTTACATTAATTATTACAGGAATGAAGGATGTCCCTTATGACATTATGAAACTATTCATTCACTAATAACTATTTATACCGTATCCTGCGGTTATATTTTAACAACATTTATTCTTGTTTTTATGATGATATAGTCAATTTACAAATAAAAATCATGCCAGATTAAAACTTCCAATTATTTACGAAAATACAAACACACTCCAGTGAGTATGAGGTAGAACCCAAAAAAGTTGCGAGACGGACAACAGAGCATCACTATAAACTCATCCTAGCCTAAACGACGCTAATGATCATTATTAGAGGCTGGAGAGTAAATGGAAAGACAATAGGAACACGAAAAAGGTTGTAGAAAGGCAAGGGGCGACGTTGGCAGGGGGAAGAAAAAGGAGTTTGGCAAGTGCAGTTGTGAACTGGCGGAAGTGGAGGGTCAAGGAAGAGGAGAGAAAAAGGAGTGAGTTGGGCTGAGGGAGAGAGAGAGATCCAAAAGTATTGAACGGAGAAGGTTGAAGAAATTTATCTATCGGGACGATACAGTATACGTTTTTCAGTATCGTCCTGAATACAAATACAGGAGAAAGAGGCTATAAGAAAATAAATTGAAGATAAATAAGATAAAAGGGCATGAGTGCAGTATGCCAGGAGTATATTCAGCGAAGAAGAAAAAATAATATTAGAAAATCCTGGTTTATGGAAGGAAATGGAAAAAGATTAGTGATATCCAGGAGAATTGAAGAATATGTGAATAGAGAAAGTGAATAAGTGGAAATGAGTAGGTATCAAGGATAATGTATCTTCAAAGAAGTAAAGAAATGAGAAAAATATAGAAGTATGTTGATGACGAGGGAATGAGAGGTTTCGAAGCAATATATAAATACTGAGAATATAAAAATCTTATGTTTGAAGAGAAAATACTTTATAAATACAATGAGTTAGATAGGTAGTCTATTGATAGATTTTAGAAGTGGAAAATAAAAAAATATGTGAAAGTAGATTGTGAGAAGGAAATGATGAGAATACGATGCTGGGAGAGATGAAAGAAAGGTGAAGGTGGTGAGAGAGAGGCAGCAGTGGAAGAGAGACAGAGGCAGTGCCGTTTTGTTTGAAAGATCCGTTGTGTGTTGTATGCGGGGGAGTTGAAGGAGGAACGGGACGGGACGGAAAGGAGGAGCGCAGGATGCAAAATCAATATCGGAGTACGTGAGCTGGATGTAGGATCGCCATCAGCATCTCCTCTACCTCTACAGTCTACAGTCTACAGTCAACCGCCCTGGCCACGTGCTTTCAACGCCAACGCCAATGCAATGCCTCCACAACTAACCCGGTTATTTGGTCTCACTACATCTCACTAGAGGACACTTCGCTCTCCCAACACAAGTGTAGCAAACTTACCAACATACTACGAATAAATAACAAACGATTTAGATTGAATGCGATTTCCAATAGTAAACCAGCATTCAATGCCCCTAGACCTCTTCAGTAACACGGTTATTTGGTATGAACATAGTTCTCCTAGCTATAAGCACAAGAGAGTGTGGATACACCACTAATAAAAATAAGAGATTGATTGATTATATGTCTTTATGATTACAGGTCCTCTCTGACACACAGAGACGAAGGTTTAGAAAACCATTAAAAATACAGGGTGTCCCAGATAAGGTGTAAACCCCGGCTGCAATTTGCAACAAAAAATGTTCAGTAAAATTTTCTCCTATCGACCTTCGTTTTCGAGATATATAGATTTTTCAATATTTTTCAAGTAGGCGTACTTCCAGTCATTAAATCGTCAATATCTCAAGAACCATTGGTCTTAAGTGAATTTTGAGGACATCGTTGAAAAGAGGACAAAATTTCACATTGATTTGATGTATCGAGAAAAAATCGAGAAAAATGTGTCTGAAGTTTTCAAAAATCTACTTCTGATTGGTCATGATATAAGAGGAAATGGAATGAGTAAAATAGTAAAATGATACAAAAATGTACGGAAGTTTTTTCATATTCGTTTACTTACATTAAGAATATTGAAACTTTATACAGCCTACAAAAAATTGTATATTGTAATAATTAATCAGTTTTATGTTCAAATCCTATAGTCAAAGAAAAAACTGAAATCCTTCAGTCCACTCTTCCAGTTACCGAATATATCAATTATTAAAATCGAAGTTCTCTAGTTATTCAGTCCTTTCAAATTAACGACCCACATTCATTCAGAATAAACAATTGGAATCTCAAGGACCTCACGATACACCCACAGAGATCCTTACAATCCAATACAACACAGTTGTACAATTGATTATCATTAATTGAGCTCTACAAAGCGCCTATTCATAGTACGATTTTTCCAAGCGTATTCAGATAGGTCTAGAATAGCAATTTATCACAGCATCAGATAGGTTTGAAACGAAATGAATACAATCAACAACCTTGAAGATTGTAAAAACAATGAGAGGTGAAATACTCGATTTGATGATCGATTAGAATCAATGACTTTGGCTTTACAATGTTATTAGTTAATAGCCAACAGACCTTGGAATGTAAAACTAACATGAGCAAAAATATCGTCGAATTGACAATGTTCGTTTTTACTATGAAGTGTCACGATCGTAACCTACAGTTGAAATGATAATGCAAGTAGTGATAGAGGCTGTAAAAGACAAAATATTAAAGACAATCAATCTATTCATTTGAAAAGACAGTTTATCTAATTGGAATGACAGAGCTCGAAGTAACGTAGACTAATGAGGTACATTGAAAGGAAAATACGATTGATTATCAATAGCAACTTGGTTAGAAGTAACCGCGCCCACTATAGTAACACGAGAGCCCCCATTGTGATCATTTGAAATATCGCGATCAATATCACATTACTTCAGGAAGTATGGAAAAGGAATACGATTCGAATGATTCAACTGTAACGAGGAAACGATCGCGGCAGGCTTTGAATATGTTCACCCACTGTTATGTGGGCAAGTAAGGTGCATCCAAGCTTCAGTTTCCACGCACCAGATTGCTTTTCCATAGCAAATTGTATCGCAATGTGGACTTGATGATGACTAATAGACTTGACAAGATTATTCAAAAGAAGAGCCCAACCAAATTTATCTTTTTTTGACTGGAAAATTCTAATTTCTATTAGATTTTATTTAAATTCTAATTTAAAATAGTGAAGTCAACCTTGTATTAGGACGAAATTGTTATTATTTACTCGACATTGATCCGAACACTCTGATTTATTTCAAATTTTACCCCAGATTGAATTGCAAAATATACTCAAAGATTACTGCAGTTCTAGAAACTTCTAGACGATGGATCAATCAAATTTTTGACCAATATACTCAATCAAACATACAATTCTGGAAGCATCCCAGATGAATGGCTGATTTCCGAATTTATAAAATTGCCTAAGAAACAGGGAGCCAAGACATGTGGTGACTATAGAACCATCAGCCTCATGAGTCACATGTTGAAGCTCTTCCTTGAAATTATTCATCGTCGAATCGACAAGATTTGTGATTGGCAGAGTGGCAGACACACAGTTTGGCGCCATGAAGGCAGTTGCTACAACAGATGCCTTGTACAGGTCTACAGGTCTAGTTCCAACGCTGTACAGACATCAACTGTGATGTTTTTGCATGTTTCATCGATTACAAGAAGGTATTCGATAGGATTCAGCATGTGAAAATGATGGAGATCTTGAGGAGCACAGGAATGGATGAGAAAGATCTTCAAATCATTCAAAACCTGTATTGGAATCAGTCCTCTACTATAAGGATCAGTGCAGAGGAACAGACCAATGCGGTTGACATTCTTCGAGGCGTTAGTCATGGCTGCATCCTTTAACCATTGATATTTAATCTTTATTCAGAGGAAATCTTCAGGAAGGCCCTTGAGAATATTGGAATGGGAGTCTTGTTGAATGGAGAACGCTTGAACAACATCCGATATGCAGATGATACTGTAATTTTCGCTGACAGCATGAACATGGGATCATTCTCAAGAGGTAAAATAGAAAAAGCGAGGGCTGCATTCAATCAGATGGCAAAACTGTTCAAGAGTCACAACCTTAATATGCACATCAAAATCAAACTCCTCCACTGCTACATTTTCTCAATACTCTACTATGGGATGGAGTCATGGACATTGACCAAGTCTACTGAAAAAAGACTCGAGGCTTTGAGATGTGGCTGTATAGAAGAGTGTTGAGAATTTCATGGATGGACAGAGTGACCAACAAAGCTGTATTGGAGCGAATGGATAAGGATTTGGAAGTGATGAACATCATCATGAGCAGGAAGCTTGCATATTTCGGCCATATCATGCGCAATGAAGAAAAATACGGCCTGCTGAAATCCGCTCTCCAAGGAAAGATCTATGGCAGAAGAGGACCAGGAAGAAGGAGAATATCATGGCTGAAAAACCTGCGTACCTGGTTCTCCAAGACTACAACAGAACTTTTCAGGATGGCTGTAAATAAGATATCCATAGTCAGGCTGATCGCCAATATTCGGAACGAATAGGCACTAGCAGAAGAAGAAGATTGATTCTCTCATTTTACCCTTATCACCTAGGAACAATGAAGCTGATGTTTGAATATCGATGTTCATGACATTGTGTAATAATACTCGTATATTTTTTCTCATTGAATTTAACTTCAAGGTAAATCTAGTGTAAAGCGTTGTTTTTAATCAACTTCTAACGTAATAATTATCCTTCAAGGTCCAGTATAAAAGGTCTGAGTCTGAGACATAAAGAAACATTGTCAAACTTTACATATAGATTGAAAAAGTAATCGAAAACTCCAAATATGTCTATGTTGTTAGGACGACCATGCATTTTAAATTGAATTATATTAGGAAGATGAAATATTTTATTAATATCAATGGATTTGGCTTCAATTTGAAGATCAAATTTTCACTTTCCTAGTATCTTTCTTTGTTTTTCAAGTACCATGGAGATATAAAATTGGGTGGTAGTAAATTTATCGCGTCAAGTGCTAAAAAAGACGGTTGGAAATCGAGTTGAAAATATTCTCAGTAAAGAGTAACGAGATTTCTTCGAAGACGAGAATCTCATAGGAAAAACGTTATTACTTTGCATGAATACAAATTTGCGAGAGTACGAGTCTGAGAAAGCGAAAAAACTGTTGGAGAGGTTGAAAGAGTAAAGACAGGTGACAAGCGGAGTAAACCGAGCGTTTGATGAAGTCAAAAGAAATTGAAGAGTTCGCCGAAAGCCAGGCTTCGAGTAGACGCGATGGTGCATAATGGGTAAGGAGAGTTTCCCCAGAAAAGGTTACGTGGAAAGGGGAAGGAAATCGAGGGAAAAAGGCAAAGAAACGTTTCAGTCGTAGTACATCGCTTGGAGGAATCTGCTTTGAAATGAAACCGAGCCTTTACCTCTCTCAGAGGTAGAGCAACGGGTAACAGGGCAACGTTTCATCTTCTCTGAGTCGAACAAATTTCGGGTCTAGTCAGACACCCTCAATGATGAACTGGCGGTTGCTAGATTTACTGCTCAGCGTTTCAAAGAGTAGTTGTTGTAGCTTGTAGCAGATGGGCTGCTCTGCTAACCGTTTCAAACCACAGCTCGCTTTTCCAGTTTCAATTGCTGCATGTGCTGAGGGCTTACCGCCTTCTCAATTCCACTCACTGACCACCAACATCACCACTATATTCAACCAATGATAGTCTTCACTACCATTAAATACTGTACTGAACTGAATTTTTCCAATTTATAACTAAGGTAATTATTATTAAACGAGAATCCAAATTGAATGCTGTAAAACACCCCGAAGACTTCTGCTACTGCAAATATTGACAACAGGGTGAACAGCTAAATGGAAATTAGTTATAATTTCAATCTGTATAACTTAATTTATCAATCATCAACTTATTGACTGCAGTCACTAGAAGATCCAATCAAACGCAAGAGGTATGTCAGAGGTAAACGCCAGTGACAACATAGTAACAACAACAAATTTCACACGGATGACAGGACTTGAGCGATAATTTTATTCGCAATATATTTACTTCTTTATAATGCATTCAATTATTACAATTACTGCATGTTGAGTATGTTTTCTGTAGTGATATTACATAAAAACTTATATTCATAAAAACACCCTGAACAAGTTATAATTGGATCATTGACATTCAGTGAAAATAGTTTAACATTTATATATCTTGACTCTTGAATTTCAATAGTTGCAATGTATTGTTTTGAAACTATTGTTTTAAAAAGCCTAAATTCAGGCTTACTAAATTATGACACCTGAATTTCAACCTAGAATATAAGATGAACTTTGTTTTCTCTCTATGAATTGGATTATGATATTAATGAATATGATCACAAGGCATTGGAGACTAAAACCACATTTTCGTTAAAATGCTACGCAGTTTTGAGTGGACTATGTGCATTTTTTTGTTCCACATTACTATCGGAACCAATCAATCAATTCCAATTGACCTCAGGTAACAATTAACTAAAAAATTGACTGACATATCATTGTATTATTCATTTTATTTACTTTTAGTTATTCTACCGTATTTATTTTTCCATGTAGTTCATAGTCAACCAAAAGTATGCTTAAAGATTGATCTGTATTGAATCATTGAAGTATTGATCTGTCTCTCATGAAACTGGGCATATTGAATATTGTTTCCAATTTATAAAAGAAATTGGTCTCATTTGGAAAACACTGTAGAAGTATTCATAATGAGCAATGGACCGTGTCGAGATGTGCTCACATAATAATGTATTCTAGCGTGTCACCTGCCAGCCATTGTCCAAATGATCAAAGACATCTCGGTCACAATACAAGTCACAACAGAGTGCCACTCTCACAAAGCAAAGTGTCTCCATTCAAACGCTGTATCCATATTCATCAGCTGATTGCATATTTATCTTGCGATGATGCAATAAGCCATCATTCGCAGACACCGTTCGCCTGACTCGGAAAAGCGTCCTTTCAACGATTTTTCACGTCAACCACTCGCTACTCGCTCTTTCCACCTTAGTTAACAAGTCAATAGAATGACACTTCAAACTGCAAAAAAGACATGGTTCTAAAAGAGTAGTGAAATTTCACTTGGCTGTTGAAAAATTATTAGTCTATTTTTTTAGGAAGGAAATGTGAACTGGGTCGTTATTGAAAGGTGGCCTGTTAGAGAACAAATCATTCAAGACGAAATAGTGCTGTACTATATAGAGTACTTTCAATTCATTCTGACTAGTATTTTCCTTGATAAATTAAAAAAATCTGGTGTGGCGCACTCACACAACTTTCCTTGCCGTTATTAGAATTGATAACCTGACGCTAGTGTTTACGCGCATCACAAGTCTACTTGTAAACAAAGATCTAAGCCAGCTGGTGACAGGATAATAACGCTGGAGACATACGAGGTCTGATATCTCTTCATAGTGAATGATTTAATAGAACCAACAGTTGCCAACAGTTTGCAATTGGATAATCACATTTTCTCGAATTTCGAGCTTAATTTCAATTTTAGGTGAAAATGTTACTCAACATTAATTGTAGAGATTTTTATGCTCAATCTTCTCCACTCGAATTTTTTTGTTCAAATTGTATCTGAAGCCTGATAATTGGGAATCTGAAATCCAACTTTGCATAGATGGGGCGGAGATCCTGAAATTTTTACTGATATGGGACTTGTGGCAATTGATAGAGATTATCAATGACTATTCCAGGTATGAATTTAATCAAAATCGTTGGAGCCGTTTTCGAGAAAATCGCGAAAAACCCTGTTTTTGACAACATTTTCTCCATTTTAGCCGCCATCTTAAATTGCATTTGATCGAAATTGTTCGTGTCGGATCCTTATATTGTGAGGACCTTAAGTTCCAAATTTCAAGTCATTCCGTTGATTAGGAGATGAGATATCGTGTATACAGACGCACATACACTCATATACACACACACACACACACACACACACACACACACACACACACACACACACACACACACACACACATACAGACCAATACCCAAAAACCACTTTTTCGGACTCAGGGGACATTGAAACGTATAGAAATGTAGAAATTGGGGTACCTTAATTTTTTTCGGAAAGCAATACTTTCCTTACCTATGGTAATAGGGCAAGGAAAGTAAAAGCAGAACAAGCAGTGTGTTCTATCACATAAATCGACATAGTTATGAAGAAAACGTGATCATTTGATGATTATGACTAGTAATGATTAATGTAATGATCATTGGTTAGAAAAAATGTGACTTTACGAATTAATTATAGAATCGAAAATAAAAGTAGACATAACCTCAGAATTGAATTGAAATTGAATAGAAACATTGATATGCTTGATATCATGATGGAGGAAATCCAGGATCATACACTGAATTATAGATTTGAAATGAAGGGAAAAAATCCAAGTAAGATTTCTAATCCATTCTTAACTTGCGAAATTGCATTTTTTGAATTCTGTTTACAAGTAATATGATTTATTCATCCTCTCATCTCACTCCAATTCAAATGTTGTCAAGATCATAGAAAGTATTTTTCTAAAAGCACTGTTGAGAAAATAGGGACACTCAGCACTAAGCAGTGCAGTTGCTTCCACTAAGAATGTGACTTCAGCTCCCATAGCCATAGCCGCTGCTTTCCTTCACAATCATTCTAGTTTTTCAAAATTCTTTAAACATACTTCCAAAAATACTTGCCTCTCAGAGCATCTACAAGCAGAACTCTAAACACAAAGCAGTACCAAAGATTCTGACAAAAACTATGGACACCAAAGAAATAAGGGAACTCGTAAAAAATGCAATCATAAGAAAAGCAGAAGGTCGAAGGTCAAGTTTTAAAGTGACACAAAGGAGGAAAGAAAATATGAGCGCTATGAGACAACTCAGCTATGATAACAATCGAACTAAAAAGAACAGAGTGCGAAAATGTAGCCCACTAAAAGTGTATGACGTCAGAAAAAACAAGTCGGGTTAGAGATGAGTGAGTGAGGTTTATACGAAGGGATTTGCAGTTTTTCTCACAATAGACAAGAAGGATGTCTCCGGAGTATATTTCATTTTTTATTGAACAACCTCCATGCTTTCTTTACTCCCTCGCACGCTCACTTCATTTCTCATTCCGTCCAATAACTTAGCAACTTCTCTACTCCAAGTTTTCCTCTGCAGAGCTATATCACTCTTAAAACCAGATTCAATCAAATGCTCAATTTCAGAAGATATGAATCATTATTTGTATCGAAACTGATATTAAGTGATATTTGTTTCTCGAGTATGATATCCAAAGTATTTTTGCAGAGAAAAATATTATTCAATATCAATATTCTTCAAAACAATTTCTTCGTAAAGAAGTTCAGATGTTTGATAGACATTTCCAGTTTACTAGATCAGATCAAATCAATTTATTTACCAGAATGTTACATACAAAAATGAGAGTTACAGTACAATAAGATATAAAGGAGACCCCTTAAAAGACTACAGGTCTGTGTACACCATGCTTAATTTCGAGAAATTCAATTCATTTCGTAACGTTTTAAACAACTCAAACAAACTGAGAACTAATTGATATTCAATTTGCATTGCAATCCTCTTGTTCATGTCTTTTGTTCACCTATTGTTAGTGTAAACCTTTTTCTAACAAAGGTGAGAATATTTTACATGAAAAATTCAACTAATAAACTTGAAAAAATAAAACGTCGTATATGTCGTCTATAATAATTCTTCTCATTATTATTCAACCGATAGGGTTCCATTTGAAAACACTTCAAGCACATTAGCTTCTCTTTAAACACAAACGAAATGCACATCTCCACGGTTCTTATCGAATGAGGTTTTTAGTAATAATTAGTTTTTTGCATTTTACAGATACAGAGAGAAAAGAAATGAAAGAATATCCATTACATGGATGCGTGGATGTGAAGAGTGAATGTAGTTTTTAAATATTTCCATTAAATACCATGCAAATAATCCACTATAATTTGAATACACGAATCCAACTTTCCTTCAACTTGTGAGTACTTGAGAATCCTTTATCCTCATTTCATGTCAAATGTTCATAAGATGCTTAATCTCAACTTGCTGAACCTAAACCTGAACTTAACCTCCATTATATTTTTCAACGTTTGTTTGACCAAGCAGCTGTAACAATGCTCAATATTAGAATGTGATGATTCGTAAGAAGATGAACAAAATAATTTCAATACAATACTCACGAGAAAGTTTCTGAGAGTAATCTTCGAAAATCAAAGGTAGATGTGTAATGCATAAAAACCTATCAATTTTCCAATTGGAGAATGTTTTGAAAAAGGAAAACATAGGAAAGCTCAATATTATTATCTATACATTTGGGGTGATTTGAATGGAACTACAATAATTTCAAAACGTTTTATAATAGTTGTTGAACCTCATACACATCTTCTTAGTGATTAATTCAACACTCAAACTCCAATCAATTGGATGAATGGAAGAAAATCTAATTGAATAGAATTTAAATTCAATTCAAATAAATTCAATTTGAATTACTGGCGAACCCTGAATTATTTCTCTACCAAAACTAATGTTCATGGTTTGTTTAAATTGTTGTGAATTTAGATTTATAACCTATTCGATAATAGCGTTGATTATTCTATTCGCCACTTTTGATGTTTATCTAATGTTTTAGTCTTATTTGCTACGGATGATATCATAGATCGTGTATTTATCAATTAAAACTTCTATCAAGAGGTAGCTCCCATCAATGAATGTATCGACCATGCTATAACAAAATATAAATGAATGGAAAAAGGTATTGAAAGGGATAATGTGGATGTTCTGAACTTGTATTTAGTTGATTTTACTCCTTGCAGATTCTCTTGTAAGAACTGGCTTGACGTTTGCATGGGACTGGAACTTGAGAAATAGTTCGATTAGCCTAAGGTATTGAAAGGAGGACTAGAAGTATGAGACGAAGGACGAACAGGAAAGAGATGAGTAGGAGAAGGAGAAGGAGAAGAAAGAGAAGAAGAAGAAGAAGAAGAAGAAGAAGAAGAAAGAAGAAGAAGAAAGAAGAAGAAGAAGAAGGTGGAGGTGGAGGTGGTAAAGGAGGATAAGAAGGAGAAAAAGATGAAGGAGGAGAAGAAGAAGGAGAAAGAAAAGAAGAAGAGAAGAGGAAGAGGAGGAGTAGGAGAAAAAGGAGGAGGAGGAAGCCCTAAGGCATCATCATGCACAATAGAAAAAGGATTTTCAAGAAATGATCAAGAGTGAAGAAGAAAGAGTGAGGGCAGAAAGAAAGATGGATGGGAGGATGACGATGACTGGTTGACCAACCGTGAAATTGGCAACTTGCAATGGATAGGGCCACGGTGCCACGGATTGTGCATTTCTATCACGGCTACTATAGGCCTACATCACTACTCGCTGAAAAAATCGGAAAAGAGTGCAAGGGTTATTGGAGAAAGGGCGTTGGATATCATGATAAGGGATAATATTATGGATGGATAGGGATGAAAAATACAGGGTAAAATTGTTTTATTCCCCTGTCTGGAAGCTGTGATTTAGATGGAAGATTGTGAGAGGGTGGGGATGGAAAATAAAGTGAAAAATCTTTACTATTCAATTCTGGAAATTAAATTTGAGTTGAGTTTTGATACTGGAAAACTGATGAGTTATCAGTTGGCATTGCTGACTGGGGAGGTTGAAAAATGTACCGGTACAGAGAAAAACGTAAAATTTATTGGGAGGGCAATACTTAATTTAGGACATTCGTAAAAGATAAGACATTTTTTAGAAGTAAAAATACCAGAAAAGTCAGTTTAGGAGAAAATGTTCACTATAAGTATGTGATCTTAGAAGTGACCAAAGTGCGACAAATATGTGACTGACATTATTTTTGAATAGGCGTACGTATAAAAACACAGCGACTATTTGAGTACATGGTAGGAGACTAGTAGGCCTACATCTACTATCCTCATACTCATATACGTAATCTAACTCAATAATAAAATTTATTATTTACTGCGATTTATCAATTATTTTATTTATATATAATTTAATTTCAAACTTATTATTTTGTAACATTTTGATGGAACAAAGTGTCTTCAATAAGTTTAATACTGAGTTCTGGATTTGATAAACTTTTGAGTATGTTTTCTTCTCCATTCATTATCCAGTGAATGGATATATCAATTAAGAGCCATATCAATTTTCAAGATTAAGGTGTAGTTAAATTAATCCACGTGGAGTATTGCATCACAGCATTGTACAGACTAACCTTAATATAACACTAGACATAATATCATCGAACATCGATACAAGGTCCTCAGTTGCAGCTTGATATTTGGTATAGTCTAAACAGAAATTCAATAGCCAGCGATGTGATGAGAAAGCTGTTGTAGGCTGCACACGTCGAGGCTGCTTCCATTAAAATTAGTCAGCCTCAACTCAAGGACTGAACACCATCTGTGATGTTTGTTTAATTACAATAACAATCTTAGCTAATTGCTGACAATTGCAGCAGCATTCACGTACTGCCCAACACAGCCCTACAGGCGCTTCAATGCCTATAAAAAGTACAAAAATGAAGAAAAACAGACAATTTTCGAAATAAATTTGATTGTACTTAAGCATGCTTGTTGCGTATCAATCAGATAAGTATGAGAAAATTTCAAAATAAATATTCATAGACCTCATCAAGTGTGAGAGTTTCGTAGAACAAATACAGACTGATAATTTGATAACACTGACTATTCCAGGTGAGAAATAACATTGTGATTCGGAAGAGATATGAAAACTATGAGAAACATCGGTCCGTATCACATTTTCAACAATGTTTTATTACAATTGATATCTGATTGTGTTACTGCGTGAAAATATCCAGAACCTTCCGACCCAGAATGAATAATGATTTACAAAGAATATTGATAAGAACAAGAATAGAAATGTGGAAGGAGGAAAAATTCGAGTGCTATTGAGAGGAATCGAAGATTGAAATTCCATTCTACAAATTTCAGAACTTTAAAAATCTATAAGTTTAGCTTTCTATGACTATAAACTATTTGAAAAAGTTCTTGTATTATAGGAGAAACGAAGGAAAATCTACAATACTAAATGTAAAACTTCGATGTTTTTTTTTTAAATTGTTAAAAAAGTTTGAATATGAAACTGGAACGAGTATTCACTGGTAAATTGTGACATAAGACTGTGATAATGCATGCTAGTGTGATGACGGAGTCCACACACTTGTTTGTAGTCAGTTTACATGTTCACCACGACACATTATTTGCTCTACTATCCAAGACTCGACAGTTGCAACAGAACAGTAGCCAGAGGAGTAGTTACTGTCAAGTAGCAGCTGACAATTCTGATTCACAGTAATATTCTTGGATGTTTGTGTTCTATCATATCCTAAACAATCCACTTATTTTAGCGCAAGGGTTGCAGGAGAGATTGCTGACGCAAGCAAAATCAACAAAGCTGCAGGCTCTTTCGTCAATTTTGTTGTCTCACATTTATCACACAGTTTAAGCGAAATTTCAACATTCGACTATCATGCTATTTCTCAAGTCATATATTTCACAAAAATGACTAATCTTGGATTCAAGATTATGTTGAATATTAACAAATATCACGTAAGAATAATATGTTTTACTCAAAAGAAGAGTGAAAAAGCACGAACAACCAATAGTAGTACTTACAAATACTCGTACGAAGATGAGATGGAATCCAAACATAATTTTCAATAACTATCAACATTTTATTTTCTGAGATTTTGAATTTGTTATTTATTGATATTTTGTGTGATGTAAAGGGTGTGAGGGAGAGTGAACCTTGATACCTAACTCCGTCCTTAATTACGGAAATCAATCAATCGATACTGCATTGAGAAATTGCCAGCGACAAAGTTTATGAAATTGCAACATTTTCTCAAGATATCTTATCCAATGTACACTAATAAGAATAAAATTTACACCTTCTGGAAAAAAAATGTGGATATCACAGATAACTTTATATGTGTAGTAAAAAAAATATACAAAGCGATTCCAAGTATCCTAATCGGCTTGGAAAGATTGGAGGAATCTGGTCGGTGCAGCCATAGCCTCCTCTAATATAGAGGTGGCTATGGTGCAGCCCATTTAAAATAAAAGAATAATTATTAGTCAATTATTTTAAATATCAAGGCCAGAAGATCTAATATCATATGTAATCAAGAATGATTATAAGATCTACCAAAATTATTTGTTAACATTGTAAATCAACATGAAAAGAAGAATAAATAATTATTATCTCATTTTCAATCATATTCACGTAAAATACGTAGGAACGTATACAAGCAACCATACACATGAAAAGTGTATTGAACCGAGTTGAAAGGTTTGTGACGTACACGACACGACACGACACGACATACGTAGTTGTTTGCATTTGTGACTATGCGAGCAATAATAATACTGATGAAAGTTATGGACAACGAACAACAAGCAATGAACACAATGGGCAAGCAAAGCAAAGCAAAGAACTTGCAGCACACAACAAGTTGCATAGCCTGGCCAAACAGAGGCATATATATGAAAGGGACTGATAAAGAGTTTATTAAAACTGTTGCACTCCCTACATCCTACAACATTGATCAAGTTCAACAATTTCAGTCAAACTTTCACATCGTCGTTTCCCGTGTTTCAACAAACAGGCCAGGCCAGCGTTGCGACGCTTTGTTTCAACATGTTGAAAGCTGCACTGGAACCTTTGAATTGAATAGCCAGTTTTGAAAGCTCCACTCACACACTTCAAAATGTGTTCAGTTTTGCAAAACTGTAGAAGGTAGCAGAGCTGGTTGCCCTCTGTGCGCATGGGGCTTTGTGCGCATGGTTCACAAATAGACGGTTCTGTAACCAAGTGTTCGGTGACATTTTTAGTGCCGGATTTGGTTAACCAATCTATTTTTAGTTAGGAACAAGTTGTATTATTAGAAATTCTAGTTAGAAAGGTATGAAAGCTATAGAGAATTTTGAAATTTGAATCGTAGAATCTTATCAAATTGGCTGATCGATTTAATGGAAGAGTAGAAATAATTTTAAAAGCTAACAACATGTTTTTCAGTAATTTCATGAAGTTATGAATTCCAGCCCATTTTTTGGGAGAGATTCCACTCAACCATATTCAATAACATTCACGTAAAATACGTTGGAACGTATACAACAACCTTATACATCAAGAGTGTATCGAACCGAGTTGAAAGTTATTGAATGAATTGCCAATACTAAATGTATTGTAATTATTAGATCAACTCACACTCATGTATTAAGACAGTCTTAAAATCTATTAAAAAGCATACAAAAACTTCAACGATAATGTTCAATACTTATAGATGAAAAAAAAGAAAAAAGGAATGTCTGAATAAAACTGGAGGAAAAACTCTTTATTAAGTAGAAGAATGTAATTGTCACGAATCATGTAGTAGGTTGAATTGTAATTCGTAGTATTCTAATAGTAGTTCGTAATATTTACATGTTGGAGTAAGAGTTCATGTGCTTTGAGCATTCACATCGAACGATGGAGTTTTGGTCACTAACAATCATGTACTGAACATGAAACAGCAGTAACCTTCAACATTTCTTAGTTCTAACTCTAACCCACTTGCTTCCACTGATAAGAGACCCAGATTTATATCTCCTCTAACCTATTTCCTGGCAAATTATCACATTCAATAGTAGCTTACGTTATAGTTTTCACGACCCGCCTATATACCGATTAGCACGTAAAGGAAAAACTATGCTTACTTAGTAAAGGGAGAGAGAAGAACACCACCATTAGGAGAGGATAGAAGGAATGACAGGGAGTATTTTCAATTTCATTCAAACAAAACTTGATTTTTTTATTCTCTGTGATCTAGAAAAACTGTGTTTCAATAAATGTTGAGTAAACAAGTCTTGAATAATAACTTCAGGTCGAGATCAAATTTATTTAAATCATTTATGCACTTATATTCTCTATGTATTATTCAGTGAACTGTGGGAATAAGATCAATAGTAATCCAAAAAGAGAAAGTTTTATTTTATTTTGAAAGATTGAAGAGGGAGGATTTTGAAGAATTGGATTGATTATTTATCAATTACCATATGATTAACACATAAAGAAAAAGTAGGAAAGTAAAAGATAGGATGGATTTTATTTGACGAACAGAGACTGCTTCGGGAACATTAATTAATATGATTATGATAAAGACTTATATTGAATAGATAGTATTATTCTATATCTTTTGTTCAATTCATTTGTCGATAACTGAAACATGTTTTAAAGCAGTTCGACGTTTAAAAATGCGTATGAAGCTCGATCTATGAATTAAAAAAATGTTCTATACGATATTAAAATCTTTCAATACGCAGGATTTAGAGAGTAGGTATGAGTCGAAATTACGATTTACAGAGAGTAATTAGTTATCCTTAGTGATGTGAGTAGTGGTAGTAGGCTATCATAATATTATATTTATAGAATTAATGTGACTAAGGAGCTGTGAAATTTTGAATCACCATAACATTACGTAATCTGAGATTGTCAACAACGGTATAAAACCTTGGAGAAGTCCCTGAAGTAGATTACTCCAGTTTCTCAGAATTGTGTCTCATAAGATGAAATAAGCCTCATATCCAATTGAAACAAGGGTTGTTAGATTTAGAAAATGCACTGCGCCTTCAGTGAATAAATGGAATATCTTTCTAGATTGAGTTTTGCAAAAACTATCACTTTATTTTCATCATCTTGTTTTCAGAATAAAAGTGCAAACTATTAGGCCTAGTAATAATCAGGGTTGTAAAGTTGGGTCATTCAATTTCATATTATTTATTGCACCCGGTAGAATGTGGCCCAGTTTTTATTCTATATAAATTTCTGCATTGGCCTATATAAATAATGATAATAATATGATACAGTATATTGTATTGTAGTGATGGGAGTGTGACAGGTGTTTGACGCTGAAGTAAAAATGTATTCGCAGCAAAGTGTGTTATGTCAACTAAGCGCAGTTGGTGTTATTGTTTTGATGGCACAATCACTGTTCATTTGAAATTTTCACGAGTGGAACAAGAGATCGAGTAGAAGTATCTAGAGTGAATCATCCAGAGAATGAGAAAGAAATATAATTCAAACTTGTGAGAGATTACTTGAGTATACAGAGTGGGTGAAAAGTCCGAGAACGGCTTAATATCTCATACACAAAGGTAATTTGACGGTGGGTGTGATTGGGGATCCTACTCAAATTGAAAAAACTACTTTACAATGACCTTAGAAATCCGTTCCAACATCTTGGATCCACCATTTTTAATGCAACTCTATTTTTTAAATAGGAAGGTGGTCATGCGATGCATGATTTCGATACGGAATTTCAAGAAAAAATGAATGGCGAAAACCGCACATTGATATCTCAAACCGTTTAGAAGATATTCACATTATTAATCAATACCACTCATGTATTTCATTTCTGATTTACGTGGTACTGATTGATAATGTGAATATCTTCTAAACGGTTTGCGATATCGATGTGCGGTTTTCACCATTCATTTTTTCTTGAAATTCCGAATCGCATGACCACCTTCCTATTTAAAAAAATAAAGTTGCATTAAAAATGGCGGATCCAGATGGCGGACCAGATTTTCAAAGTCATAGTAAAGTAGGCTAGTTTTTTTCAATTTGAGTAGGATCCCCAATCACACCCATTGTCAAATTATCTTTGTGTATGAGATATTAAGCCGTTCTCGGACTTTTCACCCACCCTGTATAATAATTTAAATGAGTCAATGCAAAGTAGATCTTATCGCAAACTTCAATTCTTGGAGTAAAGACATACCATGAATTTTTAAGTTTTACTGGCTAGTAAGTATTCATTGTTTAGGTATTGGCTATTCGATGGCGTTCTATTCAGAACAATTATTTTTAATGATAATATTCTTATTCTTGATTGTTGATAATATGTGAGTCATGCTTCGTTACGTTAATACAAACGCGAATCTATCTTATCAATAATATTCTCATTTTTTCTGATCGCCGACTTTGTAGGCTATAACGATAAGTAGTGACCTAAATGCTTGAAGCAATCAATGACAAAATTCGCAGATACTACTAGGCTACTTCTCGCAACGGAACTTTCTAAAAAAGTATTGATAAGGAGTAGAGTATGTATGTGTAGCCTCCGACTTCTTGTTTGCAATAAATCTTGCAAGTTGCTCAATAACTTCGAAGATAAATTTGTAAGTATAGCACTAAAGCAGCCTGCAGCCTGCGGTTCATGCAATATAATGTTGCATTAGATTTGATTGGTGATAGTTGTAAGTTGCAAATTAATTTTGTAGATAATAATTACCAAAATTATCAAGATAAATATTTCTATTTTGATTAAAGCATATTTCTCATTACATAATTTTTGGAATCCTTTGATAACTTTTGTATTCAATCTGAAATTATATTTTTAATATTGATATTTTTATAAGACAATCGTAATTGTTTTCTTCAAGTCATTCCAATCCTAAAAAATATTCGCATTACATTACAAGCATACTGGATTCCAGTTGGAAGAAGTCGACCTGCAATTGAAGTCATGTTTTTAACCTGGGTAGACTACTCTCACAACAATTAATTTACAGAAGTCCTATTCTGCTAACACTGACCTCACCCCAGACACCAGATGATACACCTGAGAACACCCATAACACCTGATTCAGATTAGGAAGTAATTTACTAGGAAATCTAACTTAATAAATTATTGATTTGGTTATAATATGTCATCGGCCTATTTCTATTTATATTCGAATTTTCCATTATATTCCTTACGACCTCTTTCTCTTTCCTCTTTCTTTACAACCTTGGTTGGTTATAATATCATCCAACCTTATCACAAATTCTCCAGCAGCCGCTGATACTTTTTGCAATATTCAATTCAGGAACTGTTCTTCTCCTGATTTTTCTTTTTCTTCAACAACCTTTTACGAACTTTTCGGCATCCTTCAAGGACTTTTTCAACAACCTTGTAACGGATTCTCCATCACATCACACTAACATATCATAACACCTGATCAGTCATTGACATGCCAATAGCTACATGATAACTTAGAATGGCGTTTATCGCTTCCTATCCCGAGCGACAAAGGTATGGATTGGAAAGTAGAGCATTTTATTTGAGGATCGCTGATTGATACCGGGAATGAACTACAATAATAGTTATGGACATTGGATGGATGGTGGGGGTGGGGGTGGTGACTTACCGGTTGCGCGTGTGTGGCCACAGGTTGAGGCGGCGGCAACTCCTGATAATAGGAGTCGGCCGACCCGCGGCGACTAGCACCGATACACATGACCCTGCGGAACACCTCGGCAAGGGCCGAACACAGGCCGCACTGTCGCTGCATCCTAACCACTAAGCACACTCCAATTCCAATCAAAGCACATCGCTCACATCAAGTCGCATGCATCATCCTAGCAGCAGCTGACACAGGACTACTCACTGACTCACTCACAGCCAGGCTCAACAACAGCTAGCCTCTGCTCTGCTCTGCTCTGCCTCCTACCACTTGGCCCGCTCGCTCGCTCGCCTGTCGCACCGAGACTGCGCTCACCGATCACCCCACCACAATCCTCACTACTCCTCACTCCTCCCTCATGCTTCACCTTATCATCCTCATCCTTTCGCTAGTCATTCTATTCCTCTTGCTTCACACCATGATCTTTTTCCTTCTCCTCTTGCTTCTCCAAAATATCCTTGTGTTTCTTCCCTCGTGTCGCTTCTTCTTATGATCCTTCTCCTTAAACTCTATAGTTCTCAATTTTATTTTGCTTTTCCGAACGATCTTTCTCATTATCTTCTCTACTAAACGCCTTATTCTGCTCGTCTACTTTAGCATTTTCTAACGATTGTCCTTATTTTTCCCTCGTTTCGCTTCTGCTTATTCCTTGGTCTTGCTACCCATATTTCTCCTCCAGCTATTCTACCTCGTCTTCCTTCACCTTATGATCCAACTTTCTTTTTTAGCTATTTCCTTTTGTATTTTTTATATCCCTTCAGTTTTCATCATTTCTTTTTAATAGATTTGTTAGTATTTCTCTTCAATGTTTAATCTCTACTCTACTTTAAATTTAAAAGCATAGAAAATTCATAGCTAAAGATGAAATTATAATTTATGATTGGACTAATATTTAGAATGATATACTATGTTTGCTAAAATATTTGTTAATATATTATGTACACTAGTAACATCTAGTTAATATGTTGGACTTTCTGAAGTTAACAATAATGCTTTCTAGAATTTTTTTTCATATTTAAATAAAAAAATAAGTTTTCCATGTCAGATACTTCTCATGAGATCAGCTGATTGAATGCAATAGTTCAACATCTGAGGCATAATTTTGTCTCACTCCCACACACTTCCATTATTGACAGACGACGAAATTTTCAGCTGTTTTTCCAAGAATGAATTGCTGAGCCTTTTCATGTCCTTCAGCGAGTTTTCCCAGGGATGAGACCCAGTACAATAGAATTTGTATATAATAAACCTTCTATGCTCCTAATTTTGTGAGAATCGTTAGAGCCATTTTCGAGATCCGATGACGTGCAAACATATAGGCTAAACATAAAAACAGGAAATATCGGGGCACCGAACTTCGCTCTGGAGTCTAAAAGCATAATTTATCTTATTATATTAAGCGAGCAATATTTCTGTATATATTTATATGGTTATGTCCAACGGATTTCGAAAACGGCTCTAACGATTTTCACGAAATTTGGAACATAGTAGGTTTATGATATAAAAATTCGATTGCACTAGGTCACGTCCCTAGGAAAACTCGCTGAAAGACATTAGAAGGATAATTCATCCTTAGAAAAACAGTTGAGACTTTCGTCGTCGGTGGATAATGGAAGTGAGTCAGCTAGTGCGTCTGTGGAAAATCAGAATATCTCATCCCCGAAATTCATAAACTGACGTATAGCAAGCTGTAATAGTATATTTCGCACCTAGGGCCGAAAATGAGACTTTTCCGGCTCGAAATCGGTTTTCAAGTCCGAGGCCGTAGGCCGAGGACTGGAAAAGATTGAGAGCCGGAAACACATTTTTGCCTGTGGTGCAAACGCTATTTTTCGCCACACAAAAAAAAAACAATATATATATGAGAATAATTGTTTATTAGGCACAAAACTGAAAGGTCCTAGCTCTAGCAAATCTGAGGTACGGTAATCTGAATATCAGGAAATTGTCCAAGTATATTTATTTTTTCTATTTTCAGTGGATACAATTACAAATCATATTATAAATATGATCGGGAAAGAACAACAGTCATGGCCCAAAACTATTTTGTTCCCAAATTTAGATAATGAATAACATGTCGAAAACATAGGTTGTTTTTAATAGTTTCAAGTACAGCAGTTCCAAAATTATCCACCAGGTTTAGTGG